>NC_135812.1:1680402-1980402 GCF_964213995.1 Mustelus asterias
CCGGACAGTGTGCCCGATACTGACCGGACAGTGTGCCCGATACTGACCGGACAGTGTGCCCGATACTGACCGGACAGTGTGCCCGATACTGACCGGACAGTGTGCCCGATACTGACCGGACAGTGTGCCCGATACTGACCGGACAGTGTGCCCGATACTGACCGGACAGTGTGCCCGATACTGACCGGACAGTGTGCCCGATACTGACCGGACAGTGTGCCCGATACTGACCGGACAGTGTGCCCGATACTGACCGGGCACTGTGCCCGATACTGACCGGGCACTGTGCCCGATACTGACCGGGCACTGTGCCCGATACTGACCGGACACTGTGCCCGATACTGACCGGACACTGTGCCCGATACTGACCGGACACTGTGCCCGATACTGACCGGACACTGTGCCCGATACTGACCGGACACTGTGCCCGATACTGACCGGACACTGTGCCCGATACTGACCGGGCACTGTGCCCGATACTGACCGGGCACTGTGCCCGATACTGACCGGGCACTGTGCCCGATACTGACCGGACACTGTGCCCGATACTGACCGGACACTGTGCCCGATACTGACCGGACACTGTGCCCGATACTGACCGGACACTGTGCCCGATACTGACCGGACACTGCGCCCGATACTGACCGGACACTGCGCCCGATACTGACCGGACACTGCGCCCGATACTGACCGGACACTGTGCCCGATACTGACCGGGCACTGTGCCCGATACTGACCGGGCACTGTGCCCGATACTGACCGGGCACTGTGCCCGATACTGACCGGACACTGTGCCCGATACTGACCGGACAGTGTGCCCGATACTGACCGGACAGTGTGCCCGATACTGACCGGACACTGTGCCCGATACTGACCGGACACTGTGCCCGATACTGTCCGGACACTGTGCCCGATACTGACCGGACACTGTGCCCGATACTGACCGGACACTGCGCCCGATACTGACCGGACACTGCGCCCGATACTGACCGGACACTGCGCCCGATACTGACCGGACACTGCGCCCGATACTGACCGGACACTGCGCCCGATACTGACCGGACACTGCGCCCGATACTGACCGGACACTGCGCCCGATACTGACCGGACACTGCGCCCGATACTGACCGGACACTGCGCCCGATACTGACCGGACACTGCGCCCGATACTGACCGGACACTGCGCCCGATACTGACCGGACACTGCGCCCGATACTGACCGGACACTGCGCCCGATACTGACCGGACACTGCGCCCGATACTGACCGGACACTGCGCCCGATACTGACCGGACACTGCGCCCGATACTGACCGGACACTGCGCCCGATACTGACCGGACACTGCGCCCGATACTGACCGGACACTGCGCCCGATACTGACCGGACACTGCGCCCGATACTGACCGGACACTGCGCCCGATACTGACCGGACACTGCGCCCGATACTGACCGGACACTGCGCCCGATACTGACCGGACACTGCGCCCGATACTGACCGGACACTGCGCCCGATACTGACCGGACACTGCGCCCGATACTGACCGGACACTGCGCCCGATACTGACCGGACACTGTGCCCGATACTGACCGGACAGTGTGCCCGATACTGACCGGACAGTGCGCCCGATACTGACCGGACACTGCGCCCGATACTGACCGGACACTGTGCCCGATACTGACCGGACAGTGCGCCCGATACTGACCGGACAGTGCGCCCGATACTGACCGGACACTGCGCCCGATACTGACCGGACACTGCGCCCGATACTGACCGGACACTGCGCCCGATACTGACCGGACACTGCGCCCGATACTGACCGGACACTGCGCCCGATACTGACCGGACACTGCGCCCGATACTGACCGGACACTGCGCCCGATACTGACCGGACACTGCGCCCGATACTGACCGGACACTGCGCCCGATACTGACCGGACACTGCGCCCGATACTGACCGGACACTGCGCCCGATACTGACCGGACACTGCGCCCGATACTGACCGGACACTGCGCCCGATACTGACCGGACACTGCGCCCGATACTGACCGGACACTGCGCCCGATACTGACCGGACACTGCGCCCGATACTGACCGGACACTGCGCCCGATACAGACCGGACACTGCGCCCGATACTGACCGGACACTGCGCCCGATACTGACCGGACACTGCGCCCGATACTGACCGGACACTGCGCCCGATACTGACCGGACACTGCGCCCGATACTGACCGGACACTGCGCCCGATACTGACCGGACACTGCGCCCGATACTGACCGGACACTGTGCCCGATACTGACCGGACACTGTGCCCGATACTGACCGGACACTGTGCCCGATACTGACCGGACAGTGCGCCCGATACTGACCGGACACTGTGCCCGATACTGACCGGACACTGTGCCCGATACTGACCGGACAGTGCGCCCGATACTGACCGGACACTGTGCCCGATACTGACCGGACACTGCGCCCGATACTGACCGGACACTGCGCCCGATACTGACCGGACACTGCGCCCGATACTGACCGGACACTGCGCCCGATACTGACCGGACACTGCGCCCGATACTGACCGGACACTGTGCCCGATACTGACCGGTTTACGATGACACACAGGATTTAACCAGTGAGAGTTATTGTCAGTGCCGTGGGGATGTTTTACTGGTCGCTCTCTTTCAGATGCTGCTTTTCAAATCCTCTCCGAGTGCCAGCAGACAGCGCAGAACCTCTTGTCCAGTCAGCACCCAGTTCAAGGAGAGATCGAGGACTGCCTGGCACAGCTTCACGCATCTCAGGGTGAGCTCACTGTCACCACTGCGGCACTGTCTGCCGGCACTGTCTGCTCTGTGGGGAGTGGGGCTGTATGTGGGGGTGAGGAGGGGGAATGGGGGTGGGGGGGGGGTCAGTTTAGGGCGGTGGGGTGAGGTTGGGGCTGTATGTGGGGGTGAGGAGGGGGAATGGGGGTGGGGGGGGGTCAGTTTAGGGCGGTGGGGTGAGATTGGGGCTGTATGTGGGGGTGAGGAGGGGGAATGGGGGTGGGGGGGGGTCAGTTTAGGGCGGTGGGGTGAGGTTGGGGCTGTATGTGGGGGTGAGGAGGGGGAATGGGGGTGGGGGGGGTCAGTTTAGGGCGGTGGGGTGAGGTTGGGGCTGTATGTGGGGGTGAGGAGGGGGAATGGGGGTGGGGGGGGGTCAGTTTAGGGCGGTGGGGTGAGGTTGGGGCTGTATGTGGGGGTGAGGAGGGGGAATGGGGGTGGGGGGGGTCAGTTTAGGGCGGTGGGGTGAGGTTGGGGCTGTATGTGGGGGTGAGGAGGGGGAATGGGGGTGGGGGGGGGTCAGTTTAGGGCGGTGGGGTGAGGTTGGGGCTGTATGTGGGGGTGAGGAGGGGGAATGGGGGTGGGGGGGGTCAGTTTAGGGCGGTGGGGTGAGGTTGGGGCTGTGTGTGGGGGTGAGGAGGGGAATGGGGGTGGGGGGGGTCAGTTTAGGGCGGTGGGGTGAGGTTGGGGCTGTATGTGGGGGTGAGGAGGGGGAATGGGGTGGGGGGGGGTCAGTTTAGGGCGGTGGGGTGAGGTTGGGGCTCTATGTGGGGGTGAGGAGGGGGAATGGGGGTGGGGGGGGGTCAGTTTAGGGCGGTGGGGTGAGGTTGGGGCTGTATGTGGGGGTGAGGAGGGGGAATGGGGGTGGGGGGGGGTCAGTTTAGGGCGGTGGGGTGAGGTTGGGGCTGTATGTGGGGGTGAGGAGGGGGAATGGGGGTGGGGGGGGTCAGTTTAGGGCGGTGGGGTGAGGTTGGGGCTGTATGTGGGGGTGAGGAGGGGGAATGGGGGTGGGGGGGGGTCAGTTTAGGGCGGTGGGGTGAGGTTGGGGCTGTATGTGGGGGTGAGGAGGGGGAATGGGGGTGGGGGGGGGGGGTCAGTTTAGGGCGGTGGGGTGAGGTTGGGGCTGTATGTGGGGGTGAGGAGGGGGAATGGGGGTGGGGGGGGGTCAGTTTAGGGCGGTGGGGTGAGGTTGGGGCTGTATGTGGGGGTGAGGAGGGGGAATGGGGGTGGGGGGGGGGTCAGTTTAGGGCGGTGGGGTGAGGTTGGGGCTGTATGTGGGGGTGAGGAGGGGGAATGGTGGTGGGGGGGGGTCAGTTTAGGGCGGTGGGGTGAGGTTGGGGCTGTATGTGGGGGTGAGGAGGGGGAATGGGGGTGGGGGGGGGTCAGTTTAGGGCGGTGGGGTGAGGTTGGGGCTGTATGTGGGGGTGAGGAGGGGGAATGGGGGTGGGGGGGGGTCAGTTTAGGGCGGTGGGGTGAGGTTGGGGCTGTATGTGGGGGTGAGGAGGGGGAATGGGGGTGGGGGGGGTCAGTTTAGGGCGGTGGGGTGAGGTTGGGGCTGTATGTGGGGGTGAGGAGGGGGAATGGGGGTGGGGGGGGGTCAGTTTAGGGCGGTGGGGTGAGGTTGGGGCTGTATGTGGGGGTGAGGAGGGGGAATGGGGGTGGGGGGGGGGTCAGTTTAGGGCGGTAGGGTGAGGTTGGGGCTGTATGTGGGGGTGAGGAGGGGGAATGGGGGTGGGGGGGGGTCAGTTTAGGGCGGTGGGGTGAGGTTGGGGCTGTGTATGATTTGTGCCGGGGATCTTTCCGCAACTTTGCTGATCATTGCTATGCCTGCAGCTGATTGGAGCGCTGCTGCCCGGCACCTGAGACGGAGTTGTGAGCTGGTCGGCGCGCAGTTTGGAGATCGCAGCGTGGAACTGGCAAAGCAACTCTTCAAACTGGCACAGACTCTCTTCAACGGGTAAGATGCCCAGACTGGGAGAGGGGGGCAGGCTGGGGGTCGGGGGGGGGGTCAGACTGGGGGTGACGGGGGTTCAGACTGGGGGTGACGGGGGGTCAGACTGGGGGTGACGGGGGGTTGAGTGTCAGACTGGGGGTGATGGAGGGATCGGGTGTCAGACTGGGGGTGATGGGGTGGGGGTGACGGGGAGTGGGGGGGAGGGGGGGTGCATTCAGACAGGAGGTGACGGGGTCACAGTTTGCACTCTGCCTGCCTGACTGTTTCTTGCTGTGATTTGTAGACAGGTTGTGGATGAAGCATTGAGTGTGATCGAACAAACCGAGTGCCTTTTCTCTCTGCACTGCGGCTCTGACCACGAGATGCTGATGGAGTTGAAGGAAATGAAGTCCTGCCTGCAGCCCCTGGCCATTATCTTCCCTGTCACTGCCCAACACTCATCCCATCACACACACTGACTGGATTCGCAGCCAACCAGAACGGGAGTGGTTCCGTCTGTGTATAGTAAGTGTCTGTGTGTACTCTCTCAGAGTGTGTGTGTGTGTGTATACTCCCAGCGTGTGTGTGTCTGTGTGTACTCTCTCAGAGTGTGTGTGTGTGTACTGTCTCAGCGTGTGTGTGTCTGTGTGCACTCTCTCAGAGTGTGTGTGTTTGTACTGTCTCAGAGTGTGTGTGTGTGTACTGTCTCAGAGTGTGTGTGTGTGTACTGTCTCAGAGTGTGTGTGTGTGTACTGTCTCAGAGTGTGTGTGTGTGTACTGTCTCAGAGTGTGTGTGTGTGTACTGTCTCAGAGTGTGTGTGTGTGTACTGTCTCAGAGTGTGTGTGTGTGTACTGTCTCAGAGTGTGTGTGTGTGTACTGTCTCAGAGTGTGTGTGTGTGTATACTCCCAGCGTGTGTGTGTCTGTGTGCACTCTCTCAGAGTGTGTGTGTGTGTACTGTCTCAGAGTGTGTGTGTGTGTACTGTCTCAGAGTGTGTGTGTGTGTACTGTCTCAGAGTGTGTGTGTGTGTGTATACTCCCAGCGTGTGTGTACTCCCAGCCCGTGTGGCTGTGTGCACTCTGTGTGTGTGTGTGTCTGTGTATACTCTCTCAGTGTGTGTGTATACTGTCTCTAAGAGAGTACACACAGGCACACACACTCTTGAGTGTGTGCCTGTGTGTACTCAGAGTGTGTGTGTGTACTCTGACTGCGTGTGCAAACGGGTCTACGCACCCGTGTTCTCTGGAAGGAGCAAGATCAACCTGACAATATCAAGAGATTTTTATTCAAGAAATAGATGGAGAGATAGACATGACATATAGTGTCAAAAATTGAACAACTAACTCATCCTCTCAGGTAAAATAATCCTCTGGTTACCTTGGTAACAGCTGATCAAAACTCTCGAAAATTCTCGACACTTGTACTTCTTTCCTTGTAAAGCTGTTTCCTCACACAGTGCAGGGCTGAATACAGTACCTGCAGGAAGTGGGAAAACACCCAGAATAAAGCACCATCAAACACTCCCAGGACAGGTACAGCACGGGGTTAGATACAGAGTAAAGCTCCCTCTACACTGTCCCCATCAAACACTCCCAGGACAGGTACAGCACGGGGTTAGATACAGAGTAAAGCTCCCTCTACACTGTCCCCCATCAAACACTCCCAGGACAGGGACAGCACGGGGTTAGATACAGAGTAAAGCTCCCTCTACACTGTCCCCATCAAACACTCCCAGGACAGGTACAGCACGGGGTTAGATACAGAGTAAAGCTCCCTCTACACTGTCCCATCAAACACTTCCAGGACAGGTCCAGCACGGTGTTAGATACAGAGTAAAGCTCCCTCTACACTGTCCCCATCAAACACTCCCAGGACAGGTTCAGCACGGGGTTAGATACAGAGTAAAGCTCCCTCTACACTGTCCCCCATCAAACACTCCCAGGACAGGTACAGCACAGGGTTAGATACAGAGTAAAGCTCCCTCTACACTGTCCCCATCAAACACTCCCAGGACAGGGACAGCACGGGGTTAGATACAGAGTAAAGCTCCCTCTACACTGTCCCCATCAAACACTCCCAGGACAGGTACAGCACGGGGTTAGATACAGAGTAAAGCTCCCTCTACACTGTCCCCATCAAACACTCCCAGGACAGGTACAGCACGGGGTTAGATACAGAGTAAAGCTCCCTCTACACTGTCCCCATCAAACACTCCCAGGACAGGTACAGCACAGGGTTAGATACAGAGTAAAGCTCCCTCTACACTGTCCCCATCAAACACTCCCAGGACAGGTACAGCACGGGGTTAGATACAGAGTAAAGCTCCCTCTACACTGTCCCCATCAAACACTCCCAGGACAGGTACAGCACGGGGTTAGATACAGAGTAAAGCTCCCTCTACACTGTCCCCATCAAACACTCCCAGGACAGGTACAGCACAGGGTTAGATACAGAGTAAAGCTCCCTCTACACTGTCCCCATCAAACACTCCCAGGACAGGTACAGCACGGGGTTAGATACAGAGTAAAGCTCCCTCTACACTGTCCCATCAAACACTTCCAGGACAGGTCCAGCACGGTGTTAGATACAGAGTAAATCTCCCTCTACACTGTCCCCATCAAACACTCCCAGGACAGGTACAGCACGGGGTTAGATACAGAGTAAAGCTCCCTCTACACTGTCCTGTCATGAATTAATGTGGCCGTGAGTTTGGAATTATGATTTTAGGTTTCACCATTGGTAAATTATAAAACTAAATTCTGTATCAGAGAATCCTACAGTGCAGAATGAGGCCATTCGGCCCATCGAGTCTGCATCATCCACAATCCCACCAGGCCCTATTCCGTAACCCCACATATTTAGCCTCCTAATCCCCACTGGCACCAAGGGTTAATTTAGCATGGCCAATCCACCTAACCCACACATTTTGGAGTTTGGGAGGAAACCGGAGCACCCAGAGGAAACCCACGCAGACACGGGGAGAACATGCAGAATCCGCATAGACAGTGACCCGAGGACGGAATTGCCCACTGTGGGGCAGCAGTGCTAGCCACTGTGCCACTCTGCCACCCCAAGTAAATTTGTGAATTTGTGCTGTGACCCAGAGTAAAGCCATTGAGGAAACTGTCTTCTATCAGTCTGCCAATCCACTGGTCTGGTTCAGAAAGCAGCTCCTTTATCATCCATCACTCTCAGGCTGTAGATTTTGCTGAATTTCACTCGCTGTTTGTGGATTGATGGAGTGTTGTTTTGTGTCCTGGACACACAGTGCTGGAAGACAGAAACTGGAGCTGTTTCCATAGAAATGCATTCTCTCCACAGAGCAGTTTGTTATCTTGCTGCAAGCTTCTCAGCTGTTCATCCTTCCAGTCCTTGTCAGAGTAAAAGCTCAGAGATCATTTCTTTCCTCCCTTTAAGGTGCTGACTTTCGTTGTGAGAAACATATCCTCTGAAATATCAGTGATCAACTCTCTTTCCCCTGAGCGTCAGACACGAACAATCGAGTGCTATCAGGCCCCAAGCAGACTCCAACCCTGCTGCTGATTAGACACAGGATTGTGATGAACAGGAAGGTCAGTGAAGCCAACATAACTCCGTTACCCTCCTTCGCTGATTGAGCCAGATCCGTGTTGCCTGGAAATGGAATCCTCCTGTAATGGACACGCTTGTTACATGCAGTCTGCTGCTTATTAGACTGGCTGAAGATCCTCAGCTACACACTGTTGATCTTACTCCACACACATGATTAAAAATCCCAGAGCAACCAGTGCCTCTGTTGTTTGTACCTGGGCTGTTCTCCATGTGCCTCCACCCCAGGCTGCATTTAGCATGTACACGCAAGCTTAGTCCTTATCTTCCCAGCCCTCCTGGCAAATGGCAGTGTGTTCATCATGGTGTCCATGAGGCTGAGAGGTGAGGGAGAGACGCAATCTGTAATTAAACAGGAAACCAAGTGATTTCATTGTCAGGGGGGGAGTGCCACAGTCAGATGGAGAGAAAGAAGGGCAGCAAGTTGCTGTGTAACTGAGAGTGTGAGACCAGGGCGAATGTGATTGTTGCCAGTTGCCCCAAGATAGTCAGCAGCAGTTTACTGTTTCTGTAGGGGATGAAATTGTTCCTCTTGGGATCTATCAGTGCCACGATGCAGATCCGTGTGGAATACCCTGTACTCTGTTCACCATTAACCCTTTCTATACTGCGCACATTGTGTCTTCCTCGCTAAGCAAGTTGGAGGCTTGCTGAAATAAGTGAAGTTAGCTGAAGCTATTGCTGAAGCCTCTCGCTGTGTGTCAGAGGCTCTTACCCAGTGTCAGCAGACTGTAGCTGATGGTTGTCGCTTCCCTAAGCGTTTACTCTGTTGTTCACGTCTCTTTAACCTTTTAGCTGCCAGCGAGCTCAACAGATCACCACCTCCCGCATTTGGAACCAATTTGGAGCCATTTCTGGAACCCTCCTGCACCAAATGCCAGCGATTAAATATTGGATATTGTGTAAACTACTGGCACCAGCTGCACCAGACACACCAAAACATCCTGAGTGTGACCATGTCCACTGGGTACCCCCACCCGGAGCCTGAACACATCCAGATCCCAACCCTGACCCCATCAAAGAACAGTACAGCACAGGAAACAGGCCCTTCGGCCCTCCAAGCCTGTGCCACTCATTGGTCCAACTAGACCATTCGTTTGTATCCCTCTATTCCCAGGTTGCTCATGTGACTATCCAGGAAAGTCTTAAACGATGCCAGCGTGTCTGCCTCCACCACCCTACTTGGCAGCGCATTCCAGGCCCCCACCACCCTCTGTGTAAAAAACATCCCTCTGATATCTGAGTTATACCTCGCCCCTCTCACCTTGAGCCCGTGACCCCTCGTGATCGTCACCTCCGACCTGGGAAAAAGCTTCCCACTGTTCACCCTATCTATACCCTTCATAATTTTGTACACCTCTATTAGGTCTCCCCTCATTCTCCGTCTTTCCAGGGAGAACCAGCCCAGTTTACCCAATCTCTCCTCATAGCTAAGACCCTCCATACCAGGCAACATCCTGGTAAACCTTCTCTGCACTCTCTCTAACGCCTCCACGTCCTTCTGGTAGTGCGGCGACCAGAACTGGACGCAGTACTCCAAATGTGGCCTAACCAACGTTCTATACAGCTGCAACATCAGACTCCAGCTTTTATACTCTATACCCCATCCTATAAAGGCAAGCATACCATATGCCTTCTTCACCACCTTCTCCACCTGTGCTGCCACCTTCAAGGATTTGTGGACTTGCACACCTAGGTCCCTCTGTGTTTCTATACTCTTGATGGCTCTGCCATTTATTGTATAACTCCTCCCTACATTAGTTCTTCCAAAATGCATCACTTCGCATTTATCTGGATTAAATTCCATCTGTCATTTCTCTGCCCAATTTTCCAGCCTATCTATATCCTGCTGTATTGTCCGACAATGTTCATCGCTATCCGCAAGTCCAGCCATCTTCGTGTGATCCGCAAACTTGCTGATAACACCAGTTACACCTTCTTCCAAATCATTTATATATATCACAAATAGCAGAGGTCCCAGTACAGAGCCCTGCGGAACACCACTGGTCACAGACCTCCAGCCGGAAAAAGACCCTTCGACTGCTACCCTCTATCTCCTGTGGCCAAGCCAGTTCTCCACCCATCTAGCCACCTCTCCTTGTATCCCATGAGCCTTAACCTTCTTAACCAACCTGCCATGAGGGACTTTGTCAAATGCCTTACTGAAATCCATATAGACGACATCCACGGCCCTTCCTTCATCAACCGTTTTTGTCACTTCCTCAAAAAACTCCACCAAATTTGTAAGGCACTGTCCCTCACCCTGACCCTGTCTCGACCCTGACCTCAACCCTGACCCCATCCTGCCCCTCACCCTGACCCTGTCCTGAGCCTGACCCCGTCCTGACCCCCATCTCAACCCTGACCTCAGCCCTGACCCCGTCCCGACCCCCATCTCAACCCTGACCTCAACCCTGACCTCGTCCTGATCCCGACCCTGACCTCAACCCTGATCCCGTGCCGATCCTGATAACCCTGACCCTGTGCCGACCCTGATCTCAACCTTGACCTTGTGTTGACTCTGACCTCAGCCCTGACCCCGTCCTATCCCTCACCCTGACCCTGTGCCAACCCGGACCCTGTCCTGTTCCCCACCTTGGCCTCATCCCATGGCTGGCCTGGTTGTGGTCTCAGCTGCGCTTTGCTGTTGCCCCTCCTTTGTCCGTGAAAGGGTTGATGCTGAATATGTGAATGGACACTCTTCATCATTAGTGATGATCTGACAGCACAGTATGGTGAGAGATGGTTTCTGTGGGAAGCCTCGTGCTAAGCCTGACCTGTGCAGTCAAACATTCAGCCTTGCCTCCAGCAGTCTCGATTTGACCAGAAGGATTCGGACCTCAGACCCACAGCGACAATAACACAATCTCCAGGTGTGCAATTTGAAGTGGATTTATTTGCACCTCACAGCAACATAACCTTTGCCCCAAAGGAGCGTTACACCTGGTGCTGAATACACGCAGAGTGCGTATCCCCGCTCACTGCTGCCTCTCGCTGCATTCACTCCCAATAACCACTGCATAATCGGAAATCATTCCGAATTGAAAGTTGGGGGTAGGGGGAGGGGTTTGGTCTGAATATAAGCAGCAATTAACATGCGCCAGTAAAATAAAACTCAGTGTGATGGATGCTGTAAGATTCCCTCCTTTACTATGATTGGGCAGTGGGATTCAGTTGCTATTCGATGGAGCAGTCACTGATCTTCCATTGAGCACGGTTTGTGTTTGCAGTTTCACTGCTTTGTGTGTCAGAGGCAGTGCACCCTCTCCAGTTAGCGCAGCTTCAGACCACCAACACCCCCACACTACAATCAACTGACACCCACTCTACCCTAATCCTCTGATATCCCAACCTCTTCCCCCGCTGCACATTCTTCAGCTGCAAGTCTCTGCTGGCTATTCAACTATCAGAAGCATCACGACCAAAAGTTGTCCTCTTTGGGCTTCGGACTCTCTGCTTTCAGGGATGGTGGAGTGTTCAGAGACAGGGTCACTTCCCAATTCACTGCTCCCTCCTGTAAAGAGGCCTCGACGATGGTGCCTTGGCTGTGTAACTGCAGGGGGAGAGTCAGTGAGCAGGACTGATGTGGAACAGCTGTGGGGGGAGCAGGATGGGCTGTGGGAGGGAAAGGGCCCCTGTAGCCCACAGTGCAGAGAGAGAGAGAGACTAATCCTTCATTACTACTGCTAGGTGGGAAGTAAACTCAGCCTAATGGGAGCTCCTAAATCCAGAGCTGTGAGTGTCAGAAATTCCTAGGGGGCAGGCCTAGTCTGCAGGAGCAGACGGAGGGCAGAGCAGCAGTCCAGAGTGAGTATAAAAGCTAACTTACCTTGGGGATCCACGGCCTAGACCGCTTGAATCATACCAAGCTGTGATTCATCCGGAAAGGATGCTTTCTCTGGTGCATCTGTAAAGATGGGTGAGAGTTGTAGCTGACATGCCGAATTTCCTTAGCCTCCTGAGAAAGTGATGGGTTTAGTGTCACTGTGATGTTCCACACACAGCTCATCTCTAATAACAGCCAGGATTCAATCCAAATTATCAAACTTCCGGGTGCAAAGATTTTCCACATAAAGCGCCCTGTCCTTACTCCAGTGAGTCTGACATCTGAGGTTTCAGGTCACAGACTAAATCAAATAAAAACAGAAAACTTTATAAATCGACAGCACCTGAACAATGTCAGAGAAGAACATAGATTCGGGAACTGATAATAATGATTTTGAAGATTATATTCCCTCCCACAATTGACCAAGTCCTTTTCCAATCCAGTGCAGGTTGGGATGTTCTGAATTTCCGGTTTCTCCCTGGAATGCACTTTCTGTCCCGAGTTGGGACAAGGTTCCTTTAAAAGTTTGATCATGTGACATACTGATGACATCATCAGCAGTTGGGGGACACCTTTCCCGACAGTTTCATACCTTTGTTGTCTACCAGCCTCTTTTAAAATACCGGAAAGAAAACTGGAGCTGAGGTGTTTGAATCCAAACTGCAAACACTCACCTGCAGAAACCCAGTGAAAAAAAGTCTTTGCTCAGTGCTGCATTTGCAAATGACAAAGATAAAAACATCACTACACCAAAGCTGATGGCTGGGTGTGGGGGGCGGGGGGGGGTGTGTGGGGGGCGGGGGGGGGTGTGTGGGGGGCGGGGGGGCGGGGGGGGGGGGTGTGTGGGGGGCGGGGGGGGTGTGTGGGGGGCGGGGGGGGTGTGTGGGGGGCGGGGGGGGTGTGTGGGGGGCGGGGGGGTGTGTGGGGGGCGGGGGGGGTGTGTGGGGGCGGGTGGGGGGCGGGGGGGGTGTGTGGGGGGCGGGGGGGGTGTGTGGGGGGCGGGGGGTGTGTGTGGGGGGCGGGGGGGGTGTGTGGGGGGCGGGGGGGTGTGGGGGGCGGGGGGGGTGCGGGGGTGGTGTGGGGGGCGGGGGGATGTGGGGGGCGGGGGGATGTGGGGGGCGGGGGGATGTGGGGGGCGGGGGGGTCTGGGGGGTGTGGGGGGCGGTGGGGGGTGTGGGGGGCGGGGGGGTGTGTGGGGGGCGGTGGGGGGTGTGTGGGGGGGCGCGGGGGGGGCGGGAGGGTGGGGGGGGCGGGGGGGGGTGCAGAAAGAGCAGCAATGCCGAAGAAATATCATAGAATCCTACAGTGCAGAAGGAGGCCATTCAGCCCATTGAGTCTGCACTGACCACAATCCCACCCAGGCCCTATCCCCATAACCCCATACCCCCATACATTTACTCTAGCTAATCCCCCAGACACTAAGGGGCAATTTAGCTTGGCCAATCCACCTAACCCATACAGCTTTGGACTGTGGGAGGAAACCGGAGCACCCGGAGGAAACCCACGCAGACATGGGCAGAACGTGCTAACTCCACACAGACGGTGACCCAAGCCAGGAATTGAACCCAAGTCCATGGCGCTGTGAGGCAGCAGTGCTAACCACTGTGCCACCGTGCCGACCTGTGCTCCAGAATGCTCTGGAGCAGTGCTCCCTCTACTGTGAGTAGTAACTATTACAACAATTAATTGATCGCTCGGAGAAGGCAGAGGAGAACTCGGGGGACCTAATTTGAAAGAAAGAACAAGGTAGTGCTAATACCTTTGTGGAACATTTGTGTTTACACAAGCCTTCCCACAGTAAAAATAGCGGGAACGTTTGGTACTGTGGGATAGTGCGATGAAACTATAAACAGTGGAACTCATACACTGAAGGTTTCCAACATTTTGCACATCATAACATTCCAGGCTATGTGTCAAGTGCTGGTAAATGAGATTAGGTGGGAATCAGGTGTTTCTCGCCTGTGGGTGCAGAATCAATGGGCTGAAGGGCCTCTTCTGTGCGCTATGATTCTCTGATTTGTCCAGGCAAAATTTACGACACAATAGTTCTGACCATCCTGAGCACAATGGGGACGAAACTTTCAACCTCCTGTGAAGTCTGGAGCGACCAGAAAATGATGTGGAGATGCCGGCATTGGACTGGGGTAAACACAGTAAGAGTTTTAACAGCACCAGGTTAAAGTCCAACAGGTTTATTTGGTAGCAAATACCATTAACCATCTGACGAAGGAGCAGAGCTCCGAAAGCTAATGGCATTTGCTACCAGAAAAACCAGGCTCGGAAAATTAAGGTGAGATTGTGGCGATATTGCAAAGCCACCTCTTTCTTTTCTTTTTGTTAAGCTGCTCATAAGGAGTCTAAACAGCAACAAGCATGTCACAGCTGTGCCAGAGTGGGCCATTCAGTGAGTGAATACTGGAGTAAGGATAGTCAATGCACAAAAATTGGCAAAACGGGTCACAATGCAAAAGCTTGTTGCGCGAGAGCAGCTTCCTCTGAGAGGAATACTCAGAAGAAGAATCTGGGTATCTTCAGGAAGAAGACGTCGCATTCTACAAAAATAATTTACAACATGGAAGAAAACAATTACGAGTGTGAAGAAGAGAATGTCCAGAAAGATGATGAGCTCCAACTGAATGCCTTATCCATACAGGGTGAATCACAGAGATTCTGGGTGATTGTGAAGTTAAGTGGACAATCCATTGCGAGGGAGGTTGATGCTGGAGCTGCTGTATCTTTAATTCCTGAGACTACTGTTATAATTCAGGTCAGAAACTCGAGTGTTTTATGAAGTCCGCCTGGATCATAAGTTTTGCACTTTGAATCTGGTTCGGGTGAGCATGCGATATTTCACTTCAGGTATGATTTTATCAAACAAATTTTATTTAAGTATACAGTTAACATATAGAAAGAAAATTAGCAATAACTTTTATCAATTACAAACAAGAAAAAAACAATCATGATATTGTGTAAACCTAAATAAATATAGGAAATGTCCCAATCAAACCAATCTCATAAACAAAACCCTTTCCACAGGTTTAACACAGCAAAGACTAATGCTCACGTGATACTGGGACTTAGCCCTTTGGTTAAATGCTGCAGTTCTCTTGAGGCACACACACACAAGCTTGGGGTCAGAACAGCTTCCCCGAACACCAGGGAAAGAGACTCTAATCACGCCACCAACAGCAGATTTTCTATGTCAGGAAAGGCAGGAAGCTAGTCTCCAGCTAACAGCAGAATTTCCAAAACCAGGGAGAGAAACACTTCAGTTCAGCTTCATGTCCATCCCCTTCTAAATTAAAACTGCTGCCAGCAAAATTAAAAGTGAAACCATTAATTCACTATAAAAAAACTGTCCAAAACACATGACCCATCATAGAATCTTGGAATACTACAGTGTAGAAGGACGCCATTTGGCCCATCAAATCAACCACAATCCCACCGAGGCTCCATCCCCAAAACCCCATGCATTTACCCTAGCTAGTCTCCCTGACACTAAGGGGCAAGTTAGCATGGCCAATCCACCTAACCCGCATCTTTGGACTGTGGGAGGAAACCAGACCACCCGGAGAAAACCCACGCAGACACGAGGAGAACGTGCAAACTCCACACAGACAGTGACCCAAGCTGGGAATTGAACTCGGGTCTCTGGTGCTGTGAGGCAGCAGTGCTAACCACTGTGCCGCCTGCCACCCATCTTCTTCCTAACAATGCAGAGTCATGAAACAACTCCCAGAAAGTACCTGAGGCCCAGAGTAAAAGTAACAAAACCCCATTTAAGCCATTGAAGTAGCAATAAAAGGACTTTTGGCAAATGTCCCAGCAGTGAAGAGAAAAACTGAAGCTGGTATAGCTGCACAGAACATGATTTTTAAAAAGGTACACATGATTTTATTAAAGGTACACTAACGTCACATTACATACCAACAAAAGCTGAAGCATCTTTCTTTAAAACTAGCTGATGTCATTTTAAAGACATACATGGAAGAGTTTATGCCATGATAAGGTTACATCATGATGAATGTAGCTTCTGAAACACAACCATTGCTTACTATCATTACCCATAAAGCTCTTTCTTGTTATAAAAGATTGCCCTTTGGAATAACAAGCCACACTGGCTCTATTCCAAAGATCAATGGGTCAAATTTTGAGTGGCCTCTTTGGTGACCCTGTGATATCATCACAGTTACCTGCATGATATTACAGGGTCCAGTGAACAATAGTTGAGTGGACAAACAGTGGAGCTGCCTCTCCATGTGGTCCTTGGCGATTTTCCAGCTGGGAGATCAAGGTTCGAGAAGATAAAGCTTAACTGGAGTGCTGTCAACAGATTGGTCAATGCCAAAACAGACCCACAGCATCTTCTGGATAAGTACAAGGGATTATTGGAAGAGATACTTGGCTCAATGAATGGACTTCAAGTGAAACTCAAGATTAAGTCTAATAGTTCAAAGAGAGAACGGTGCCATTTGCAATTCACCCCAAGGTTGAAGAAGAATTAGTACGACTTGTTAACACTGGTGTGTTAGAGCTGGTTACAGTGAGCGACTGGGCTACCCCCATTGTGCCTGTCATGAAACCAGATGGTTCAGTTTGTATTTGTGGTGATTATAAAACAATCATAAATCCAGTGTTGTGTGCTGATCAGTATCCGCTTCCGTTAATTGAAGATTTGTTTGCTGGGTTATCAGGTGGACAGAAATTCAGCAAGATTGATCTTTCACAAACATATTTACAGATGTGTGCAGCTGCTGAATCATAACCATTGCTTACCATCGTTACTCATAAAGGTCTTTTTCATCATAAAAGATTGCCTTTTGGAATAATATCCGCACCAGCCCTATTCCAAAGATCGATGGATCAGATTTTAAGTGGTCTCTCTGGTGTATAATGTTACCTGGATGCTGTTCTAATTAGAGGGCCCAGTGAACACGAGCACTTGAATATTATGGAAGCAATATTGGAACATCTTCAAGCACATGATCTGTGTATCAAGAAAGGAAAGTGTGATTTTTTCCAGACGTCAGTCCAGTATTTGAGTCACATTATTGACGGTAAAGGCCTACATAAAGCATCTACAAAGATGGAAGCTATTTTAAATGCACCACGTCCAATGAATGTGATTCAATAGAGGTCCTTTCTGGGATTAGTGAATTATGGAAAATTTGTCCCTAACTTAGCCACATTATTGAAGCCATTGCATAATTTACTCTGTGTAAAACAGTCATGGGACTGGACAACAGAATGTGAGAAAACAAACAAGGATGTCAAAGATGCTTTTCAGAAGTCTAAAGTATTGGTTCATTCTAATCCAAAGTTACCATTATTGCTTGTGACACTTCACCTTATGGAGTAGGGGCAGTAGTCTCACCTATTATGCCTTTGGGAGAAGAACGGCCAACAGCTTTTGCTTCATGTTCTCTGACTAGTGTTGAATCTAACTGTGCTCAGCTTGGAAAAGAAGCTTTGAGTATCATTGAGAATAATTACAAATGTTCAGTACAAAGGTTCCATCATTATTTATATGGTCGACACTATTGACTGATCATCGACCCTTAGCTACTGGTTTTGGGACGTATAAAAGCTTATCTTTGTTAGCTTGCTAGCTGATTGCAAAGATGGCACTGACCTTATCTGCGGATTCTTATTGTATAAAGTATTGTCAATCAGAGTGTCACGCTAATGCTGATACATCAACACGTTTACCTTCACCTATTCAGCAGATGCCACCAACTGGTTTTGCTCATATTCTTTAGTTTTCACTAGTAGATCATTTGCTTGTAACAGCTTCTAAAGTTCAGAGGCAAATCAGAAATGATCCTGTGATGGGGAAGATGATGGATATGGTATTGAAAGGGATGATAGCTGGAACGCATCGTCCACATTATGATTTGAAACCACATGTGTCAAGAAAGCTTGAGTTAACTGTCCAAGGTGGTTGTCTATTGTGGGATATCGGAATGATCATTCCTCCTAGTCTGCGTGGAAGAGTTCTTAGACAATTACATGAAGGACATCCTGGTATAGTCCGGGTGAGGGAATTAACACGTGGTTATCTTTGGTGGCCGGGTCTGGATGCTCAGATTGAAGAAAAAGTGGGAGAGTGTCAATCCATGCACGAATAAGAAATACACCAGTGTTGTCTCCTTTACAGAAATTTAACGCAGAAAATCCGAATGCTCAAGGGTATGCTTTAAGGACATTTGTTTTGTTGGAACATTTCAGATAAGAATTTAGGAGGCATGGTTAGTAAGTTTGCAGATGACACCAAGATTGGTGACATAGTGGACAGTGATGAAGGTTATCTCCGATTGCAACGGGATCTTGATCAATTAGGCCAGTGGGCTGACAAATGGCAGATGGAATTTAATTTAGATAAATGTGAGGTGATGCATTTTGGTAGATTGAACTAGGACAGGACTTACTCAGTTAATGGGAGGGCGCTGGGGAGAGTTACAGAACAAAGAGATCTAGGGGTACATGTTCATAGCTCCTTGAAAGTGGAGTCACAGGTGGACAGAGTAGTGAAGAAGGCATTCAGCATGCTTGGTTTTATTGGTCAGAACATTGAATACAGGAGTTGGAACGTCTTGTTGAAGTTGTACAAGACGTTGGTAAGGCCACACTTGGAATACTGTGTGCAATTCTGGTCACCATATTATAGAGAGGATATTATTAAACTAGAAAAAGTGCAGAAGAGATTTACTAGGATGCTACCGGGACTTGATGGTTTGAGTTATAAGGAGAGGCTGGATAGACTGGGACTTTTTTCTCTGGAGTGTAGGAGGCTGAGGGGTGATCTTATAGAGGTCTATAAAATAGTGAGGGGCATAGATCAGTTAGTCAATATCCTTTCCCTAAGGTAGTGGAGTCTAAAACTAGAGGGCATAGGTTGAAGGTGAGAGGGTGGTGAGTGTCTGGAACAAGCTGCCAGAGGTAGTAGTAGAGGCAGGCACAATTTTGTCTTTTAAAAAGCGTTTAGACAGTTACATGGGTACGATGGGTATAGAGGGATCTGGGCCAAATGCGGGCAATTGGGACTAGTTTAGGGGTTTTAAAAAAAGGGCGGCATGGACAAGTTGGGCCAAAGGGCCTGTTTCCATGCTGTAAACCTCCATGACTCTATAGTTGTTAAGGTTTATACAATATCATGGTTGTTTTTTTTCTTGTTTGTAATTGGTAAAAGTTACTTTTATATGTTTGTATTTTTAAATAAACTTTGTTTGATAAAAGCTCCCTGGTGGGTGATTTGAATCATACCTGAGGTGAAACAAATCATGCTCACCCTCGCCAAATTCAAATTGCAAAACCTATGATCCAGGCAGGCTCCATAAAGCAAAGAACAAATAACAAAGAAAATTGCAACGCAGGAACAGCTCCGCCATTTAACATGGTCATGGCTGATCTTATCCTGGTCATAACTCCACTTTCCTGCCTGCTTCCCATTGCCCTTTATCCCGTTTTTCATCAGAAACATATCTATCTCTTGAATCTGATTGATTCTGCCTCCACTGCGCTCTGGGGCACTGAGTTCCCCAGATTCACAACCCTCTGAGAGAAGTAGTTTCTCCTCATCTCAGTTTCTCACTCTATACCTGTGACCTCTTGTTCTAGACTCTTCCTCAAGGGGGAACATCTGTTCATTGTCCACCTTATCAATCCCCTTTAGCATTTTATATACCTCAATCAGATCCCCCCTCATTCTTCTGAGCTCCAGCGAGTACAAGCCCAAACTACTCAACCTCTCTTCGTACAACAGCCCTTTCATCCCTGGAATCAATCTGGTGAACCTCCTCTGAACTGCCTCCAATGCCACCACATCCTTCCTCAAATAAGGAGACCAAAACTGGACACAATACTCCAGATGTGGCCTCACCAACGCTTCATACAATTTTTTATTCTCTATAATATACACAGCGGTTGTTATTCTCTATAATATACACAGGGACTGCTATTCTCTATAATATACACAGGGACTGCTATTCTCTATAATATACACAGGGACTGCTATTCTCTATAATATACACAGGGACTGCTATTCTCTATAATATACACAGGGACTGCTATTCTCTGTAATATACACAGGGACTGCTATTCTCTATAATATACACAGGGACTGCTATTCTCTATAATATACACAGCGGTTGTTATTCTCTATAATATACACAGGGACTGCTATTCTCTATAATATACACAGGGACTGCTATTCTCTATAATATACACAGGGGCTGCTATTCTCGATAATATACACAGGGGCTGCTATTCTCTATAATATACACAGGGGCTGCTATTCTCTATAATATACACAGGGGCTGCTATTCTCTATAATATACACAGGGGCTGCTATTCTCGATAATATACACAGAGGCTGCTATTCTCTATAATATACACAGGGGCTGCTATTCTCTATAATATACACAGGGGCTGCTATTCTCTATAATATACACAGGGACTGCTATTCTCTATAATATACACAGGGGCTGCTATTCTCGATAATATACACAGAGGCTGCTATTCTCTATAATATACACAGGGGCTGCTATTCTCTACAATATACACGGGCTGCTATTCTCTATAATATACACAGGGACTGCTATTCTCTATAATATACACAGGGGCTGCTATTCTCTATAATATACACGGGCTGCTATTCTCTATAATATACACAGGGTCTGCTATTCTCTGTAATATACACAGGGACTGCTATTCTCTATAATATACACAGGGGCTGCTATTCTCTATAATATACACAGGGGCTGTTATTCTCTATAATATACACAGGGGCTGCTATTCTCTATAATATACACAGGGGGTGCTATTCTCTATAATATACACAGCGGTTGTTATTCTCTATAATATACACAGGGACTGCTATTCTCTATAATATACACAGGGACTGCTATTCTCTATAATATACACAGGGGCTGCTATTCTCTATAATATACACAGCGGTTGTTATTCTCTATAATATACACAGGGACTGCTATTCTCTATAATATACACAGGGACTGCTATTCTCTATAATATACACAGGGGCTGCTATTCTCTATAATATACACAGGGGCTGCTATTCTCGATAATATACACAGGGGCTGCTATTCTCTATAATATACACAGGGGCTGCTATTCTCTATAATATACACAGGGGCTGCTATTCTCTATAATATACACAGGGGCTGCTATTCTCGATAATATACACAGAGGCTGCTATTCTCTATAATATACACAGGGGCTGCTATTCTCTATAATATACACAGGGGCTGCTATTCTCTATAATATACACAGGGACTGCTATTCTCTATAATATACACAGGGGCTGCTATTCTCGATAATATACACAGAGGCTGCTATTCTCTATAATATACACAGGGGCTGCTATTCTCTACAATATACACGGGCTGCTATTCTCTATAATATACACAGGGACTGCTATTCTCTATAATATACACAGGGGCTGCTATTCTCTATAATATACACGGGCTGCTATTCTCTATAATATACACAGGGTCTGCTATTCTCTGTAATATACACAGGGACTGCTATTCTCTATAATATACACAGGGGCTGCTATTCTCTATAATATACACAGGGGCTGTTATTCTCTATAATATACACAGGGGCTGCTATTCTCTATAATATACACAGGGGCTGCTATTCTCTATAATATACACAGGGGCTGCTATTCTCTATAATATACACAGCGGTTGTTATTCTCTATAATATACACAGGGGTTGCTATTCTCTATAATATACACAGGGGCTGCTATTCTCTATAATATACACAGGGGCTGTTATTCTCTATAATATACACAGGGGCTGTTATTCTCTATAATATACACAGGGGCTGCTATTCTCTATAATATACACAGGGGCTGCTATTCTCTATAATATACACAGGGGCTGCTATTCTCTATAATATACACAGGGGCTGCTATTCTCTATAATATACACAGCGGTTGTTATTCTCTATAATATACACAGGGGCTGCTATTCTCTATAATATACACAGCGGTTGTTATTCTCTATAATATACAGAGGGGCTGCTATTCTCTATAATATACACAGGGACTGCTATTCTCTATAATATACACAAGGGCTGCTATTCTCTATAATATACACAGGGGCTGCTATTCTCTATAATATACACAGGGGCTGCTATTCTCTATAATATACACAGGGGCTGCTATTCTCTATAATATACACAGCGGTTGTTATTCTCTATAATATACAGAGGGGCTGCTATTCTCTATAATATACACAGGGACTGCTATTCTCTATAATATACACAGGGGCTGCTATTCTCTATAATATACACAGGGGCTGCTATTCTCTATAATATACACAGCGGTTGTTATTCTCTATAATATACAGAGGGGCTGCTATTCTCTATAATATACACAGGGACTGCTATTCTCTATAATATACACAGGGACTGCTATTCTCTATAATATACACAGGGACTGCTATTCTCTATAATATACACAGGGACTGCTATTCTCTATAATATACACAGGGACTGCTATTCTCTATAATATACACAGGGACTGCTATTCTCTATAATATACACAGGGGCTGCTATTCTCTATAATATACACGGGGACTGCTATTCTCTATAATATACACAGGGACTGCTATTCTCTATAATATACACAGGGGCTGCTATTCTCTATAATATACACAGGGACTGCTATTCTCTATAATATACACAGGGACTGCTATTCTCTATAATATACACAGGGGCTGCTATTCTCTATAATATACACAGGGGCTGCTATTCTCTATAATATACACAGGGACTGCTATTCTCTATAATATACACAGGGACTGCTATTCTCTATAATATACACAGGGGCTGCTATTCTCTATAATATACACAGGGGCTGCTATTCTCTATAATATACACAAGGGCTGCTATTCTCTATAATATACACAGGGACTGCTATTCTCTATAATATACATAGGGGCTGCTATTCTCTATAATATACACAGGGACTGCTATTCTCTATAATATACACAGGGACTGCTATTCTCTATAATATACACAGGGACTGCTATTCTCTATAATATACACAGGGACTGCTATTCTCTATAATATACACAGGGGCTGCTATTCTCTATAATATACACAGGGACTGCTATTCTCTATAATATACACAGGGACTGCTATTCTCTATAATATACACAGGGGCTGCTATTCTCTATAATATACACAGGGACTGCTATTCTCTATAATATACACAGGGACTGCTATTCTCTATAATATACACAGGGGCTGCTATTCTCTATAATATACACAGGGGCTGCTATTCTCTATAATATACACAGGGACTGCTATTCTCTATAATATACACAGGGACTGCTATTCTCTATAATATACACAGGGGCTGCTATTCTCTATAATATACACAGGGGCTGCTATTCTCTATAATATACACAAGGGCTGCTATTCTCTATAATATACACAGGGACTGCTATTCTCTATAATATACATAGGGGCTGCTATTCTCTATAATATACACAGGGACTGCTATTCTCTATAATATACACAGGGACTGCTATTCTCTATAATATACACAGGGACTGCTATTCTCTATAATATACACAGGGGCTGCTATTCTCTATAATATACACAGTAGTTTGCGATTCTGTGTTTCTCTGATTCTGTGTCATAGAGGAAACAGGTCCTTTGGCCCAACTTGTCCATGCCGCTCAGTTTTTATCACTAAGTCAATCCCAATTGCCCTCGTTTGGCCCATATCCCTCTATACCCATCTTACCCATTAACTGTCTAAATGCTTTTTAAAAGACAAAATTGTACCCGCCTCTACTACTGCCTCTGGCAGCTTGTTCCAGACACTCACCACTCTCTTGTGTGAAGAGGGTGGTGAGAGGGAAGAGATACAAAAGGTTCTGTGTTTCTCTGGTTCCGTGTTTCTCTGGTTCCGTGTTTCTCTGGTTCCATGATTCTCTGGTTCTGTGTTTCTCTGGTTCTGTGTTTCTCTGGTTCTGTGTTTCCCTGGTTCTGTGTTTCCCTGATTCTGTGTTTCTCTGTTTCCCTGGTTCTGTGTTTCTTTGGTTCCATGTTTCTGCCTCTCTGGACCCTTTTGTATCTCTCCCCTCTCACCTTAAACCTATGCCTTCTAGTTTTAGACTCCCCTACCTTTGGGAAAAGATATTGACTATCTCACTGATCTGTTGTCGGCAAGATGTTGGAAAAAATTATAAGGGATAGGATTTATAGTTATTTGGAGAGTAATGAATTGATAGGTGATAGTCAGCATGGTTTTGTGGCAGGTAGGTCGTGCCTTACTAACCTTATTGAGTTTTTTGAGAAAGTGACCAAGGAGGTGGATGGGGGCAAGGCAGTGGACGTGGTATATATGGATTTTAGTAAGGCGTTTGATAAGGTTCACCATGGTAGGCTTCTGCAGAAAATGCAGATGTATGGGATTGGGGGTGATCTAGGAAATTGGATCAGGAATTGGCTAGCGGATAGGAAACAGAGGGTGGTGGTTGATAGTAAATATTCATCATGGAGTGCGGTTACAAGTGGTGTACCTCAGGGATCTGTTTTGGGGCCACTGCTGTTTGTAATATTTATTAATGATCTGGATGAGGGTATAGTTGGGTGGATTAGCAAATTTGCTGATGACACCAAAGTCGGTGGTGTGGTAGACAGTGAGGAAGGGTGTCGTAGTTTGCAGGAAGACTTAGACAGGTTGCAAAGTTGGGCCGAGAGGTGGCGGATGGAGTTTAATGCGGAGAAGTGTGAGGTAATTCACTTTGGTAGGAATAACAGATGTGTTGAGTATAGGGCTAACGGGAGGACTTTGAATAGTGTGGAGGAGCAGAGGGATCTAGGTGTATGTGTGCATAGATCCCTGAAAGTTGGGAATCAAGTAGATAAGGTTGTTAAGAAGGCATATGGTGTCTTGGCGTTTATTGGTAGGGGGATTGAATTTAGGAGTCGTAGCGTTATGTTGCAACTGTACACAACTCTGGTGCGGCCGCACTTGGAGTACTGTGTGCAGTTCTGGTCCCCACATTACAGGAAGGATGTGGAGGCTTTGGAGAGGGTGCAGAGGAGGTTTACCAGGATGTTGCCTGGTATGGAGGGGAGATCCTATGAGGAGAGGCTGAGGGATTTGGGATTGTTTTCGCTGGAAAGGCGGCGGCTAAGAGGGGATCTTATTGAAACATATAAGATGATTAGAGGTTTAGATAGGGTGGATAGTGATAGCCTTTTTCCTCTGATGGAGAAATCCAGCACGAGGGGGCATGGCTTTAAATTGAGGGGGGGTAGTTATAGAACCGATGTCAGGGGTAGGTTCTTTACCCAGAGGGTGGTGAGGGATTGGAATGCCCTGCCAGCATCAGTAGTAAATGCGCCTAGTTTGGGGGCGTTTAAGAGATCCGTAGATAGGTTCATGGACGAAAAGAAATTGGTTTAGGTTGGAGGGTCACAGTTTTTTTTTTAACTGGTCGGTGCAACATCGTGGGCCGAAGGGCCTGTTCTGCGCTGTAATGTTCTATGTTCTATGTTCTATGTTCTATGCCCCTCATTATTTTATAGACCTCTATAGGATCACCCCTCAGCCTTCTACGTTCCAGGGAAAATGATCTCAGTCTATCCACCCTCTCCTTATAACTCAAACCATCAACAGGGCAGTGCAGTTGATGTTGTCTACATGGACTTTAGCAAGGCCTTTGACAAGGTAGGTTGTTGCATCAGATTAAATCTCACGGGATCCAGGGTGAAGTTGCCAATTGGATACAAAATTGACTTGATGACAGAAGACAGGGGGCGTTTGTCGAAGGTTGTTTTTCTAACTGGAGGCCTGTGACCAGCGATGAGCCTCAGGGGTCGGTGCTGGGCCCACTGTTATTTGTCATTTATATTAATGGTTTGGATGAGAATTTAGGTTAGTAAGTTTGTAGATTTCTCTGGTTCTGTGTTTTTCCGGTTCTGCGTTTCTCTGCTTCTTCGTTTCTCTGGTTCCGTGTTTCTCTGGTTCCATGTTTCTCTGGTTCTGTGATTCTCTGGTTCTGTGTTTCTCTGTTTCCCTGGTTCTGTGTTTCTTTGGTTCCGTGTTTCTCTGGTTCTGTGTTTCCCTGATTCTGTGTTTCTCTGTTTCCCTGGTTCTGTGATTCTCTGGTTCCGTGTTTCTCTGGTTCTGTGTTTCTCTGGTTCCGTGTTTCTCTGGTTCTGTGTTTCTCTGGTTCTGTGTTTCTCTGGTTCTGTGTTTCCCTGATTCTGTGTTTCTCTGTTTCCCTGGTTCCGTGTTTCTCTGGTTCTGTGTTTCTCTGGTTCTGTGATTCTCTGGTTCCGTGTTTCTCTGGTTCTGTGTTTCCCTGATTCTGTGTTTCTCTGTTTCCCTGGTTCTGTGTTTCTCTGGTTCTGTGTTTCTCTGGTTCTGTGTTTCCCTGATTCTGTGTTTCTCTGTTTCCCTGGTTCCGTGTTTCTCTGGTTCTGTGTTTCCCTGGTTCCGTGTTTCTCTGGTTCTGTGTTTCTCTGGTTCTGTGTTTCTCTGGTTCTGTGTTTCCCTGATTCTGTTTCTTTGGTTCCATGTTTCTCCGGTTCTGTGTTTCTCTGGTTCCGTGTTTCTCTGGAGAGGAAATGCTGGAAAATCTCAGCAGCATCTGTAAGGAGAGAAAAGAGCTGACGTTTCGAGTCCAGATGACTCTTTGTCAAAGCAGTTTGAGCAAGTTTGAGCTTTGACAAAGGGTCGTCTGGACTCGAAACGTCAGCTCTTTTCTCTCCTTACAGATGCTGCCAGACCTGCTGAGATTTTCCAGCATTTTCTCTTTTGGTTTCAGATTCTAGTATCCGCAGTAATCTGCTTTTATCTGTGTTTCTCTGGTTTCCTCTGTGTGTCTCTGTGTTTCTCTGTCTCTGTGTCTATCTGTGTGTGTGTGTGTCTCCCTGTGTCTGTCTCTGTGTTTCTCTGTGTGTGTCTCTGTGTTTTTCTGTCTCTGTGTCTTGGTTCTGGCTCTCTGTGCTGGGGGCTGGATTGTTTGCAGTGCTGTGTGTCCAGGGGAAGGTGTGAACTTGTGTCTGGCTGTGTGTGTGTTTCTGTGTCTGTCTCTCTGTGTTTCTCTCTGTCTGTGTGTCTCTCTGTTTCTGTGTGTCTCTGTGTGTGTGCCTGTGTCTGTCTCTGTGTTTCTCTGTCTCTGTGTGTGTCCCTGTGTGCTGTCTCGGTTCTGGCTCTCTGTGTTGGGGGCTGGATTGTTTGCAGTGCTGTGTCCAGGGGAAGGTGTGAACTTGTATCTGGCTCTGGGACGCTTCCCGCTGTGAGTGGAGCTCAGTTTGAAAGCGGAGCCGGAGTTTCACCTCCACAACCGGCAACTCCAAAAGGAGCAGCAAGATCCCGCTCCACTTCTCTCGGCTGGATGGAGGGAAGGCTGGAATCACAGCCCCCGGGGCTGGAAACAAAGGGTGAGCGGGGTCCCCAATCCCAGCAAATCCCCAGCGGCTCCGGGAAACTCACCGGGAATCTCCCGGAGCCACAGGGACTGGGAGGAAGGGAGAGGGAGAGAAGGAGACAGAGAGAGGGAGAGGGGGGGGGGGGGGAGTGAGGGGCTGAGGAGGGAGGGAGTGGGGGAGAGACACTATGGTTGGGAAGGGGTGGTTTTGGGGAGGAGGTAGTTTTGGGAAGGGGGTTGTTTTGAGGAGGGGGTAATTTGGGAGGGGGTAGTTTTGGGGAGGGGTGGTTTTGGGGAGGGGGTAATGGGAAGGATATGGTTTTGGAGAGGGGGGTAATTAGGGTGGGGGTAATTGGGGAGGGGGTAATTGGGAGGGGGTGGTTGGGGAGGGGGTAGTTTTGGGGAGGGGTCATTTTGGGGAGGGGGTGGCTTTGGGGACGGGGTAATTTTGGGGTAAAGGTACATGAAGGGGATTGGGTCATTTATATCCAGGTGTCTCTGTGTTTGGATCTAATTTTGTTTTATTGGCCTATCAGGTGTGGGGCTGCGGGAGCTCAGGTTGGGTTTTCTGAGTGAGGGGCAGCGAAAGCGAAAGCGAACCGTCTTCAGTAGGTGGCAGCTTGGAGAACTGGAGAGAGCTTTCATCACCATGCCTTACCCCGATATCAATATCAGAGTGACACTGGCTGAGATTACCAAACTGCCAGAATCCAAGATCCAGGTAACATTTCCCCAAATTACACCATTTACCCCACTCTGAGCAATCACATTTGCTTTCGGATTGGCTCTGTAAATAGTTCCAAACTGAGCAAGGTTAAATACTGAACTTTGGCACTGAATTCGATGGAGAGTTGGGGTGAGATCAATTCATCTTTGGAGAGTTAATTTAATCACAAAACGATAATGGGGCAGAGCGATTAATTGCAGATTGAGAGCTTTCTGTCTCCACCACTGAGCACAGAGGAGCTGGTGCCCACATCCCACCCCCCAGAAACAGCCCTCTGTCCAACACTATCCCCACTCCTCTGTCCCCTACTGGCCCCCCTCTGTCCACCACTGACCTCACCCCATCTGTCTCTCACTGCCCGCCCCCTCTCTGTCCACCACTGACCTCACCCCATCTGTCTCTCACTGCCCGCCCCCTCTCTGTCCACCACTGGCCTCAGCCCTCTGTCCACCACTGCCCGCCACCCCGCCCCCCCCCCCCCCCCCCCCCCACTGCCCTCTCCCCTCTGTCCCCCACTGCCACCCTCCCCCATCCCCACTGGCCTCCCCCTCTCTGTCCCCCACTGCCCTCTGCCCCCTACTGCCACCCCCCCTCCCCCCGTCTCCCACTGGCCTCCCCCCCTCCCTATCTCTGGAATCTCCTCCAAGAATTTTCTGCTTCTCTCATTCTGACCTGGGGACATCGCCAGTTTAAATCACTCCGTCATTGCTGCCTTCAGCTGTCTGAGCCCCAAGATCCTGCATTCCCTCCATAAACCTCCTTAAACTCAACTCATTCAACAAGTGGGTGGCACAGTGGTTAGCATGCTGCCTCACAGCGTCAGGGACCCGGGTTCAATTCCTGGCTTGGGTCACTGTCTGTGTGGAGTCTGCACATTCTCAGTGAACGGATATCAGCAAAGGGACTGTTTGGATATCAGTAAAGGGACTGTGTGGATATCAGTAAAGGGACTGTGTGGATATCAGTAAAGGGACTGTGTGGATATCAGTAAAGGGACTGTGTGGATATCAGTAAAGGGACTGTGTGGATATCAGTAAAGGGACTGTATGGTCATGATTTTCGAGTCGGTTCAATTTCCGGTTCACAGACTCTGCCAGAGGATTCACACCAGTGGGAGAGGGTACGGCCTAAACCTGTGCGAGAGGCTGGCATCAGTGCACTGAGGGGGCCACTGTGCATGCGCCAATCTCCTGATGGCTTTTCTAACCTCCCTCCCCTACCCCCCATGGCCAGCCTCGATCATCCCCCCCCCTGCCCCCCCGCTCACTGTGCAGAGTGCACAGCACTGCCCAAGGGACAGCCCCCTGCCCCTGAGCTCCCAGGGGTGGAGGGGGGGGGGGGGGAGGGGGGAGGTGCAATGGCCTCTGCCCCTCCAGCCGGGCCATCATGCCGGTTCCTTGTTGCTGCGGACCGGCTGTGCTCCTCGCTGGTGGGAACGGCTCCCAGCGGGATGGGAAACATTAGCCAATCCGTCCCAGGCTCACTAAAAAGATGCTAATCTCTATTAGCCTGTTGTTATCAGCCTGTCGCTGTTTCCCGCCGTGAAGCTGATTGCGCCATAAAAGTTGGCCGGGGAAAGTTGTGACAGGCGGATTCGAGCAGCACAGCGGGCTGGCGAATTCACGCCCGTGGCTGATTTTCCCACCTGTTTTTTGGTCGAACTTAGTTAGTTGGTAGGCCTGGCATCAGCAGCCTGAGCGGGTCACTGCACATGTGCCAATCTGTCAGATTAAGTTAAGTGTCACAAGTAGGCTTACATTAACACTGCAATGAAGTTACTGTGAAAATCCCCTAGTCGCCACACTCCGGTGCCTGTTTGGGTACACTGAGGGAGAATTTAGCATGGCCAATGTACCTAATCTGCACGTCTTTCAGACTGTGGGAGGAAACCGGAGCACCCGGAGGAAACCCATGCAGACACGGGGAGAACATGCCGACTCCACACAGACAGTGACCCAAGCCGGGAATTGAACCCGGGTCCCTGGTGCTGTGAGGCAGCTGTGCTAACCACTGTGCCACCGCATCATCCAGTAGGGAGATTGGTGTATGCACGCTGGCCCCCCCATCACCTCTATGATGGCTTCGCCAACTTCCCTCCGCCACCGCACCCCCCCCCCGATCACTGGCCCTGACAGCCCCCCCACCCGATCACCCGCCCTTCATTCCCCAATCGCTCGTCCTCCTTCCCCCCCCGTTCACTGTGCAGAGTGCACAGCGGCCCCCCTCCGCCCACCATCACTGATTGGCCCACCCCGAGAGAGTGCGTGCGAGAGCACGAGTGAGAGAGTGCGTGCGAGAGTGCGTGCGAGAGTGCGTGCGAGAGAGTGCGTGCGAGAGAGTGCGTGCGAGAGAGTGCGTGCAAGCGAGAGAGTGCGTGCGAGCGAGAGAGTGCGTGCGAGAGTGCGTGCGAGAGCGCGAGCGAGAGAGTGCGTGCGAGAGAGTGCGTGCAAGCGAGAGAGTGCGTGCGAGAGAGTGCGTGCGAGAGTGCGTGCGAGAGAGTGCGTGCGAGAGAGTGCGTGCAAGCGAGAGAGTGCGTGCGAGCGAGAGAGTGCGTGCGAGAGAGAGTGCGTGCGAGAGCGCGAGCGAGAGAGTGCATGCGAGAGAGTGCGTGCAAGTGAGAGAGTGCGTGCGAGCAAGAGAGTGCGTGCGAGCGAGAGTGCGTGCAAGAGAGTGCGTGCATGCGAGAGTGCATGCAAGCGAGAGTGCATGCGAGCGAGAGAGTGCTTGCGAGCGAGAGAGTGCATGCGAGCGAGTGTGCGTGCGAGCGAGAGTGCATGCGAGCGAGAGACTGCTTGTGAGCGAGAGAGTGCGTGCGAGCGTGAGTGCGTGCGAGCGAGAGTGCGTGCGAGCGAGAGAGTGCGTGCGAGAGAGAGAGTGCATGCGAGAGAGAGAGTGCATGCGAGAGAGAGAGTGCGTGTGAGTGCGTGCGAGAGAGTGCGTGTGGGAGAGTACGCGCGTGCGAGAGAGTGCGTGTGGGAGAGTACGCGCGTGTGAGAGTGCATGCGAGAGAGAGTGCGTGCGAGAGAGTGCGTGCAAGAGAGTGCGTGCGAGAGAGAGTGCGTGCGAGAGTGCGTGCGAGAGAGAGAGTGCGTGAGATAGAGCGTGCGTGAGATAGAGTGCGTGAGATAGAGAGAGTGCATGCGAGAGAGAGTGCGTGCGAGGGAGTGCGTGAGAGAGAGTACGTGCGAGAGAGAGTGCGTGCGAGAGAGTGCATGTGAGAGTGCGTGAGAGAGTGCGTGCAAGAGTGCGTGCGAGAGAGAGTGCGTGCGTGAGAGTACATGCGAGAGAGTGTGAGAGTGCGTGCGTGAGAGTGCATGACAGAGAGAGTGCGTGCGAGAGGGAGAGGGAGAGTGCGTGCAAGGGAGTGCGTGCGAGAGAGAGTGCATGCGAGACAGAGAGTGCATGCAACAGAGAGAGTGCGTACGAGAGAGAGTGCATGCGAGAGAGAGTGCGTGCGATAGAGAGAGTGCGTGTGAGAGAGAGTGCGTGCGAGAGTGCGTGCGAGAGAGAGTGCGTGCGATAGAGAGAGTGCGTGCGAGAGAGAGTGCGTGCGAGAGAGTGCATGCGAGAGAGAGTGCGTGCGAGAGAGAGTGCATGCGCGAGTGCGTGCGAGAGAGTGCGTGCGAGAGAGAGTGCGTGCAAGAGAGTGCGCGCGCGAGAGAGAGTGCGTACGAGAGAGTGCGTGCGAGAGTGCGTGCGATAGAGTGCGTGCGAGAGAGAGTGCATGCGAGAGAGAGTGCATGCGACAGAGAGAGTGCGTGCAAGACAGAGACAGAATGCGTGCAAGAGTGAGTTTGTGCAAGCAAGGGAGAGAGTGCGTGTGAGAGAGAGAGTCCGTGCCTTAGAGGGAGACAGAGAGAGAGAGTCTGGCGTGTGCCTGTCTGGCTCACTCTCAGTCTCTGGCACTCATTTTTTCACATTATATGCTGATTTTTATTAATTACTCCTTTTTAGTTATCAATTCATTGCTTTAATATGGTTTTATTTATGCTCGGCTAATTGGTTTGTGCACGCCTCCATGTTTGTTTTCAAATGTTGTGTTTAATGTCGTTCCAATCCTGGTCTTTCCAAAATGTGTCCATTGGCTGCGAGTGAGAATGTGAAAGTGTTTCTCTGTCCCCTCACTGTGAAAAGACCAGAGAAACCCGACTGATAATCATATCCCAGCCCAGTCTCTCACAGGGGGAACTGGAGCCCCTCCACTGCCAACTCCAGTTACAATCAAGGAAGTTTATGTTAGTTTATCTCACCCTGGTGGTCAGTTGTTCCCGGGTAATGAATGATAAGGAAGTGGAGTGGGGGAGGGGCAGTATGATTGAACCAAAATGACCTTTTGCTATGCTAATTATTTCCTAGTTTTTTGCTTCTTGTTTTCCAGGTCTGGTTTCAGAACCGTCGTGCTCGCTGCACCAAACAGCACAAGAAGGCGAGGAGCCATCTCCTGGGACAGTTTGCAGCCTGCCCTGCCCAGGCTCAGGGCTGCTTCCAAACTGCTGTTACTGCCAGAGTACCAGACACAGCTGCCCTCTGCAACACCCCAATGATGGACAGGGACACCAGACACAACCCGAGTAATGGCAGCTCCCCAGTACAGCAGCCGGGCTGCCTGTCAAACCTCTCTCCGGCCTTCCTGGACCGGTTTATGTGGGAGAATAACTCCGTTTCCAGCTCCCTGCCTCAGCCACCAGGACGCAGTGTTCCCAGAGACAATGCCCGCCTTGGATTTCAGAATAAAGGTGACACAGTGACTCCCTCCAAAATCCAGGCTGCCAATCTTACACACCTCACAGAATCTGACCAAGTGATGCCATGCCTGGAGCCAGCAGCGGGGCAGCAGGGGGACGCAGCAACACACACCTCCCTCCGTTACACCTCTGACCTAATCTACAATGCTGCCATTGTCACCAATGTGTAAGCAGTATTGCCCCAGGCTTGGAGGGAACAAGAGAGGGCGGCTGTTCCGTTTCCTGGAACTGCACCGCGTGAACCAGACTCGGGGGATCTCTGCCTCCCTTCCACACATCCCTGACAGTGAGCTGCAGGGAACCAGGCTGCCTGATTTACTGTCAACCTATCCCTTCCTCACAGGCCACAAGTGACATCTCCTTTCCCGGGAATTGCACCACCAGCTCAGGTTGATGAGAGCCTGGTTTCCCCAGCCTGCTGATGCCTGTATGTGCAGAGAGCATAACACAGAGTACCAATCCCCTCCCGTTTCTCACTGTCTCCCTCCCGTCCTGTACCTCACTCACTGTCCCTCTCATCCTGTACCTCACACACTGTCACCCTCTCTGGACACTGTGCTCCATTACGTAGCTGGGCAGTGAGTTTCAGCAACTACTTACTGGTGGAAGTCTCAGAACAGAGCCACATCTGACGTCCACTTACAACAGGGATCAGTGGACTGCGGGTGAGTGAGGGGCAGTGGGGTGAGGGGCATCAGCACTAACCACTGGCTCCCTACGCTGGTCTGGTTTTTATATGTAACACACACCTGGCAGACGTGTCTCCTGACACAGCTGAGTGCGGCATTCCTGCTCTCTGTGCCCCAGAGGGGGATGTGATTCCACAGCTCAGTCCCACTGTCCATGCTGTCAGTGTGCAAGGACCGGGCTTCTACTCTTCCCTGGTCAAACATCTGCAATCACCTGTGAATAATGAGCCCAAGGAATTGGGATTCACTCACTCTCAGCAGAGGGGGAGAGACAATTGGAAGGAGATTGTTGAAGAATTCACTGCACCATCTTGTCTTTGTGGTCTTTTAAAAAAAATTGGATCCATTCTCCGTATTGAGATTGCTTTTACTTGTCCTTTCATAAACCGGGTTTTCCTCGCTCTCTCTCCCTTCCTGTAGCTGGTAAACCTGTGGAGATTCTCAATGAAATAAAGATGCCATAATCTTTGGCTCCTGAACATTTTACTCCAAGAATTTCTGATCCTTTTTCTAAGCCGGATTGAAGTACAATTTTCTCAGCCCCATTTAAAAGACAAAGTCATTATAACATTTTTTCATTATTTTAGATCTAAAAACCCTTAGAAGAATCAGATCAGACAATAGACATGAGCCTCACAGATGATCCTTTTAATTACAGGGGGATTTTTCAGGATCCAGATATCAGCAGCTATTATTCTATAGCAAGGTTTGATGATCTGACTGCTTCCTCAGCCCCTGTGCAGCTGCCTCGAGAGGGCAGTGAGTGTATAGCGAGACCCCGGCAACCAGAATAATCTTCAACAATCCCTTAATCCTACTCTCAGAATGAAATTGAGTGCAACAAGGAAGAAGTGTCGACACCGACTCCCACACTCAGGTCACTTATAAAACCCTGGATTCATTTTTGAAAAAAATTGTTTTAGCATAAACAAGGGAATTTAGCTGGTTTAACAGACATTACAACATTAATCGACATATCCAGTGGCTACAGTCCGGAGTGAAGCTGCTCTGTGTTTCAGTTAATATCTCTCTGCCCCATAGGCAGCTTCTGAGCACTCAGTCCAACTCCTCACACTCACATTACACAGTGATCATCAATGCTGCACACATTTCACCCCATCTTCTGGACAGCCTGGATGAAGATGGAATTTGCGAAATTAAGAAAAGATAAAAATCAAGGCAGTTATGTTGAACCAGGCTTAGATACCAGGCGCTGTGGCCAATTCTCAGCACCAGAAGGTCGCGGGGAGAGCGGATGTGGAGTTTACTGGCAGTGGGAGCAGGGATGTGGAGCAGCCGGAGGGGCCTAGTCTTCTCACAGAGCAGAGATGAAGGGAAGAGTTTAGTAGAGTGCGAGAAACTGTTTCCAGTGGCAGGAGGGTTGGTAACTGGACAACTCGGATTTATGGCGACTGGTAAAAGATCGGTGGGCGGGGAGGGGGGGGGGATGAGAACTTTTAAAAACACCTGAGTTGTGATCTGGAGGACACTGCCTGAAAGAGCACTGGAGGCAGATTCAATAGGAGCTTTCAAAATGGAAATGGCCAAATATTTGAAAGGCAGAAAATTGCCACCAGTTCCTGTCACTGCAATGTCAGTTTCCATGGTGGCATGACACGGTGGCACAGTGGTTAGCACTGCTGCCTCACAGCGTCAGGGACCCGGGTTCAATTCCCGGCTCGGGTCACTGTCTGTGTGGAGTCTGCACATTCTCCTCGTGTCTGCGTGGGTTTCCTCCGGGTGCTCCGGTTTCCTCCCACACTCCAAAGATGTACGGGTTAGGTTGATTGGCCATGCTAAATTGACCATAGTGTCCCGGAATGTGTGGGTTAGCAGGGTAAATGTGTGGGGTTGTGGGAATAGGGCTTGGAGTGGGATTGTTGTTGGTGCAGACTCGATGGGCCGAGTTTCTGTGATTTCTATGAGTTTCATTAAAGGTGGAGGAGGCCATTCAGCTAATTCCATGGGAATGATTCAAAAACATCCTGCAGCATTGTCAATTCCAGGTGTTCATTACTCCCCTGAAGTTCTTTGATGAGGATCATGTGTTAAAGATGCTGCAGACACAATCTCTCTGTCACAAAACATTGCTCACATTGCCCGCTTCCTGTTGCTGTCACTGTTTTTCAAACACTCCCAGGACAGGTACAGCACGGGGTTAGATACAGAGTAAAGCTCCCTCTACACTGTCCCCATCAAACACTCCCAGGACAGGTACAGCACGGGGTTAGATACAGAGTAAAGCTCCCTCTACACTGTCCCCCATCAAACACTCCCAGGACAGGTACAGCACGGGGTTAGATACAGAGTAAAGCTCCCTCTACACTGTCCCCATAAAACACTCCCAGGACAGGTACAGCACGGGGTTAGATACAGAGTAAAGCTCCCTCTACACTGTCCCCATCAAACACTCCCAGGACAGGTACAGCACGGGGTTAGATACAGCGTAAAGCTCCCTCTACACTGTCCCCATCAAACACTCCCAGGACAGGTACAGCACGGGGTTAGATACAGAGTAAAGCTCCCTCTACACTGTCCCCATCAAACACTCCCAGGACAGGTACAGCACGGGGTTAGATACAGAGTAAAGCTCCCTCTACACTGTCCCCCATCAAACACTCCCAGGACAGGTACAGCACGGGGTTAGATACAGAGTAAAGCTCCCTCTACACTGTCCCCCATCAAACACTCCCAGGACAGGTACAGCACCGGGTTAGATACAGAGTAAAGCTCCCTCTACACTGTCCCCCATCAAACACTCCCGGGACAGGTACAGCACGGGGTTAGATACAGAGTAAAGCTCCCTCTACACTGTCCCCCATCAAACACTCCCAGGACAGGTACAGCACCGGGTTAGATACAGAGTAAAGCTCCCTCTACACTGCCCCCATCAAACACTCCCAGGACAGGTACAGCACGGGGTTAGATACAGAGTAAAGCTCCCTCTACACTGTCCCCATCAAACACTCCCAGGACAGGTACAGCACGGGGTTAGATACAGAGTAAAGCTCCCTCTACACTGTCCCCCATCAAACACTCCCAGGACAGGGACAGCTCGGGGTTAGATACAGAGTAAAGCTCCCTCTACACTGTCCCCCATCAAACACTCCCAGGACAGGTACAACACGGGGTTAGATACAGAGTAAAGCTCCCTCTACACTGTCCCCATCAAACACTCCCAGGACAGGTACAGCACGGGGTTAGATACAGAGTAAAGCTCCCTCTACACTGTCCCCCATCAAACACTCCCAGGACAGGGACAGCACGGGGTTAGATACAGAGTAAAGCTCCCTCTGCACTGTCTCCCATCAAACACTCCCAGGACAGGTACAGCACCGGGTTAGATACAGAGTAAAGCTCCCTCTACACTGTCCCCATCAAACACTCCCAGGACAGGTACAGCACCGGGTTAGATACAGAGTAAAGCTCCCTCTACACTGCCCCCATCAAACACCCCCAGGACAGGTACAGCACAGGGTTAGATACAGAGTAAAGCTCCCTCTACACTGTCCCCATCAAACACTCCCAGGACAGGTACAGCACCGGGTTAGATACAGAGTAAAGCTCCCTCTACACTGCCCCCATCAAACACCCCCAGGACAGGTACAGCACGGGGTTAGATACAGAGTAAAGCTCCCTCTACACTGTCCCCATCAAACACTCCCAGGACAGGTACAGCACCGGGTTAGATACAGAGTAAAGCTCCCTCTACACTGCCCCCATCAAACACCCCCAGGACAGGTACAGCACAGGGTTAGATACAGAGTAAAGCTCCCTCTACACTGTCCCCATCAAACACTCCCAGGACAAGTACAGCACCGGGTTAGATACAGAGTAAAGCTCCCTCTACACTGCCCCCATCAAACACCCCCAGGACAGGTACAGCACGGGGTTAGATACAGAGTAAAGTTCTCTCTGCACTGTCCTATTTCACGTTGGATAAACAGAATGGTTTTGTTGGGTTCTTCAGTAGTTTGGATGTTCGCCTATCACTGGGTTTCCATCAGTCACTAGCGCAGCTCACCAACAATCAGAGACGACACATCAGGAAAGTGGAAAGTAGATTTTATTTCACCTGCGACGCTTGGTTTACATTTCATAAATTTCCAGACACTATTCTGTCGATAGTTTGGAAAGGGAGCTGGTCTCCGCGAGAGGCGAAGATTGAGAAGACATTTGATTGAGGTGTTAAAATCATGAGGGGTTCTCACCAGAGCAGAGGCAGAAATTGTCCCCCCTGACAGAAGGCTTGAGGTGGAGATGCCGGCGTTGGACTGGGGTAAACACAGTAAGAAGTCTAACAAAACCAGTTAAAAGACCAACAGGTTTATTTGGTAGCAAAAAACCAGGCTTGAGAACCAGGTGACAACAATTTAAAACGATTGGCAAAAGAAGCAACAGTGACACCAGGAAAAACATTTTTACAGTCGGTGGTTAGGATCTGGAATGCACTGCCTGAGAGCGGTGGAGGCAGGTTCATTCATGGCTTTCAGAAGGGAATTGGACAATAATCTGAAGAGAAAATACCTGCAGGGTTACGGGGAAAAGGCGGGAGACACATACCAAGTGAAAAGAGCCAGCACAGCACAATGGGTCAAATGGCCTCCTCCTACATTGTAACAACAGGAAATTACCAACCGGTGAGTCTAACCTCAGTGGTTGGTAAGCTGATGGAGAAGATCTTGAGGGACAAGATTTATGAGCATTTAGAGAGGTTTAGTATGCTCAAGAATACTCAGCATGGCTTTGTCAAAGGCAGATCGTGCCTTACGAGCCTGGTGGAGTTCTTCGAAAATGTGACTGAACACATTGACGAAGGGAAAGCGGTAGATGTGGTTTATATGGATTTTAGCAAGGCGTTCGATAAGGTCCCCCATGCAAGGCTTCTAGAAAAAGTGAGAGGGCATGGGATCCAAGGTGCTGCTGCCCTGTGGATCCAGAACTGGCTTGCCCAAAGGAGGCAGAGAGTGGGTATAGATGGATCTTTTTCCAAATGGAGGTCGGTGTGCCCCAGGGATCTGTTCTGGGACCCTTGCTGTTTGTCATTTTCATAAATGACCTGGATGAGGAAGTGGAGGGATGGGTTGGTAAGTTTGCCGACGACACGAAGGTTGGTGGGGTTGTGGATAGTCTGGAGGGATGTCAGAAGTTACAGAGGGACATAGATAGGATGCAAGACTGGCCGGAGAAGTGGCAGATGGACTTCAGATAAATACGTAGTGGTCCATTTTGGCAGGTCAAATGGGATGAAGGAGTACAATATAAAGGGAAAGACTCTTAGTACTGTGGAGGATCAGAAGGACCTTGAGGTCCGGGTCCATAGGACTCTAAAATCGGCCTCGCAGGTGGAGGAGGTGGTTAAGAAGGGGTATGGTGTGCTGGCCTTTATCAATCGAGGGATTGAGTTTAGGAGTCCGGGGATAATGATGCAGCTATATAAGTCCCTCGTCAGACCCCACTTGGAGTACTGTGCTCAGTTCTGGTCGCCTCATTACAGGAAGGATGTGGAAAAGATTGAAAGGGTGCAGAGGTGATTTACAAGGATGTTGCCTGGATTGAGTGGCATGCCTTATGAGGATAGGCTGAGGGAGCTCGGTCTTTTCTCCTTGGAGAGACGTAGGATGAGAGGAGACCTAATAGAGGTTTATAAGATGTTGAGAGGCATAGATCGGGTGGACTCTGAGGCTTTTTCCCATGGTGGAAATGGCTGCTACGAGAGGACATAGGTTTAAGGTGCTGGGGGGTAGGTACAGGGGAAATGTTAGGAGGAAGTTTTTCACACAGAGGGTGGTGGGCGAGTGGAATCGGCTGCCGTCAGTGGTGGTGGAGGCAAACTCAATAGGGTCTTTTAAGAGACTCCTGGATGAGTACATGGGACTTAATAGGATGGAGGGTTATAGGTAGGTCTAAAAAGGTAGGGATGTGTTCGGCACAACTTGTGAGGCTGAAGGGCCTGTTTTGTGCTGGAGTTTTTCTATGTTTCAAAGTTGAGCTGTTCAGTTTGAAAGCAGAGAATTCCCAATGGGAACAAGGTGGAGTAACGCTGACCAAGCGAGGCTCACCTCACGCTGGCAGCTGCACTAAAGGGAAAGCAGGTTCCATGTAACTATAGCTGGTTCACTCCTTAAAGACCTCAAAGCAACAGAAGAACAGGAATGGGGACATCACTGCTCCAAGCATGGGATCAAGTGAAAAAATACAGGTTCCCCTCGCACAAACCCAGAATGAGAAACTTCAAACATCCCCACAGTATGCAGTGTCACCCCAAGCAGCCACAGAGCAAATTCAGGTGAAACATTGGAACACCAATCTCAGCATGTGAAATGAGCTTTCAACATAGCGTTACACATCAGCGTGCTACATCTCTCCCAGTTCTCCTTCCATCGCCCGCACAATCACATACAGCTCTGCCAAACCAACCACAGAGGACACAATCAGTGCAGACAGGACCCGCTGAGAGAGAGAGAGAGAGAGAGAGAATATATTACACAGCACATTGAGAACACATCAGCCACATTCTTTGTCTTGCAGCACAACTGTTGCAGCTCAGTACAAGATATTCCCCGTGACATGTTCACTTACTGCATGTATCAGACTCCCAGTTATATTCCACAGAATATAGCATTTGGCCCACAAGGAATCAATCATATCCGTGTACAGTTGTCAACAAACAACAAGTGAAGCTTGGGCAAGGCTGAGCCAGAGAGAGAGTCAGCACGTTACTGAGGGTATCACAGCCCAATCCTGCGTTCAGCTCAGGCCTTGGTTTACCAACTGCGACGGAGATTGGCACTGATTGTAAAATCAGAAGTGTGTTCAAAAAGCAATCTTTAGGTGTTTTATACACATTGACCAGTGAAATCCAGAAACTTGCACATGCTCAGAGTGTCCAGACCCTGAGTAATTGGGAGACTGTGGCTCAGCCAATAGCAGAGACTGAGGCTGAGCCAGCCACACTCGATCTATCCGCGGCTCGCTCACATTGGGGGAAATGTGAGCAGGATCTCATTTCACAGAAGCAATGATCCCACAATTCATTCATTTTCAAATATTGTTCACCAGACTTTATCTATTTCTTAAAGTGCAGGAAAGGAGGCATTTTCCCCAATGAAACCCACATAAGGCCTGTAGCACTGCTGCCTCACAGCGCCAGGGACCCAGGTTTGATTCCTGGCTTGGGTCAGTGTGTGTGTGGAGCCTGCACGTTCTCCCCGTGTCTGCGTGGGTTTCCTCCAGGTGCTCCGGTTTCCTCCCACAGTTCAAAAGACGTGCTGGTCAGGCGCATTGGCCGTGCTAAATTCTCCCTCAGTGTACCCTAGTGCGACGACTAGGGGATTTTTACAGTAATTTCGTTGCAATGTTAATGTAAGCCTACTTGTGACAATAATAAAGTTAAAACTTAACTTTTGCTCTGTCTGGTGCACCTGCTACAGTAACTGACCCATTGAGGCCTGACCCTCTGGTGTGTTAACACTCCCATCATAGCATTTACTGTAACTTCTCTCCTGTAGCCGTGTCCCCCTTTGTGATAAGAACAGGAGTAGGCCATTCAGCCCTTTGGGCCCGCTCCACCATTCAATGAGAATGAGAGACCTTTTAAGTGCCTTGACTGTGAGAAGTGTTATAAAAGTTTCCGAGAGCTGATATTGTTCACAATAACGAGAGACCACTCAGGTACTTTCACTGTGGGACTGGGTTCAGGACATCATCTGACCTCACACTGGGGGGAAACCATTCACCTGCTCCCAGTGTGGGAAGAGATTCACTCAATCATCTAACCTGATGAGATAGCAGTGAATTCACTGATTGGATCTTCCTGTTAGGTCACATCCAGGGCTGATCCAGTCATTGGGGGCCGTTTCTGCTGATGTTAATAAACTTCAATATGGGCTAATATTCTTGATAAAAGTCATATAAATCAGCTTTGTGATAACAACAAAAACACAGCTTTCTTGCACTATTCCCGTATCGTCTGGGTTTTTTTTAATATCTAGAAAGCTATCAATATTAATCTTGAACATTCCCAGTGATGGAGCCTCCAACAGCCTCTGGGACAGAGAATTCCAAAGATTCACCACTCTCTGAGTAAAGAAATTCCTTCTCATCTCAGTCTTAAATGGCCGACCCTTCATTCAGAGACCGTGTCCCCCGGTTCTAGACGCCGTCCAGACATCCTTTCTCCATTTACCCTATCCTGTCAATCTCTGTAGATTTTTGTATGTTTGAATGAGATCACCTCTCATTCTTCTAAACTCCAAAGAGTAACGGTCCAGTCTATTTAATCTTTTCTCCTTGAACAATCCCTCCATTCCAGCAATTAGTTTAGTGAACCTTCACTGCACTCCCTCTACACTAAATAAATCTTTTCTTAGCAGGGAGGACAAAACTGCACACAAGACTCCAGCTGCAGTCTCAGTAATTGCAGTAAGACATCTTTACTCCTCTTGTAATAAAGGCCAACTTAATTGCTTGCTGTACCTGCATGTTAGCTTTCAGTGACTCATGAACAAGGACACCCCGGTCCCTTTGAAGTCCGACACCTCCCACACTCATTATCTAAGAAATACTCGGCATTTCTCTCATTCCTACCAAAGTGGATAAGCTCACATTTCTCCACATTGTGTCACATCTGACAATTTTTCGCCACTCACTCAGCCTCTCCAAATCCCGTTGCAGTGTCTTTGTATCCTCCTCACAACTCACACTTCCACATGGTTTTGTGGTCATCCGCAAACTTGGAAATACTCATGCTTCAATAGGTTTGCAGGGCGCTGCAGAAGGCTATTTGGACAGCTGTGCCTGTACCAGTTTTCTGAAAGAATCATTAACCCATTTTGTCCCACAGCCCAGATTGTTTTCCACAGGTCCAATTGCCTCCTGAAAATTCCTCTGGACTCTGGTTCCACCACCTCTTCAGGTCTGCAGTTCCAGATCAGAACAATCCTCTGTGTGAAAACAATTCTCATTTCCTCATCTTTTGCAATGATTTTAAATTCCTGATCCACTGGCTAAAGGAAGCAGTTTCTGTGTTTGTCCGACCTATAACATTACCCTCTTCATACTCATCAACTTTATTACATTTTCCCAGAGCTCGTCCCTATCGTACTTTGTGAGCGATGTTTCTCGTTTCCCTTTTGTTGTGTGGGCTGCAGCAGATTCTGTTGTACTCACCGCTGCGATGTCTGTGAAGAGGTACTGACTGCCGAGGTATGTGCAGGCAAACGCAGCGGCCACCGTCACCAGGAAGTTAAAGATGGTCACAACCACTGCCTTCACCGATCGCACTGCATCAAAAACAGCAGAGATTAGGAGAACACAGCACGGCTTCAAGAAGCTATGGCCAGCCAGGGGTTACCGGGTCAGCCAGGGGTCACCGGGTCGACCCCAGTGATGCTGGAGTGACAACAGAGCAAAGTTCAACCGTACCAGCAGCTCCTCACAACAGCAACAGCCACTGGGAGCGCTGGGTTTAAAGGGACTGCGGATCTTTGCGGACACAGAAACATTCTGAAGCAAATAGAACATAGAACATTACAGCGCAGTACAGGCCCTTCGGCCCTCGATGTTGCGCCGACCAGTGGAACCAATCTAAAGCCCCTCTAATCTACACTATTCCAATATCATCCATATGTTTATCCAATAACCATTTAAATGCTCTTAATGTTGACGAATCCACTACTGCTGCAGGCAGGGCATTCCACGCCCTTACGACTCTGAGTAAAGAACCTACCTCTAACATCTGTCCTATATCTCTCACCCCTCAATTTAAAGCTATGTCCCCTCGTGCTAGCCATCACCAACCGAGGAAAAAGGCTCTCACTATCCACCCTATCTAATCCTCTGATCATCTTGTATGCCTCTATTAAGTCACCTCTTAACCTTCTTCTCTCTAACGAAAACAACCTCAAGCCCTTCAGCCTTTCCTCATACGATTTTCCCACCATACCAGGCAACATCCTGGTAAATCTCCTCTGCACCCTTTCCAACACTTCCACATCTTTCCTATAATGCGGCGACCAGAACTGTACGCAATACTCCAAATGTGGCCGCACCAGAGTTTTGTACAGTTGCAGCATGACCTCCTGGCTCCGAAACTCAATCCCTCTACCAATAAAAGCTAACACACCGTACGCCTTCTTAACAACCCTATCAACCTGGGTGCCAACTTTCAGGGATCTATGCACATGGACACCCAGATCCCTCTGTTCATCCACACTACCAAGTATCTTACCATTAGCCCAGTACTCTGTATTCCTGTTACTCCTTCCAAAGTGAATCACCTCACACTTTTCCACATTAAACTCCATTTGCCACCTCTCAGCCCAGCTCTGCAGCTTATCTATGTCCCTCTGTAACCTGCCACTTCCCTCCGCACTGTCTACGACTCCACCGACTTTAGTGTCATCCGCAAATTTACTAATCCATCCTTCCACGCCCTCATCCAGGTCATTAATAAAAATGACAATCAGCAGTGGCCCCAAAACAGATCCTTGCGGTACACCACTAGAAACTGAACTCCAGGATGAATATTTCCCATCAACCACCACCCTCTGTTTTCTTCCAGCTAGCCAATTCCTGATCCAAACCACTAAATCACCCTCAATCCCATGCGTCCGTACTTTCTGTAAAAGCTTACCATGGGGAACCTTATCAAACGCTTTGCTGAAATCCATATACACCACATCAACCGCTTTACTCTCATTCACCTCTTTGGTCACCTTCTCAAAGAACTCAATAAGGTTTGTGAGGCACGACCTACCCTTCACAAAACCGTGCTGACTATCCCTAATCAAATTATTCCTTTCTAGGTGATTATAAATCCTATCTCTTATAATCCTTTCCAAAACTTTGCCCACAACAGAAGTAAGGCTCACTGGTCTATAATTACCAGGGTTGTCCCTACTCCCCTTCTTGAACAAGGGGACAACATTTGCTATCCTCCAGTCTTCTGGCACTGTTCCTGTAGACAATGACGACACAAAGATCAAAGCCAAAGGCTCTGCAATCTGCTCTCTAGCCTCCCGGAGAATCCTAGGATAAATCCCATCCGGCCCACGGGACTATCTATTTTTACCCTTTCCAGAATTGCTAACACCTCCTCCTTATGAACATCAATCCCATCCAGTCCAACAGCCTGCATCCCAGTACTCCCCTCGACAACAGTGTCCCTCTCCAGTGTGAATACCGACGAAAAATATTCATTTAGTGCCTCTCCTATCTCTTCAGACTCCACGCACAACTTCCCACTACTGTCCTTGACTGGCCCTAATCTTACCCTAGTCATTCTTTTACTCCTGACATACCTATAGAAAGCTTTAGGGTTTTCCTTGATCCTACCTGCCAAAGACTTCTCATGTCCCCTCCTGGCGCTTCTTAACTCCTTCTTTAGGTCCTTCCTGGCTAACTTGTAACTCTCAAGTGCCCTAACTGAGCCTTCACGTCTCATCTTAACATAAGTCTCCTTCTTCCTCTTCACAAGAGATTCAACCTCCTTAGTAAACCATGGTTCCCTCACACGTCTGCTTCCTCCCTGCCTGACAGGTACATATTTATCAAGGACGCGTAGTAGCTGTTCCTTGAACAAGTTCCACATTACAATTGTGCCCATCCCCTGCAGTTTCCTTCCCCAACCTATGTCAGCTAAATCTCGCCTCATCGCATCATAATTTCCTTTCCCCCAGCTATAACTCTTGCCCTTTGGTATATACCTATCCCGTTCCATTGCTAAGGTAAACGTAATCGAATTGTGGTCACTGTCACCAAAGTGCTCACCTACCTCCAAATCCAACACCTGACCTGGTTCATTACCCAGTACCAAATCCAATGTGGCCTCGCCTCTTGTTGGTCTATCTGCATACTGTGTCAGGAAACCTTCCTGCACACACTGGACAAAAACCGACCCCTCTAAAGTACTCGAACTATAGCTTTTCCAGTCAATATTTGTAAAGTTAAAGTCCCCCAGTACAACTACCCTGTTACTTTCGCTCCTATCCAGAATCATCTTTGCAATCTTTTCCTCGACATCTCTGGAACTTTTCGGAGGTCTATAAAAAACTCCCAACAGGGTGACCTCTCCTTTCCTGTTTCTAACCTCAGCCCAAACTACCTCAGTAGACGAGTCCTCATCAAATGTCCTTTCTGCCACCGTAATACTGTCCTTGACTAACAATGCCACACCTCCCCCTCTTTTACCACCTTCCCTGCACTTACTGAAACATCTAAACCCCGGAACCTGCAACAACCATTCCTGTCCCTACTCTATCCATGTCTCCGAGATGGCCACAACATCGAAATCCCAGGTACCAACCCATGCTGCAAGCTCACCCACCTTATTCCGGATGCTCCTGGCGTTGAAGTGTACACACTTCAAACCGCCTTCCTGCCTGCCAGTACACTCCTGCGACTCTGAAACCTCATCCATGACCTCACTACTCTCAACCTCCTGTACACCGGAGCTACAATTCAGGTACCCACCCCCCTGCTGAATTAGTTTAAACCCTCCCGAAGAGCATTCGCAAATTTCCCCCCCAAGATATTGGTACCCCTCTGGTTCAAGTGCAGACCATCCTGTTTGTAGAGGTCCCACCTACCCCAGAAAGAGCCCCAATTGTCCAGGTGTCTGAATCCCTCCCTCCTGCACCATCCCTGTAACCACGTGTTCAACAGCTCTCTCTCCCTATTCCTCTCCTCACTATCACATGGCACGGGTAACAAACCAGAGATAACAACTTTGTTTGTTCTAGCCCTAAGCTTCCACCCTAACTCCCTGAATTTCTGCCTTACATCCCCATCCCTTTTCCTACCTATGTCTTGAGTGCCTATGTGAACCACAACTTGGGGCTGGTCCCCCTCCCCCTTACGGATATCGAAAACACGATCCGAGACATCGTGGACTCTGGTTCCTGGGAGGCAACATACCAACCGCGAGTCTCTCTCGTTCCCGCAGAATCTCCTATCCGTCCCTTTAACTATGGAGTCCCCAATGACTAATCCTCTACTCCTCTCCCCCCTTCCCTTCTGAGCCACAAGGACAGACTCTGAGCCAGTGACCTGTACCCATGGCTTACCCCTGCTAAGTACCCCCCGCCCCCCCCCCCCCCCCAACAGCATCCAAAAGTGTACTATCCCCAATTTCTACGACATTTTTTGTTTCTCCCCCCACTAGGACGGCTCCCTGTACCTTGGTGCTGTGGTCAGTTTGTTCATCCTCCCTTTCCCTCCCCTTCTGAGCTGCCAGGCCGGACTCTGCGCCGGAGGCACGGCCACTGTTGCTTCCCCCAGGTAGGCTGCTCCCCCCAACAGTACTTAAACAGGAGCACTTATTTTTAAGGGGCACAGCCACTGGGGTACTCTCTAGTACCTGACCTTTCCCCTTCCCCTTCCTAACCGTGACCCACTTGTCTGTCTCTCATGGCCCCGGTGTGACCACCTGCCTGTAACTCCTATCTATCACCTCTTCATTCTCCCTAACCAGACGAAGGTCATTGAGCTGCAGTTCCAGTTCCCTAACGTGGTCCCTTACGAGCTGTAGCTCGACGCACCTGGCACAGATATGGACGTCTGGGAGGCGAGCTGACTCCAGGACCTCCCACATCCGACACTGAGAACAACAAACTGGCCTCACACTCATAATTCCCCCTTTCTTCCAATGACACAGGAAAAACTATCTAAACCTACCCCACCTCTGCCTGTTTACACCGAAGCCCGATGAGCCAAAGCCCGTCAGCTCTCACTCTACTTCCCACTCAGTCCACTGCCCGCTCCCAACGCTGCCCGCTCAAAAGTGCGGTCTGCTTTTAAACCCTCCAAAAACCTTCCCAGGCTTCTCCTGGGCCTACTTACTGTTTTGGAAAAAAAAACCTCCGATTTTTAACACAAATTTAACTGAAAAATAAATAAATAAATCAAATGCAGAAACACACTCCCTTACCCTCAGCCTGCTCCTGTGGAACAATGAACAAATCTTCCCACGTCATCACAAAAAGAGACCGAGCTGCTACTTCCTAACTGGACACCGTGATGCCGAGGTCACAGTGTTGCCCCTGTCAGAATCCAATCCTCACCTGGTCAGCATTGGCAAAGACAGCACATCCAACAGACAAACAGCACCCGTACCACTCCACCACGAGTGGGAGGGACAGAGGGAAGGACGGCGAGAGAGGGAGCGGTCCATTATCTTAGTTTGAACTTTATGTTCAAGATGGAAGGATGTTCACATCCAGCAGACCGAATACGTCAAAACACAGTGTGAGCACACACTGTGATTGGCTACAGACTGGGTGCTACACAGAGTGATGTACCCATTCTATCGAGCCTGTAGCACAGGGTGAGGTGTTGAACAGACTGGAGGTAAAGCTCCCATTATTGTTCAAGTGTGACCTTTCCCTAGTCGCACTGTGACACCTCAGGAATACAGCTGCCAGTTTAGTGCTGAATTCGGTGCGAGTCTGTCTGTGTGGAGAAACAGGAACCAATCCAGAATAAACTCACCTTGTCTTCCCAAATCTCCCAGAGTGCCGTACCGGTGTATCTGCTACAGAAACAGCAATGAGAGAAGGTTATGATCAGGATGTAATTTCAGTCCCAAGCTAGACCAATCAAACATGACAGAAGCAGAGTGAGAAAGACTGAGATCAATTACAACACCTGGCAGTTGACATTTTTGGTAATGCGTCTGTACTCTTGGTTTGCAAGATTCGCTTTGATTGTCTCCAATCTGGCCACCAGCTCTGGGTTCTGAAAGAGATGTCCAAGTGACATGAGGAAAGAACCTTTTAACATTCCAGAACTTACAATGTCTACCAACATCCCTAGTTGTCCTTGAACTGAGTGACTTCCTCGGCCAGAGGGGAATTTGGAGCAGGAGGGTTAAGATCCAGTTGTCATGGTCCACATGGGTACCAATGACATTGGTAGAAAAAGGATAGAGGTTCTGCCGAGGGAAAATGAGCAGCTATGGACTAAATTAAAAAGCAGAACCAAAGGTTAATAATCTCGGGATTACTAGCTGAGCCACGAGCTAATTGGCACAGGGTCAATAAGACCAATGAGGTAAACATGTGGCTTAAGGATTGGTGTGGGAGAAATGGGTTTGAATTCATGGCACATTGGCACCAGTACTGGGGAAGGAGGGAGCTATTCCAATGGGATGGACTCCACTGAATCGTGCTGGGACCAGAGTCCTGGCTAATCGTATAACCGGGGCTGTGATAAGGCTTTAATTTAAATAGTGGGAGGGATGGGTTCAACTGCATGGGAAATTATAAAAACAGATAAAGGGAAGGAGAGGTTATTAAAGTCTCCAGAACAAATAATAGGACAGAGAGTTTAGAAAGGGTCAGGTATCTAACATCAGGCACAGCAGATAAGGGGAGGACAAAGAGAAGGGGAGGCAGTTAGCGCAGGACCGAGGCTGTTGTATTTGAATGCGCGCAGTATACGAAATAAAGTAAATGAGCTCGTAATGCAGATTGAAATTGGCAGGTCCGATGTTATAGGCGTCACAGAGATGCGGCTACAAGGGGATCAGGGCTGGGAGCTAAATATCCAAGGATAAATGTCCTATCGAAAGGACAGGCAGGGGGGCAGACGGGGTGGGGTTGCCTTATGTACCAGCCTCTGAGCAGTAGTCAGGATCTGGGGCACGAAATACACACCTTTTCTATCTTCTGGTGTAAGAAAAGCAAGATTACGTTGGTCATGGAGACTTCAATATGCAGATGGACTGGGAAAAACAGGTTGGTAGTAGATCCCAAGAAAAGGAATTTGTGGAATGTCTTCTAGATGGCTTTTTGGAGCAGCTTGTGGTGGAGCCCACTCGGGAGCAGGGAATTCTGGATTTAATGATGTATAATGAGGCAAACTTGATATGGGAGCTTAAGGTGAAGGAACCCTTAGGAGGCAGTGACCATAACATGATAGAATTCACCCTGCAGTTTGAGGGGGAAAAGCTGGAATCAGATGTAACAGTATTACAGTTGAGTAAAGGCAACTACAGATACATGAGGGAGGAGCTGGCCAGAGTTGATTGGGAGAGGAGCCTTGCAGGACAGACGGTGGAGCAGCAAAGGCAGGAGTTTTTGGGAGACACAGCAACATTTCATTTCTAGGAAGAAGCATACTAAGGGGAGGACGAGGCAACCATGGCTAACAAGGGAAGTCAGGGACCGCATAAAAGCAAAGGAAAGAGCATATCGTGAGGCGAGGAATAGCGGGAAGCCTTTAAAAACCAACAGAGGACGGCTAAAATAGCAACAAGTAGGGGGAGAAAATGAAATATGAAGGCAAACTATCCAGTAATATAAAAGATGATTGCAAGAGTCCTTTTAGATATATAAAGGGTAAGAGTGGACCTTGGACCACTGGAAAATGATGCTGGAGATGTAATAATGAGGAACAAAGAAATGGCAGCAGAACTAAATAGGTACATTGCGTCAGGCTTCATGGCGAAAGACACCAGTAACATGCCAAAAATGCAAGAGAGTCGGGGGCAAAGGTGGCCATTACTAAGGAGCAGGTGCAAGGGAAGCTGGTTGATAAATCACCGAGACCAGATGGACTACACCCCAGAGTTCTGAAGGAGATAGCTGAAGAGATTGTGGTAGTATTAGTGGTGATCTTTCAGGAATCACTGGAATCAGGGAGGGTCCCAGAGGACTGGAAAAAGGCTAATGTAAGACCTCTGTCTAAGAAGGGAGGGAGGCAAAAGGCAGGAAGTTATAGGCCAGTTAGCCTGACCTCGGTCATGGGTAAGATTTTAGAGTCCCTTATCAAGGATGAGATGTCGGAATATTTGGAAGTGCATGGTAAAATAGGGCGAAATCAGCATGGTTTCATCAAGGGGAGGTCATGCCTGACAAATCTGTTAGAAATCTTTGAGGATGTAAGGAGCAGGTTAAACAAAGGACAGCCAGTGGATGTTACTTACTTGGATTTCCAGAAGGCCTTTGACAAGGTGCCGCACAGGACGCTGCTGAGTAAGATAATAGCCCACGGTGTTAGTGGCAAGGCACTATCATAGATAGAAGATTGGCTGACTGGCAGAAGGCAGAGTGGGAGGATAAAGGAGTCCTTTTCAGGATGGCAGCAGGTGAGTTCACAGGGGATAGTATTGAGACCACAACTTTTCACTTTAAAAACCAATGATCCAGATAAATAGATAAAGGAACTGAGGGCATTGTGGCAAGATTTACAGATGATACAAAGATAGATGAAGGGACAGGTAGTACTGAGGAGGCAGGGAGGCTGTAGAAAGACTTGGATAGGTTAGGAGGGTGGCAAAGAGGTGACCACAAAGAACATCGAATACAAGGTGGGAAAGTGCAAGGTTATGCACCTTGGTAGGAAAAACAAAGGCACTGACTATTTTCTAAATGTGGAGAGAACTCAGAAATCGGAAGCGCAAAGGGACTTGGGGGTCCTAGTTCAGGATTCTCTTAAGGTTAACTTGCAGGTTGAGTTGGTAGTTAGGAAAGCAAAGGCATTGTTAGCATTAATTTTGAGAGGAATAGAATACAAGAGCAGGGATGTACTGCTGAGGCTTTATAAGGCTCTGGTCAGACCACATTTGGAATATTGTGAGCTATTTTGCGCCCCGTGTCGAAGGAAGGATGTGCTGGCCCTGGAAAGAGTCCAGAGGAGGTTCACGGGAATGATCCCTGGAATTAAGAGCTTGTCGTATGAGGAGCATTTGAAGACTCCATTTCTGTACCTGATGGAGTTTAGAAGGATGGGGGCAGGGGGGGGGATCTCACTGAAACTTACAGAATACTGAAAGGCCTGGAATAAAGTGGACGTGGGGAAGATGTTTCCATTACTAGGATCCTAGGGCACAGCCTCAGAGTAAAGGGACGACCCTTTAGAACCATGATCTAGACCAAGAAGTCACAAGAATAGGTTGAGAGGCGGTAGGTTTAAAACTGAGATGAGGAGGAACTACTTCTCGCAGAGGGTGGTGAATTTGGGAAACTCGCTGCCCCATAGCGCAGTGGAGCATGAATAATTAAATGGTTTCAAGAAGGAGATAAATAGATTTCTCATAAAAACCGGGTTAAAGGGATATGGGGAACAGGTGGAGAGGTGATTTGAGACCAGGGAGAGATCAGCCATGATCTGATTGAATGGCGGAGCAGGCTCGAAGGGCTGAATTGTCTACTTCTGCTCCTAATTCCTATGTTCCGATGAGATGGGGAGGAATTTCTTCAGCAAGAGGGTGGTGAATCTGTGGAATTCATTGCCACAGAAGGCTGTGGAGGCCAGATCATTGAGTGTATTTAAGACAGAGATAGATAGGTCGAATAGAAATCATAGAAACCCTACAGTACAGAAAGAGGCCATTCAGCCCATCGAGTCTGCACCGACCACAATCCCACCCAGACCCTACTCCCACATCCCTACATATTTACCCACTAATCCCTCTAACCTACACATCTCAGGACACTAAGGGAAATTTTTTTTTTTTAAGCATGGCCAATCAACCTAACCCGCACATCTTTGGACTGTGGGAGGAAACCGGAGCACCCGGAGGAAACCCACACAGAATAAGGGGATGAAAGGCTACGGAGAAAAGGCAGAAGGGGGTTGAGAAAAATATCAGCCATGATAGAATGGCGGAGCAGATTTTAAGTTTATTTATTAGTGTCACAAGTGAGGCTTACATTAACACTGCAATGAAGTTACTGTGAAAATCCCCTAGTCGCCACACTCCGGCACCTGTTCGGGTACACTGAGGGAGAATTTAGCACGGCTAATGTACCTAACCAACACATCTTTGGATTGTGGGAGGAAACCGGAGCACCCAGAGGAAACCCACACAGACACGGGGATAACGTGCAGACTCCACGCAGACATGGGGAGAACATGCAAACTCCATGCAGAGAGAGATCCAAGCCGGGAATCGAACCCGGGTCCCTGGCGCTGTTAGGCAGCAGTGCTAACCACTCTGCCACCATGCCACCCTTCAATTCTGCTCCTACATCTTCTGGTCTAACTTTTTGAAAGCTCCCTTGCTGCACTCCTGTAATGGCGAGCATCTGATCAGTGATTGGTCAGACACAATTTTAAAGGCTCACAATTTAACTGCCAGTGACAGCCTTGCATTAAACTTAAATCTTTGACCACTTCAGCTCCATTTTAAAAATAAATTGTGCTCTAATCTCTACTCAAATCACAGTGGGGAGGCGATGGCCTAGTGGTATTATCCCTTGAACTGTTAATCCACAAACCCTGATAATGTTCTGGGGACCCGGGTTCGAATCCCACAACGGCAGATGGTGGAATTTGAATTCAATAAAAATATCTGGAATTAAGAATCTACTGATGGCCACAAAACCATTGTCGATTGTCAGAAAAACCCATCTGGTTCACTAGATGGAAAAGGAAAGGGCAAAACAAACAGCCCTGTCAACCCTGCAAAGTTCTCCTTACTAACATCTGGGGGCTAGTGCCAAAATTGGGAGAGCTGTCTCACAGACTAGTCAAGGAACAGCCTGACATAGTCATTCTCACAGAATCATATCTTACAGATAACATCCCAGACCACGCCATTACCATCCCTGGATATGTCCTGTCCCACCGGCAGGACAGACCCAGCCGAGGTGGCAGCACAGTGGTATGCAGTCGGGAGAGAGTTGCCCTGGGAGTCCTCAACATGGACTCTGGACCTCATGAAGTCTCATGGCTTCAGGTTAAACATGGGCAAGGAAACCTCTTACTGGCTACCACGTACCGTTCTCCTTCGGCTGATGAATCATGTTGAACAATACTTGGAGAAAGCACTGAGGGTGGCAAGACATACCTGGGCAATTTTCTACTGGATGGGGGATTTCAACGTCCACCACCAAGAGTGTCTCAGCAGCAGCACTACTGATCGAGCTGGTCGGGTCCTAAAGGATATAAGTGCCAAGACTGGGTCTGCAGCAGGTGGTGAAGGAACTAACAAAGGAAATAACATACTTGACCTCATCCTTACCAATCTGACAGTAGCGGTAAGAGTGACCACCGCACAGTCCTTGTGGAGATGAAATCCCACGTTCACATTGAGAATAACCTCCATTGTGTTGTGTGGCACGATCACCGTGCTAAATGGGACAGACTTCAAACCGATCTCGCAACTCAAGACGGGGCATCCATGAGGCGCTGTGGGCCATCAACAGCAGCGGAATTGTACTCCAGCACAACCTGCAACCTCATGGCCCGGTATATCCCCCACTCAACCATTACCATCAAGCCAGGGGATTAGCCCTGGTTCAATGGAGAGCGCAGGAGGGCATGCCAGGAGCAACGCCAGGCATACCTAAAAATGAGATGCCAACCTGGTGAAGCTACCAAACAGGACTACTTGCATGTCAAATGGCAAAAACATAGAGTCATAGAGGTTTACAGCAGGGAAACAGGCCTTTCGGCCCAACTTGTCCATGCCGCCCTAAACTAATCCCAATTGCCCGCATTTGGCCCATATCCCTCTAAACCCATCGTGCCTATGTAACTATCTAAATGCTTTTTAAAAGATAAAATTGTACTCGCCTCTACTACTACCTCTGGCAGCTTGTTCCAGACACTCACCACCCTCTGTGTGAAAAAATTGCCCCTCTGGACACTTTTGTATCTCTTCCCTCTCACCTTAAACCTATGCCCTCTAGTTTTAGACTCCCCTACCTTTGGGAAAAGATATTGACTATCTAGCTGATCTGTGCCCCTCATTATTTTATAGACCTCTATAAGATCACCCCTCAACCTTCTAAGCTCCAGAGAAGAAAGTCCCAGTCTATTCAGCCTCTCCTTATAACTCAATCCATCAAGTCCCGGTAGCATCCTAGTAAATCTTTTCTGCACTCTTTCTCGTTTAATAATATCCTCTCTATAATAGGGTGACCAGAATTGCACACAGTGTGGCCTTCCCAATGTCTTGTACAACTTCAACAAGACGTCCCAACTCCTGTATCCAATGTTCTGACCGATGAAACCAAGTATGCCGAATGCCTTCTTCACCACCCTGTCCACCTGTGACTCCACTTTCAAGGAGCTATAAACATGTACCCCTAGATCTCTTTGTTCTGTAACTCTCCCCAACACCCTACCATTAACTGAGTAAGTCCTGCCCTGGTTCAATCTACCAAAATGCATTACATAGAACATAGAAAAGCTACAGCACAAACAAGCCCTTCGTCCCACAAGTTGTGCCGAACATGTCCCTACCTACTAGGCTTACGTATAACCCTCTATCTTACTAACTTCCATGAACTTATCCAAAAGTCTCTTAAAAGACCCTATCGAATCCGCCTCCACCACCACTACCGGCAGCCGATTCCACGCACCCACCACCCTCTGAGTGAAAAACTTACCCCTAATATCTCCTCTGTACCTACTCCCCAGCACCCTAAACCTGTGACCTCTTGTAGCAACCATTTCAACCCTGGGTAAAAGCCTCTGAGAATCCACTCTATCAATACCTCTCAACATCTTATACACCTCTATCAGGTCACCTCTCATCCTTCGCTTCTCCAAGGAGAAAAGACCTAGCTCTCTCAACCTATCCTCATAAGGCATGCCACCTAATCCAGGCAACATCCTTGTAAATCTCCTCTGCACCCTTTCTATGGCTTCCACATCCTTTCTGTAATGAGGTGACCAGAACTGGACACAGTACTCCAGATGGGGTCTGACCAGAGTCCTATACAGCTGCAACATTATCTCCCGATTTCTAAACTCAATTCCTCTATTGATGAAGGCCAGTATTCCATATGCCTTCTTAACCACAGCCTCCACCTGCGACACTGCTTCGAGTGTCCTATGAACCCAGACCCCAAGATCCTTCTGATCTTCCACACTGCCAAGCGTCTTACCCTTAATATTATATTCTTTCATCCTGTTCGACCTGCCAAAATGAATCACCACACACTTATCTGGGTTGAAGTCCATCTGCCACTTCTCCGCCCAGTCTTGCATCTTATCTATGTCTCGTTGTAACTGCTGACATCCCTCTACAATATCCACAACACCACCAACCTTTGTGTCATCAGCAAACTTGCCAACCCATCCTTCCACTTCCTCATCCAGGTCATTTATAAAAATCACAAAGAGCAAGGGTCCCAGAACAGATCCCTGGGGCACTCCACTGGTGACCGACCTCCATGCTGAAAAAGACCCATCTACAACCACTCTTTGCCTTCTGTGGGCAAGCCAGTTCTGAATCCACAAGGCAACGTCCCCTTGTATCCCATGCCCCTTCACTTTCTCGATAAGCCTTGCATGGGGCACCTTATCAAACGCCTTGCTGAAATCCATATAAACTACATCTACCGCTCTTCCCTTGTCTATGTGTCTAGTTACATCTTCAAAAAATTCAATTAGGCTCGTAAGGCATGATCTGCCTTGGACAAAGCTGTGCTGGCTACTTCTGATCATACTATTTCTCTCTAGATGTTCATAAATCCTGCCTCTCAGGATCTTCTCCATCAACTTACCAACTACTGAGGTTGGGACTCACCGGTCTATAATTTCCCGGGCTCTCTCTTCTCCCTTTCTTGAATAACGGAACCACACCCGCAATCTTCCAATCCTCCGGAATCTCTCCCGTCTCCATTGATGACGCAAAGATCATCGCCAGAGGCTCAGCAATCTCTTCCCTCACCTCCCACAGTAACCTGGGGTACATCCCATCCGGTCCCAGCGATTTATTTAACTTGATGCTTTTCAAAAGTTCCAACACATCCTCTTTCCTAATGTCCACATGCTCAATCTTCTCAGTCCACTGCAAGTCTGCACTGCAACTACCAAGATCCTTTTCCACTGTGAATACTGAAGTAAAGTATTCATTGAGTACCTCTGCTATTTCAACCGGTTCAATACATACTTTCCCACCATCACATTTGATAGGTCCTGCTCCTTCACATCTTATCTTCTTGCTCTTAACATCACCTCGCATTTGTCTAAATTAAACTCCATCTGCCATTCGTCAGCCCACTGGCCCATTTGATCAAGATCCCGCTGCAACTGGAGATAACCTTCCTCACTGTTCATCATGCCACCAATCTTGGTGTCATCTGCAAACTTACTAACCATGCCCCCCTATATTCTCATCCAAATCATTAATATAAATGACAAATAACAGTGGACCCAGCACGATCCCTGAGGCACACCGCTGGTCACAGGCCTCCAGTTTGAAAAACAACTCTCTACAACCACCAGAAGCCAATTTTGTATCCATTTAGATACCTCACCCTGGATCCCGTGAGATTTAACTTTATGCAACAACCTACCATGCAGTACCGTGTCAAAGGCCTTGCTAAAGTCCATGTAGACAACATCAACTGGACTGCCCTCATCTACCTTCTTGGTTACCCTTTCAAAAAAATTAAATTTGTGAGACATGATTTTCCACTCACAAAGCCATGCTGACTGTCCCTAATCAGTCCTTGCATCAAAAACAGCAAGTGATAGACAGAGCTAAGCGATTCCACAACCAACGGATCCAATCTAAACTCTACAGTCCTTCCACATCCAGTCGAGAATGGTGGTGGACAATTAAACAACTTACTGGAGTAGGAGGCTCCACAAATATCCCCAACCTCAATGATGGAGGAGCCCAGCACATCAGTGCAGAAGAGAAGGCTGAAGCATTTGCAGCAAGCTTCAGCCAGGAGTGCTGAGTGGATGATCCATCTCGGCCTCCGCCAGTGGTCCCCAGCATCTCAGATGTCAGTCTCCAGCCAATTCGATTCACTCCACGTGACATCAAGAAACGGTTGGAGGCACTGGATACTGCAAAGGCAATGGGCCCTGATAACATTCCGGCAATAGTACTGAAGACTTGTGCTCCAGAACTTGCCGATCCCCTAGCCAAGCTCTTCCAGTACAGTTACAACACTGGCATCTACCTAACAATGTGGAAAATTGCTCAGGTATGTCCTGTACACAAAAAACAGGACAAATCCAACCCGGCCAATTACCGCCCAATCAGTCTACTCTCAATCATCAGCAAAGTGATGGAAGGGGTCATCAACAGCGCTATCAAGCAGCACCTGCTCGGTGAAGCCCAGTTTGGGTTTCGCCAGGGTCACTCAGCTCCTGACCTTATTACAGCTTTGGTTCAAACATTGACAAAAGAGCTGAATTCCAGAGGTGAGGTGAGAGTGACAGCCCTTGACATCAAGGCCGCATTCGATCAAGTGTGGCATCAAGGAGCCCTAGCAAAACTGAAATCAATGTGTATCAGGGGGCAAACTCTCCGCTGGTTGCAGCCATACCTGGTACATAGGAAGATAGTTGTGGTTGTGGAGGGTCAGTCATCTCAGCTCCAGGACATCTCTGCAGGAGTCCCTCAGGGTTAGTGTCCGAGGCCCAACAATCTTCAGCTGCTTCATCAATGACCTTCCCTTCATCATAAGGTCAGAAGTGGGGATGTTCGCTGATGATTGCACAATGTTCAGCACCATTCGCAACTCCTCAGATACTGAAGCAGTCCATGTTCAAATGCAACAAGACCTGGACAATATCCAGGCTTGGGCTGACAAGTGGCAGTAACATTCGCGCCACACAAATGCCAGGCAATGACCATCACCAATAAGAGACACTCTAACCACCGCCCCTTCACATTCAATGGTGTTACCATCACTGAATCCCCCACTGTCAACATCCTTGGGGTTACCATTGACCAGAAACTCAACTGGACTCACCACATAAACACAGAGGCTACAAGAGCAGGTCAGAGACTGGGAATACTGCGGCAAGCAACTCACCTCCTGACTCCCCAAAGCCTGTCCACCATCTACAAGGCACAAGTCAGGAGTGCGATGGGATACTCCCCACTTGTCTGGATGGGTGCAGCTCCAACAACACTCAAGAAGCTCAACACCATCCAGGACAAAGCAGCCGCTTGATTGGCACATCTACAAACATCCACTCCCTCCACCACTGACGCTCAGTAGCAGCAGTGTGTACTATCTACAAGATGCACTGCAGCAATTCACCAAAAATCTTTAGACAGCACCTTCCAAACCCACGGCCACTTCCATCTAGAAGGACAAGGGCAGCAGATACATGGGAACACCCCCACCTGGAAGTTCCTCTCCAAGCCACTCATCATCCGGAGTTGGAAATATATTGATGTTCTTTCGCAGTCGCTGGGTCAAAATCCTGGAATTCCCTCCCTAACGGCATTGTGGGCCAACCCACAGAACATGGACTGCAGTGATTCAAGAAGGCAGCTCACCACCACCTTCTCAACGACACCTAGGGGTGGGCAATAAATGCTGGCCAGCCAGCGATGCCCATGTCCCATGAACGAATAAAGAAAGAATAAAACTCAATACTCAGGCAACTATTTACACCGAGGAGTTTCAGGGCTCCATGCTTTTAACTGATCGAGAAATCCAGATGAAAAGCCAAGGGTCAACACGCAGGCCGGCACCATGGGAAACACAGCAGAACGAAGACCAGAATCCTAGGCCATTCTGCCAGTCAAGACTGCTCCACCACTCAATGAGATCCTGAATAATCTGAGAGGATACTCCTCCTTTCCCAGCACAGGATGAAGTAAATTTAATGTATGACACCAAACTGGGTTTTAAAGGAAAGCAAATGAGGAATTCCACTCCTGGGAATGAGTGATCATTTCAAGACAGAGGGTAGTTAGTGTAGGAAAGGGACCTTGAGCTTCAGACACATCACAACAACAATTGCTATAAAACAGTATTCCTGAAAGAATCAGCAAATTGTTCAGATTTGTACAAATAGATCACATTCTCCAGGATATCAGAGTGTGGCAGCATGTCAGATACCAGCTAATGTTTCTAATTGTTTCAGGTTACAGGGGGTATTCCCCCCTCCCTGAGCGCTGTGCAGGAGATAGATCCTAATTGGAAATTAACCCACTATACTCACTCTTTCCGGCAGTCTCACTTCTGGTGTGAATATTTCTGCTCCTTCCAGAAGTTCATGTAGATAGATGGGGAACCCTGCAAACAAAACAACTCCTAAAACAAATATATACATATTATACATATTGTTTTATTTATTCTTTCACAGGGTGTGTTCCAGAACACAGAACAGTACAGCACAGAACAGGCCCTTCGGCCCACGATGTTGTGCCGAGCTTTATCTGAAACCAAGATCAAGCTATCCCACTCCCTATCATCCTGGTGTGCTCCATGTGCCTATCCAATAACCGCTTAAATGTTTCTAAAGTGTCTGACTCCACTATCACTGCAGGCAGTCCATTCCACACCCCAACCACTCTCTGCGTAAAGAACCTACCTCTGATATCCGTCCTGTATCTCCCACCACGAACCCTATAGTTATGCCCCCTTGTAATAGCTCCATCCACCTGAGGAAATAGTCTTTGAACGTTCACTCTATCTATCCCCTTCATCATTTTATACACCTCTATTAAGTCTCCCCTCAGCCTCCTCCGCTCCAGAGAGAACAGCCCTAGCTCCCTCAACCTTTCCTCATATGACCTACCCTCCAAACCAGGCAGCATCCTGGTAAATCTCCTCTGCACTCTTTCCAGCGCTTCCACATCCTTCTTATAGTGAGGTGACCAGAACTGCACACAATATTCCAAATGTGGTCTCACCAAGGTTGTGTACAATTGCAGCATAACCCCACGGCTCTTAAACTCCAACCCCCTGTTAATAAAAGCTAACACACTATAGGCCTTCTTCACAGCTCTATCCACTTGACTGGCAACCTTTAGAGATCTGTGGATATGGACCCCAAGATCTCTCTGTTCCTCCACAGTCTTCAGAACCCTACCTTTGACCCTGTAATCCACATTTAAATTTGTCCTACCAAAATGAATCACCTCACATTTATCAGGGTTAAACTCCATTTGCCATTTTTCAGCCCAGCTTTGCATCCTATCTATGTCTCTTTGCAGCCTACAACAGCCCTCCACCTCATCCACTACTCCACCAATCTTGGTGTCATCAGCAAATTTACTGATCCACCCTTCAGCCCCCTCCTCTAAATCATTAATAAAAATCACAAAGAGCAGAGGACCAAGCACTGATCCCTGCGGCACACCGCTAGCAACCTGCCTCCAATCCGAAAATTTTCCATCGACCACCACCCTCTGTCTTCGGTCAGACAGCCAGTTACCTATCCAATCGGCCAACTTTCCCTCTATCCCACACCTCCTCACTTTCATCATAAGCCGACCATGGGGGACCTTATCAAACGCCTTACTAAAATCCATGTATATGACATCAACTGCCCTACCTTCATCAACACACTTAGTTACCTCCTCAAAAAATTCTATCAAATTTGTGAGGCACGACTTGCCCTTCACGAATCCGTGCTGACTATCTCGGATTCATCCGCATCTTTCTAAATGGTCGTAAATCCCATCTCTAAGGACCCTTTCCATCAATTTACCAACCACCGAAGTAAGACTAACCGGTCTATAATTACCAGGGTCATTTCTATTCCCTTTCTTAAACAGAGGAACAACATTCGCCATTCTCCAGTCCTCTGGCACCATCCCCGTGGACAGCGAGGACCCAAAGATCAACGCCAAAGGCTTTGCAATCTCATCCCTTGCCTCCCACAGAATCCTAGGATACATTTCATCAGGCCCAGGGGACTTATCGACCTTCAGTTTATTCAAAACTGCCAAGACATCCTCCCTCCGAACATCTATTTCCTCCAGCCTATTAGCCTGTAACACCTTCTCTTCCTCAAAAACATGGCCCCTCTCCTTGGTGAACACTGAAGAAAAGTATTCATTCATCACCTCGCCTATCTCTACTGACTCCATACACAAGTTCCCACTACTGTCCTTGACCGGCCCTAACCTCACCCTGGTCATTCTTTTATTCCTCACATAAGAGTAAAAAGCCTTGGGGTTTTCCTTGATCCGACCCGCCAAGGACTTCTCATGTCCCCTCCTAGCTCTCCTAAGCCCCTTTTTCAGCTCATTCCTTGCTAACTTGTAACCCTCAATCGAGCCATCTGAACCTTGTTTCCTCATCCCTACATAAGCTTCCCTCTTCCTTTTCACAAGACATTCCACCTCTTTTGTGAACCATGGTTCCCTCACTCGGCCATTTCCTCCCTGCCTGACAGGAACATACCTATCAAGGACATCCAGTATTTGTTCCCATCGATAATTGCCTTTGAGAAGGAGGTGGTGAGCTGCTGCAGTCCATGGACTGGGTAGGTACACCCACAGAGCTTTTAGGGAAGGAGTTCCAGGATTTTGACCCAGCGACAGTGAAGGAACAGCGATATATTTCCAAATCAAAATGGTGAGCGACTTGGGGTGTTCCCAGTGCTGCTCTTGTCTTTTTAAGCAGTAGAGACTGTAGATTTGGACAGTGCTGTCTAAGGAGCCTTGGTGAGTTGCCACAGTGCATCTTGTAGATGGTACACACGGCTGTTACTGTGCTCCAGTGGTGAAGGCACTACATTTTAAGGTGGTGGATGGGGTGTTGATTCAGCGGGCTGTTTTGCCCTGGATGATGTCGAGCTTCTGAAGTCTTGCTGGAGCTGTGCCCATCCAGGCAAGTGGAGAGTGCTCCACCACACTCTGACATGTGCCTTGTAGATGGTGGACAGGCTTTGTAGGGTTTGGATTCCCACCCTCTAACCTGCTCTTATCGTCACAATACTTATGTGGCTAGCCAGGTTCAGTTTCTGGTCAATCTTTCAAAATCTGGTTGTCCTCCCAAAATTCTATAGATTCTGGGACAGTTCCTGCAGATTGGAAGATAGCAAATGTAACCCCTTTAAGAAAGGAGGGAGAGAAAAAACAGGGAACCACAGATCTGTTAGCCTGGTGTCTGTAGTGGGGAAGATACCAGGATCTATTATAGAGGATGTGATAACCTGCCACTTCAAAAGAGATTAGGAATAAACAGGTCATTCTGAGGCTGGCTGGCTGTAGCTAGTGGCGTATTAAGACCATAAGAAATCGGAGCAGAATTAGGCCATTCAACCCATCAGGTCTGCACTGCCATTCAATCATGGCTGGTATGATTCTCATCATGTGGAGATGCCGGCGTTGGACTGGGGTAAACACTGTAAGAAGTTTAACAACACCAGGTTAAAGTCCAACAGGTTTATTTGGTAGCAAAAGCCACACAAGCTTTCGGAGCTCCAAGCCCCTTCTTCAGGTGAGTGGGAATTCTGTTCACAGACAGGGCATATAAAGATACAGACTCAATTTACATGAATAATAGTTGGAATGCGAATACTTACAGCTAATCAAGTCTTTAAGATACAAACAACGTGAGTGGAGAGAGCATCAAGACAGGCTAAAAAGATGTGTATTGTCTCCAGACAAGACAGCCAGTGAAACTCTGCAGGTCCAGGCAGGCTGTGGGGGTTACAAATAGTGTGACATGAACCCAATATCCCGGTTGAGGCCGTCCTCGTGTGTGCGGAACTTGGCTATCAGTTTCTGCTCAGCGACTCTGCGCCGTCGTGTGTCGCGAAGGCCGCCTTGGAGAACGCTTACCCAAATATCAGAGGCCGAATGCCCGTGACCGTCACCATTACTCATGTAAATTGAGTCTGTGTCTTTATATGCTCTGTCTGTGAACAGAATTCCCACTCACCTGAAGAAGGGGCTTGGAGCTCCGAAAGCTTGTGTGGCTTTTGCTACCAAATAAACCTGTTGGACTTTAACCTGGTGTTGTTAAACTTCTTACTATGATTCTCATCCCCATTCCCCTGCCTTCTCCTGTAACCCTTGATCCCCTTATTGATCAAGAACCTATCTATCTCTGTCTTAAAGACACTCAATGACCTGGCCTCCACAGCCTTCTGTGGCAATGAATTCCAATGATTCACCACCCTCTGGCTGAAGAAATTCTTCCTCATCTCAGTTTTAAAGGAGCGTCCCTTCGCTCTGAGGTTGTGCCCTCGAGTTCTAGTCTCTCCCACTAGTGAAAACATCCTCTCCACATCCACTCTATCCAGGCCTCTCAGTGTTCTGTAAGTTTCAATTAGATCCCCCCCTTGTCCTTCGAAACTCCATCGAGTATAGACCCAGACTCCTCAACCGCTCCTCAAACTTTTCATTCCTGGGATCATTCTTGTGAACCTCCTCTGGACCCCCTCTAAGGCTAGCACATCCTTCCTTAGGTATGGCGCCCAAAACCGCTCACAATATTCAAAATGGGGTCTGACCAGAGCCTTATACAGCCTCAGCAGTACATCTCTGCTCTTGTATTCTAGCCCTCTAGAAATGAATGCTAACATTGAATTTGCCTTCTGAACCGCCGACTGAACCTGCATGTTAACCTTAAGAGAGCCCTGAACCAGGGCTCCCAAGTTCCTTTGTGTTTCTGATTTCCAAAGCCTTTCCCCATTTAGAAAATAGTCTATGCCTCCATTCCTCCTTCCAAAGTGCATAACCTCTGACTTTTCCACATTGTGTTCCATCTGCCACTTCTTTGCCCACTCTCCTAGCCTGTCCAAGTCATTCTGCAGCCTCCCCACTTCCTCAACACTACATGTCCCTCTACATATCTTTGTATCATCAGCAAATTTAGCAACCATGCCCTCAGTTCCATCTTCCAGATCATTAATGTATATTGTACTGATCAGGGCTTGGACCCCAGCTGTTAGACAATTTATATTAATGATCTGGATGTGGGAACCAATAATATTTCCAAGTTTGCAAATGACAAAACTAGGTGGGAATGCGTGTTGCGAGGATGATGTAAAGAGGTTTCAGGGGATTTGGGCCAGATTAGTGAGTGGGAAAGAACATGGCAGATGGTATACAATGTGGATAAGTGTGAAGTTATCTACTTGGGTAGAAGGAATGGAGGTGCAGGGTATTTCGATTCAGGTGAGATACTGGTCAAAGGTAACATGCAAGTGCAGCAAGCTATTAGGAAGGCAATTAGTATGTTGGCCTTAATGCAAGAGGATTTGAGTACAGGAGTAAAGATATCGAGCTTCAATTGTACAAAACTTTGGTTAGGCTGCACCTGGAGTATTGTGCACAGTATTGGTCCACTTATCTAATGAAGGATACACTTGCCACAGAGGGATTGCAGCGGAGGGTCACCAGACAGATGCCTGGTGGGATTGTCCTAGGAGGAGAGATTGAGGAGACTGGACCTGTATTCTCTAGAGAAGTGATCTCATTGATGCTGACAAAATTCCTACAAGGCATGACAGGGTAGACGTTTCCCTTGAATGGTGAGTCTGGAACCAAGGAACACAGTCTCAGGATAAAAGGGACAAGCCATTTAAGACTGAGAAAAGGAGGAATTTCTTCACTCAGAGGGTGGTGAACCTTTGGAATTCTCAATCGCAAAGGGCTGTGGAAGCTCAATCATTGAGGGTGTTCAGAGATTAATAGATTTCTGGATACTAATAACATCAAGGGCAGCATGGTGGCACAGTGGTTAGTACTACTGCCTCACAGCACCAAGGACCTGGGTTCAATTCCGGCCTCGGGTCACTGTCTGTGTGGAGTTTGCACATTCTCCCCATGTCTGTGTGGGTTTCCTCCCACGCTCCAAAGATGTGCAGGTTAGGTTGATTGGCTGTGCTAAATTGACTCTAGTGTCAGGGGATTAGCAGGGTAAATATGTGGGGTCACGGGAATAGGGCCTGGGTGGGATTGTGGTCAGTGCAGACTCGATGGGCCAAATGGCCTCCTTCTGCACTGTAGGGATTCTATTCGATGATTGTCAGATATGGGGATTGCGTGGAAAAGTTATTGAGGTTGATAATCAATTATGATCTAGTTGAATGACCAGAAAATGTTCGAAATATTCCACAGATGTGGCAGTATCTATTGAGAAAGAAACTGAGTTAATGGTTCAAGTTGATGATGGCTAATCAGAACTGGACAGGAGAAGCCTATTGAATAAAGACTTTTGTTGTCCTGTTTACATCTTCAAGATGTCAGCATAGCCTGGTCCAAATCTGAGCAGGTGCCAACACAGTTAGGAGCTAGCAAAAGACACTTGGTATGTCCACCAGGCTGGGTGACCCAGAGAGGAAACTATCTGAGAAGCTGGCCACTCACCTTTCTGTTGTAAGAAGTGGTGAAGTTTTCTCAGCAGGTGGAAGGGGACAGTGCGGGGGGAATGGGCACTGTCCAGGCAGGACTGGAGATCAGATTGCAGATCCTCAGGCATGGCAAGATCCTCTTTGAGGACCAGGTGGAGTTGCTGCTGGAAGCGATCCTGGACTCTCAGAGCAGTGGCCATTCTCTTCGCACTCAGCAATGCCACCAGGCAGGGCAGCGAGGAGACAACCTGGGGACACAGCCACACACAGTCAATAAGGAGGGCAGTCATTTCCAACTCACTCCTCAGTGAATAAATTCAATACAAAGCCCCAGAAACCTGTACCTGAGTCACACAAACCTGAGAGGAAACAGCGTCCTTTATGGGAGGTTATTGAGCAGAAACATTTAGAGAAGGCACTGAACTGGTGATTCTTCACTCGGTGCTGCGGTATTTAATCTCTCTCACTGCCCGCGGCCCCGCCTCCGCGCCGACTCCACCCGCAGGCTGCACTAGGCCCCGCTAGGCCCCGTCTCCATGGCAACCGCCCCAGGCCGCCGCCATCTTTTTTGGGGACAGAATCCCAACCGGAGGGATAGGAGCGGGTAGAGGGAGGAGCGGCCACGGGCTAGGAGCGGGAGCGAGCGAGGCGGGGGCGCGCAGAGCAACGGGCGGGAGCGAGCGGGCCTAGGCGGGAGCACGCAGACGGGAGCGAGCAGAGCCAGCGGGAGCACGCAGACCCAGGCGGGATCGCGCAGGTCCAGACGGGAGCGAGCAGAGCCAGCGGGAGCGCGCGGGCCCAGGCGGCTGGGCGCGGGGTTTGGGTTGTGCTGCGGGTCGGTGAGGCGAGGCTGGTCTCGGCGCGATGGCGGCTCCGGGCCTCAGGCGCTGTGTCTGGGCTCTGACCCGGCTCCGGGCGCTGCCCCCCGGCGGCTCCCGGCAGCAGCGCGTCCGCCCGCTCTCCTCCAGGTAAGCGGCAACTCCGGGCCCCGAACACCCCCCCCCCCCCCCACACCCCCCCCCACCCCCACACCCCCCCCCACCCCCACACCCCCCCCCACCCCCACCCCCACACCCCCCCCACACCCCCCCCACCCCCACACCCCCCCCCACACCCCCCCCACCCCCACCCCCACACCCCCCCCCACCCCCACACCCCCCACACACAACCCCCTCCCCACATCCCACACACAACTCACCCGCACACAACCCCCCCCCACCCCCACCCACCACCCCCCCCCCCAACCACCCCACCCCCCCCAACCACCCCACCCCCCCCACCCCCCCCCCCCCAACCACCACCCCCCCCCCAACCACCACCCCCCCCCCCCACCACCACCCCCCCCCCCCACCACCCCCCCCCCCCACCACCCCACCACCCCCCCCCCCCAACCACCCCCCCCCCCCCCCCAACCACCACCCCCCCCCCCCCCCCCCACCACCACCACCCCCCCACACTTTGACCACATGCCCTGCTTGGGTGAAGCAGAATTCCTCCTCTCAGCCGAGTCTATTTGTTGAAATTTCAAACTTTCTGATTTGGAAAGAGTCAAGCTGATAATGTATGGCCACTGAGATCTGTGCTCCTGCTTCTAATCAAGTTTCACAACACGGTCAACAAACCTCACTCTACCCACGAGAGAGAAATCTGTTTTCTGGTCATTAGCACGTAAAGCAAAGTGCTATGCTATGTGTAAACCCAACCATGTTCCAACACCCTCTCTCAAAATTATAGCAGGTTCTGTGTGTGTCTCTGTACTGAGACCATTTCACTCAAGCTGTGTAACCTCTTGGAGCTTTTGTGTCCTGCAAACAAGTTACAGAGAGACATAGGATGCAAGACTGGGCGGAGAAATGGCAGATGGACTTCAACCCAGATAAATGTGCAGTGGTCCATTTTGGCAGGTCAAATGGGATGAAGGAGTACAATATAAAGGGAAAGACTCTTAGTACTGTGGAGGATCAGAAGGACCTTGGGGTCCAGGTCCATAGGACTCTAAAATCGGCCCCGCAGGTGGAAGAGGTGGTTAAGAAGGCGTATGGTGTGCTGGCCTTTATCAATCGAGGGATTGAGTTTAGGAGTCCCGGGATAATGATGCAGCTATATGAGACCCTCGTCAGACCCCACTTGGAGTACTGTGCTCAGTTCTGGTCGCCTCATTATAGGAAGGATGTGGAAAAGATTGAAAGGGTGCAGAGGAGATTTACAAGGATGTTGCCTGGATTGAGTGGCATGCCTTATGAGGATAGGCTGAGGGAGCTCGGTCTTTTCTCCTTGGAGAGACGTAGGATGAGAAGAGACCTAATAGAGGTATATAAGATGTTGCGAGGCATAGATCGGGTGGACTCTCAGAGGCATTTTCCCAGGGTGGAAATGGCTGCTACGAGAGGACACAGGTTTAAGGTGCTGGGGGGTAGGTACAGGGGAAATGTTAGGGGGAAGTTTTTCACACAGAGGGTGGTGGGCGAGTGGAATCGGCTGCCGTCAGTGGTGGTGGAGGCAAACTCAATAGGGTCTTTTAAGAGACTCCTGGATGAGTACATGGGACCCAATAGGATGGAGGGTTATAGGTAGGCCTGAAAGGTAGGAATATGTGTAAACGGGTTAGGTTGATTGGCCATGCTAAAATTGCCCTTAGTTTCCTGAGATGCATAGGTTAGAGGGATTAGTGGATAAATATGTAGGGATATGGGGGTAGGGCCTGGGTGGGATTGTGGTCGGTGCAGACTCGATGGGCCGAATGGCCTCTTTCTGTACTGTAGGGTTTCTATGATTCTTTCTATGTTCGGCACAACTTGTGGGGCCGAAGGGCCTGTTTTGTGCTGTAGTTTTTCTATGTTTCTAAACAAGTTAACCTGAAAATCTGTCCAGGAAAATGTTCCTCATTTTTTAATCCTACTACAGATTATTTTTCGATATTTGTTTTATGTGTGTATCGTGGGCTAGTCCAGCATTTATTAACGATCTCTAACCGCCCTTGAGAAGGCAGTGGTGAACAGCTGCTTTGAACCACTGCCATCCATGTGGTATAGGTTCACCCACGGTGCTGTCAGTTTGATTTATTATTATCACATGTTTTTAAAAATGTATTAATCGCAAGTAAGGCTACATTAACATTGCAATGAAGTTACTGTGAATTTCCCCTAATTGGCACACTCCGGCGCCTGTTTGGGTCAATGCACCTAACCAGCATGTTTTCCAGACTGTGGGAGGAAACTGGAGCACCGGAGGAAACCCACGCAGACACGAAGAAAAGCAGATTACTGCGGATACTAGAATCTGAAACCAAAAGAGAAAATGCTGGAAAATCTCAGCAGGTCTGGCAGCATCTGTAAGGAGAGAAAAGAGCTGACGTTTCGAGTCCTGATGACCCTTTGTCAAAGCAGATACGGGGAGAATGTGCAAACTCCAGACAGTGACCCAAATCGGGAATTGAACCTAGGTCCCTGGCGCTGTGAGGCAGCAGTGCTAACCACTGTGCTGCCCCCCAAAAAAAACTTTTCCTTGATTATGCTGGCTATTTTTCCAAAGCAGTGGGAAGTGTAGACGGAGTCAGTGGATGAGAGACTGGTTTGAGTGATGGACTGGGCTTCATTCATGACCAATTGTAGTATCTTGCGGTCTTGGGCAGAGCAGGAGCCATACCAAGCTGTGATACAATCAGAAAGAATGCTTTCTGTGGTGCATTTGTAAAAGTTGGTGAGAGTCGTAACTGACATGCCAAATTTCCTTCGTCTCTTGAGAAATTAGAGGTGTTGGTGGGCTTTCTTAACTATAGTGTCGGCATGGAGAGACCAGGACAGGTTGTTGGTGATCTGGACACTTAGAAACTTGAAGCTCTCAACCATTTCTACTTCGTCCTCATTGATGTAGTCAGGGGCATGTTCTCCACTATGCTTCCTGAAGTTGATGACTATCTTCTCTGTTTTACCGACATTGAGGGAGAGATTATTGCCGTCACACCAGTTCACCACATTCTCCATCTCATTCCTGTACTCTGTCTCGTCATTGAGATCCGACCCACTACAGTGATGTCGTCAGCAAACTTGAAAATCGAGTTGGAGGGGAATTTGGTCACACAGTCATTGGTGCATAAGGAATATAGTAGGGGCTGAGAACACAGCCTTGTGGGGCACCGGTGTTAAGGACAATCTTGGAGATGTTGTTGCCTGTCTTTACTGATTGCAGTCTGTGAGGGAGTTCTAGGAGTTTGATCCAGCGACTGAAGGAACGACCAAAATATATCCAAGACAGGTTGATGTGTGACTTGAGAGGTGATGGTGCTCCCACAGCATTGCTGCTGCCATCTATCTCTGGTAGAAGTCACAGGAGAGGTGGATATTCCTTGATGACTTGCTGTGGTTCATCCAAGCTGCGTGATACAGTGTGCTGGTGGTGGGTGAGATGAATATTGCGACATTGCGGGGGTGGGGGGGAACTGAGATTCTCCCCATGCAGGGTGGGCGTATGGAATGAACCTCCAGGGAGCCAGTTAATTTGTGAAGAGTGAGACTTTTATAATCAGCTGGACTGAAACTTGTTGAGGAAGAGGGTCAATGAAATAGATTACCAGCACAGCTTGTTCAGAGAACAGGGAAAGCAATTAATGCTCCTCAAGTGGGAGATGATTCGGTGTTTGAGGAGAGTCTGCAACTCTGGTTAGATGTGGGCAGATTGCTGGAGTCAAGCACTCCTCACTATCATGTTGCTAAGAAGTTGTTGTTTGTGATGTGAAATTGGGTGTGTATTCTCTGGAGCTTAGAGTAATGGGAGCTGAGCTGAAGGGATTGACAAGGTAGCTACGAGGACATTGTTCCCCCGAATTGGGAATTCTGAAACATGGGCACAGTGTCAGGCTAAGGGGCCAATCATTCAGGACTGAGATGAGGAATCTTTGCCCCAGAGGGTTGTGGTTGCTCCATGTTGCATACATCGGAGGCTGGAAGAGGCAATTTTTGATATCGGGGAATTATGGGATATGGGAACATCCCATCCCAGCCACTGCTTCCTGAAGTCCAGGTCTGAGGTGTTCAAGTCGGGTGACCCTGATCGATACAAGAAATCCAGATACGATCTATGGAAAACCATCAAAGATACCAAGAGACAATACCGGACCAGCTATAGTCCCAGGCTAACCACACAAACACCCACCGATTATGGCAAGGTCTACACAACATAACAGGCTACAAGATGAAGGCAGGTAAAATCGCCGGCACCCATGCATCCCTCCCTGATGAGCTCAATGCATTCTATGCCCGTTTTGAGCAAGAGGTCAGTGAGAGCATGCCCTCCACCCTGGAAGTCTCGGCTGAACCTGTATCCGAGGGTCACCATCGCAGACACCAGTTCGGCTTTCTTGAAAGTTAACTCATGGAAAGCGACTGGTCCTGGTGGGGTATCTAGACGAGCACTCAGATCCTGCGCAGACCAACTGGCATGGGTATTCGGAGGCATCTTTAACCTCTCCTTATACTGATATGAAGTCCCTACCTGCTTCAAGAAGACAACCATTATCCCTGTACCAAAGAAAAGCCGTTAATGACTATCGTCCGGTGGCTCTGACATCCATCATTATGAAGTCCTTCGAAAGGTTAGTCATGGCACACGTCAATTCTGGTCTCCCAGATTGCCTGGATCCACTACAGTTTGCCTATTGCTGCAGCAAGTCCACAGCAGATGCCATCTCCCTGGCCCTGCACTCAACCCTGGAACACCTGGATAACAAGGACACTTATGTCAGATGTCAGACTGCAACAAATACGAAGGGTCATGAACGAAGCCCAGTCCATCACGCAAACCAGCCTCCCATCCATTGACTCAGACTACACTTTCCGCTGCCTCAGAAAAGCAGCCAGCATAATCAAGGACTGCACGCACTCAGACATTCTCTCTTCCACCTTTTCGCGAAAAAGATGCATCTGAGGTCACAGACCAACTGACTCAAGAACAGCTTCTTCCCTGTTGCTAACAGACCTTTGAATGGACCTATTTGTTTCTCTATACCCTTGCTATGACTAACAACTATATTCTGCACCCTCTCTACACACTCAATGAATGCTGTGCTTTTTTTATTCATTCGTAGGACATGGACGCCACTGGCTGGCCAGCATTTATTGCCCATCTCCGGGTTCCCAGATCATTAGGATTAATAGTCTAGCAATAATTCCACTCAGCACTTGCCTCCTTTTGTCTGTATCGCGTGCAAGAGACAATACTTTTCACAGTATCCCAATATATGTGAATAATAAATCAAACCTAAAGCAGGTGGGAAAATGGAGTTGAAGCCCAAGATCAACCAGGATCGTATTGAATGGTAGAACAGGCTCAATGGGCTGAATGGTCTCCTGCTGCTATTTCTTGTGTTTATGAATTTGGCAGTATCTTGTGCTGTTGGTATAGTGGTGTCGGATGGATTGGTTCGTAGACCACTGATTGTAGAGTCTTCTGGTTTAGTTTCATTCTGAAATTGGGCCTGTTCTGTCTTCCAGAAATCGCCCTGAAGGCAAAGTTTTGGAACCAGTCGGAGTGTTTGAAGCACTCAAACAACAAGGAAAATATGAAACTGGTCAGGTAAGAGATTGAGTCCCCACAAGAGGAAGCATCTGCTCTTTGTCTACTCTTGTCAACACCTTTTATCATCTTGTATACCTCAATTAGATCTCCTCTCAATATTCTAAACTCTAGAGAGTATTGGCCTAAACTGCTCAATCTCTCTTCAGAAGACAAACCCCTCATCTCTGGAAACAATCTAGTGAACCTTTTCTGAACTGCCTCTAATGTCACTACATCCTTCCTCAAATCAGGGGACCACAACTGTGCACAATACTCCAGATGTGGTCTCACTAATGCTTTGTACAGTTACAGCAACACTTCCTTACTTTTATACTCTATTCCTTTAGCTATAAATGCCAGAATTCCATTTGCTTTCTTTATTATTTGTGTATAAAATGATGAAGGGGATAGATAGAGTGAACGTTCAAAGACTATTTCCTCGGGTGGATGGAGCTATTACAAGGGGGCATAACTATAGGGTTCGTGGTGGGAGATACAGGACGGATATCAGAGGTAGGTTCTTTACGCAGAGAGTGGTTGGGGTGTGGAATGGACTGCCTGCAGTGATAGTGGAGTCAGACACTTTAGAAACATTTAAGCGGTTATTGGACAGGCACATGGAGCACACCAGGATGATAGGGAGTGGGATAGCTTGATCTTGGTTTCAGATAAAGCTCGGCACAACATCGTGGGCCGAAGGGCCTGTTCTGTGCTGTACTGTTCTATGTTCTATGTTCTATTATCTGCTGTACCTCCATACCAGTTTTCTGTGACTCATGCACGAGGATACCCAGATTCCTCTGCACCGAAGCTCCCCAAGCACCCTCTCCGTTTAGATAATAAGTTGCCTTTAATGGATAACCTCACACACATCCACATTAAACTCCCATCCATTGCATTTTGGCCACTCACCTAACCTTTCCACATTCATTTGTAAATTTCATATTTCCTCATTGCAACTTATTACCCCGTCTATTTTTGCATCATCTGCAAATTTGGCTATAGTACCTTCCATCCCTGTATCCAACTCATTAATATAGATTGGAAATAGCTGGGGCCCGAGGACCAAACCCTGTGGCACCCACAAGTTGCATGTTGCCAACCAGAAAATTTATCCCCACTCTCTGCTTTCCGTTGGTTACAGTAAGAAGTCTCACAACACCAGGTTAAAGTCCAACAGGTTTATTTGGTAGCAAATACCATAAGCTTTCGGAGTGCTGCTCCTTCGTCAGATGGAGTGGAAATGTGCTCTCAAACAGTGCAGAGACACAAAATCAAGTGACAGAATACTGATTAGAATGCGAATCCCTACAACCAGCCAGGTCTTAAAGGTACAGACAATGTGGGTGGAGGGAGCATTAAACACAGGTTTAACAGATGTGTATTGTCTCCAGACAGAAGACTTCTTACTGTGTTCACCCCAGTCCAACGCCGGCATCTCCACATCATTCCGTTGGTTAGCCAGACTTTTATCCAAGCTAATAAATTACCCCTAACCCCATGTGAACGAATCTTGTATGTTAACCTTCTGTGCGGCACTTTAACAAATACCTTCTAGAAATCCAGATATACTATATCCCCAGGGCTGGATCCCCATTATCCACTTAGTTTGTTACATCTTTGAAGAACTCTAACGAATTAGTCAAAGCTGATTTACCCTTCATAAAACCACGCTGACTCTGATGGATTGCGTTTTGACTTCCAAATGTCCTGTTATTGTTTCCTTAATAATGGATTCTAACAATTTCCCAACAAGATGTTAAACTAACTGGCCTACGGTTTCTGACTTTCTGCCTTCCTCTCTTTTTGAATAAGGGGATTACATTAGCATTTTTCCAATCCATTGGAACCTTTCCCACATCCAGGGAGTTTGGGATTATTATGATCAATGGATCTACTATCTCCCCTACTACTTCCCAGAGTGTAGGCCGCTAGAAAAATGTAGGAAATGCTGCCAGTGCTCATCAACTGCCCTACCTCTTATTTTCCTGCCCAGTCCACTGGGGCCAAATCTGTCCTCATGACTATGTAATTGCCTTTGTTTAACTCTGGAAGGTAGGACTCCAGTTTCTCACCCTCAAACTGAATTTTGAATTCTGTCATACTATGATCACCTTCCCTAGAGGATCCTTAACTATGAGGTCATTAATTAATCCCTGCTCATTACACAATACCACAACATAAGAACATAAGAAATAGGAGCAGGAGTAGGTCATCTAGCCCCTCGAGCCTGCCCCGCCATTCAATAAGATCATGGCTGATCTGAAGTGGATCAGTTCCACTTACCTGCCTGATCCCTATAACCCCTAATTCCCTTACCGATCAGGAATCCATCTATCCGTGATTTAAACATATTCAACGAGGTAGCCTCCACCACTTCAGTGGGCAGAGAATTCCAGAGGTTCACCACCCTTTGAGAGAAGAAGTTCCTCCTCAACTCTATCCTAAACTGACCCCCCTTTATTTTGAGGCTGTGCCCTCCAGTTCTAGCTTCCTTTCTAAGTGGAAAGAATCTCTCCACCTCTACCGTATCCAGCCCCTTCATTATCTTATAGGTCTCTATAAGATCCCCCCCTCAGCCTTCTAAATTCCAACGAATACAAACCCAATCTGCTCAGTCTCTCCTCATAATCAACACCCCTCATCTCTGGTATCAACCTGGTCAACCTTCTCTGCACTCCCTCCAAGGCCAATATATCCTTCCGCAAATAAGGGGACCAATACTGCACACAGTATTCCAGCTGCGGCCTCACCAATGCCCTGTACAGATGCAGCAAGACATCTCTGCTTTTATATTCTATCCCCCTTGCGATATAGGCCAACATCCCATTTGCCTTCTTGATCACCTGTTGCACCTGCAGACTGGGTTTTTGCGTCTCATGCACAAGGACCCTCAGGTTCCTTTGCACAGTAGCATGTTGTAATTTTTTTCCATTTAGATAATCCAATTTGCTATTATTTCTTCCAAAGTGAATAACCTCGCATTTGTTAACGTTATACTCCATCTGCCAGATCCTCGCCCACTCACTCAGCCTGTCCAAATCTCTCTGCAGACCTTCTACGTCCTCCACACAATTCACTTTTCCACTTATCTTTGTGTCGTCTGCAAACTTTGTTACCCTACACTCAGTCCCCTCCTCCAGATCATCTATATAAATGGTAAATAGTTGAGGCCCCAGTACCGATCCCTGCGGCACGCCACTAGTTACCATCTGCCAACCAGAAAAGCACCCATTTATTCCGACTCTCTGCTTCCTGTCGGACAGCCAATCCCCAATCCATGCTAACACCCTACCCCCAACTCCGTGTGACCCAATCTTCTTCAGCAACCTTTTGTGAACAACGTATTGCTCCAGGAAACAGCCTCTAATACATTCAATGAACTCTCGCTCAAGGCTACCCATGCTAATTTGATTAACCCAGTGAACTATTCTTTGTTCTTTTCTTGGTATTCAGGAGAATGAAAGGGGCTTTTATTGAAATATAGAAGATTGGGAGAGTACCTGACAGGGTGGATATGGGGAGAATCTGGATTTAGAGTTCACCATCTTGGGACAGGAAGTTCAACTGTTTAGGACTAAGATGAGAAATTTATTCCTTCTGGGAATTGTAAATCTTTGGGATTTTCCATCTGGGTGGGCTGTGGATTCTCAGTCAGAGTATATTCCAGATTGATGTCGATAGATTTTTGGATATTTGGGAAATTGACGGATATGGGGATCAGGCAGGAAGTGGAGTTGATGTCTAAGATCACCCTGGATCATATTGAATGATGGAGCAGGCTCAAAGGGCCCAATAATCTATTCCTCTGTCTCTTATTGTTGTGCTCAGTCCTGGATTGCAGTCCTGTGTGATGGCAGCAAGGGTGTAGCCTTATCCTGGATTGCTGGAGCAGTCCCTGACCTTTTCTTGTCTTCTCTCTCTGTAGTTGTTTCTGCACAGTGTGTTTGGTTACCGAGGTATAGTCCTATTCCCCTGGCATGCCAGGCTGTATGACCGTGATGTGGCATCCTGCAGCTCTGACAGGTAAGGAATGAATGTCCTCGAACAACTCATTGCGATCCCTGGTTTTATCTTACTCAAGCTTTAAGATTAAAGCTGTTTATTAGGATTCCCAAATAATTCACTGTAGTTTTCATTGGATTGTATTTCCCTGTTCAGGTGCCTTCCACTCTGAACAGAGTGGTTCTGGAATGGAGAGGCACCTCAACAGAGTGGCTTCATTGGGAATTTGGAGGAAAGGGGAAATGATCTAGTATGTAAACTCAGTAGATAGATTATATATAGACTAGACTAATGTAAATATTAAGAGTTATGTTATAGCTACAGGAACTACATTAAGGTAAGAGTTACAGCTTTTTTATAAAAAAGAGAACCTTAATAAATGTTCCACTGGGTGTAAATTTAACATAAGAGTCTTTAGGCTAAAGTTATGGCCGGGGACCTCAGTCCTGTGTGTGCATGTGGGAATTCATAGACACGCCTTGCAGTCTGGATGACCACGTGTGCAGGAAGTGCCACAGATTTGACCAACTTGAGCTCTGGGTTTCGGAGCTTGACCTTTGGCTCGGGGCTTTGAGGTGTGTCCATAAGACTGAGAGTTATGTGGACAGCACGTTTTTAGATGTGGTCATCCTGCATCTTAAGGAAGTTCAGTGTCAGAGAGGGAATGGGAGACCATTAGTCAGAAGAAAGGAGGCAGGCAGGAAGTTAGGAAGGCCCCAGAGTGCATCTCGCTCAAGAACCATTTTTCTGTGTTGGAAATCGGTGAGAGTGATGGTTCCTCTGGGGAATGCAGCCAGGGCCAAGTTCACAGCACCGTGGGTGGCTCAGCTACACCAGCGGGGAAGAGTAAGCCTGGAAGAGCATTAGTGATAGGAGACTTGATAGTGCGGGGTGTAGTCAGGTGTTTCTGCAGCTACAGACGTGACTCCGGGATGGTATGCTCCCTCCCTGCTGCCAGGGTCCGGGATATCACTGAACGGCTACAGGGATACTGAATGGGGAGGGTGAACAGTCGGAGGTCATTGTTCACATTGGTACCAAGAACATAGATAGAAAGAGGGAGGAGGTCCTGCAACAAGAGTTTAGGGAGCTAGGTAGCAGAATGAAAAGCAAGACTTCAAAGGTTGTAACCTCTAGATTTACTCTCAGTGCTCGTGAGTATAGGAATAAGAGGATGGAGCAGATCAATGTGTGGCTAAAGAGATAGTGCAGGAGGGCCCTTTAGTTTCCTGCATCACTGGGTCCATGTCTGGGGAAGGTGGGAACTTTGCAAGTTGGGATGGGTTGCACCTAAACCAGAATGGGACTAACATCCTTGTAGGGAGGTTTGCTACAGCTGTTGGGGTGGGTTAAACTAATTTGGTTGGGGGGGCGGGGGCAGTGGGATATGGCGTGGAGGTGTAGTAGGGGCTGACGCACAGCAAAATATAGAAGAAAAAGCTAGTCAGCCTGGAAGACAGAGTGATTATAGACAAGTTAAGAGTAGTATAGCAAGGCTGGATGGCATTTATTATAATGCAGAGTCTTGCGAGTAAGACAGATGAGTTGAGGGTGTTTATTAACAGATGGATAAATGATATTGCTGTCACAGAGACATGGTTGAGGAAGGGGCAGGACTGACGGATCAATATTCCGGGGTGTAGAATCTTCAGGCAGTACAGTGGGGAGTGTAAAAGCGAAGATGGTGTCGGAATATTGATCAAGGAGTCAGTTGCTGCAGTAGGGAGGGAAGATAATTTAGAAAGTTCCCCAAATGAGTCCAAATGAGTAGAATGTTGAAAGGGGGGCAATTACATTGCTTGGAGTGTACTATAGGCCCCCAAACAGTCAGGGAGAGCGAGATGGGCAGGCATGTAGGCAAATCTCAGTGAAGTGTAGAAATAATAGGGTAATAATAGTGGGGGATTTCAACTTCCCCAACATTAACTGGCATAGTCAAAGTATGAAAGGCTTAGAGGGGGCAGAATTCTTAAAGTGCGTCCAGGAGAGCTTTTTATGCCAAGATGAAGAAAGTCCTAAAATAGAGGGGGTGGTGCTGGATCTAGCTTTAGGGAATGAAGCCAGGCAGGTGGCACAAGTTTCAGTGGGGGAGCATTTTGGTGATGGAACATAGAACATTACAGTGCAGTACAGGCCCTTCGGCCCTCGATGTTGTGCCGACCAGTGAAGCCAATCTAAAGCCCCTCTAATCTACACTATTCCAATATCATCCATATGTTTATCCAATAACCATTTGAATGCTCTTAATGTTGACGAGTCCACTACTGCTGCAGGCAGGGCATTCCACGCCCTTACTACTCTCTGAGTAAAGAACCTACCTCTGACATCTGTCCTATATCTCTCACCCCTCAATTTAAAGCTATGTCCCCTTGTGTTAGCCATCACCATCCGAGGAAAAAGGCTCTCACTATCCACCCTATCTAATCCTCTGATCATCTTGTATGCCTCCATTAAGTCACCTCTTAACCTTCTTTTCTCTAATGAAAACAACCTCAAGTCCCTCAGCCTTTCCTCATACGATCTTCCCACCATACCAGACAACATCCTGGTAAATCTCCTCTGCACCCTTTCCAACACTTCCACATCTTTCCTATAATGCGGCGACCAGAACTGTACGCAATACTCCAAATGCGGCCGCACCAGAGTTTTGTACAGTTGCAGCATGACCTGGCTCCGAAACTCAATCCCTCTACCAATAAAAGTTAACACACCGTATGCCTTCTTAACAACCCTATCAACCTGGGTGCCAACTTTCAGGGATCTATGCACATGGACACCCAGATCCCTCTGTTCATCCACACTACCAAGTATCTTACCATTAGCCCAGTACTCTGTAATCCTGTTACTCCTTCCAAAGTGAATGACCTCACACTTTTCCACATTAAACTCCATTTGCCACCTCTCAGCCCAGCTCTGCAGCTTATCTATGTCCCTCTGTAACCTGCCACTTCCCTCCGCACTGTCTACAACTCCACCGACTTTAGTGTCATCCGCAGTGACCATAACTCAGTAGGATTGAAGGTAGTTACGGAAAGGGACAAAAAAACCCTGAAATAAAGGTTCTGAATTGCAGAGGGTCAGTTTTAATAGGATAAGACAGGACCTGGCCAAAGTAACTGGGAGCAGCAACTTGTAGGAAAATCTACAGCAGTGTGGTGGGATTCATTCAAAACGGAAATAGAGAGAATACTGGCCAATCGTGAAACTGCAGGATGGGAGCAACATATCCAGAGAAGCCTGGATGTCAAGAGATATCCAGGGTTGGATAAGGGAATAAAGGAGGCTTATGGCAGATACTGAATGCGCAAAACAGCAGAAGCCCAAGAACAGTATAGAAAGTGCAGGGGGTTACTTAAACAATAAATTAGGAGAGCAAAGAGGGAGCAGGTAAAAACACTGGTGGGTAAAGTAAAGGAAAATCCCAAGGTGTCTTATAAGTATGTTAAGGGAAGGAGGATGACTGGGGAAAGAGTAGGGCCCATTAGAGACCAACATGGCAATGTGTGTATGGAGTTGGAAGATGTAGGTGAGGTTTTAAATGAGTATTTTGCATTTGTGTTCACTGTGGAGAAAGGTGATGCAGGTATAAAATCAGTGAGGAACATTCTGATTTACTTCAACTTAACATCGAGAGGGAGGAGGTATTAAACAGGCCAAAAAGTGGATAAATTCCCAGGCCCAGATGAGATGTCTCTTCAGGCAAGGGAGGAGATTGCAGGGGCTCTGACAGCAATTTTCAAATCCTCTCTGGCCACGGTGCCAGAGGACTGGAGGACGGCTAATGTGGTACCATTATTCAAGAAGGGAAGTAAGGATGACCCAGTTAGTTACAGGCCAGTGAGTCTGAAATCAGTGGCAGGGAAATTATTAGAAAGTATTCTGAGGGACAGAATTAATCTCCACTTGGAGAAGCAAGGATTAACCAAGGATAGTCAGCATGGCTTTGTCTGGAGAGAGATCATGTCTTACAAATTGGACTGAATTTTTTGAGGAGGTGACTGGGTGTGTAGATGAGGGCAGTGCAGTTGCTGTAGTTGACATGGACTTCAGTCAGGCCTTTGACAAGGGCCCACATGAGAGGCTAATGAAGATGGAGCTGTATAAAACGCTGGTTAGACCACAGCTGGAGTACTATGCGGTTGCCACACTATAGGAAGGTTGTGATTGTATTGGAGAAGGTGCAGAGGAGATTCACCAGGATGTTGCCTGGGCTGGAGCCTTTCAGCTATCAAGAGAGTCTGGATAGCTTGGGGTTGTTTTCCTTAGAGCAGAGAAGGTTGAAGGGGGAACCTGATCGTGGTGTATAAAATCAGGAGCAGCAGAGTTAGGGTGGATAGGAAGGAACATTTCCCCTTAGCAGAGGGGTCAATAACCAGGGGGCATAGATTTAAGGTAAAGGTGACAGGCATACTGTATTCAACCTTGCCATCTTTGGCCTCAGCTGGTTAAGGTAGTGAGTAGCCGGGTGATTCAGACCAGGAATGTCCCGGGGGAATCATGTTCTGTACAGTTAATGGAGGATGTGCTTCAGTTGCCTTGAATGATGTCAGTGACACTACGTCAAGGCAATGAGTAACCACCTTCAGGAGGGAGAAGAAACTGCTGAGGAAAGAAAATGGCGTAAGCAAGAGTACTCGGGGGTGGGGTGAGGCAGCACAGAGCCCTTCCATAGCTGATTAGGATGGGGATTGGAGCCAGCACAGAGCCCAGTCTGCATACTGCAGCATGGTGGCTAAGTGGAGCCAGCACAGAGTCCAATTGATGGTATTGGAATGGTCCATTTTGCCAAGCGCTCTGAAAGCTGCTGCCCAGTTTATGTGGTGCTGCTGTAGGCGTCTACACAAGAAGGAATGAAATGAGGCTAAGTAAACTGTTCAAATTGATATTAAACAGTTGGCCCAGGAATTTCTCCCAGTTGGCCACTGTGACTTTAACAGAAGTTTGGCAAATCCCTGGCGAGATCTGGAAACAGAGTTTGTGCTGGAGGTATATCGGGAGAATCCAGCAGGAATTCTTAGCACTGGGGTCTGGAATCCTGTAAGTGGGATTGCATCAATGTTTCCGGGGCACGAGGTCCCCTTTCTAATTACTTTCAGCATATTTATCATTGTTTTGGAATGATTTTCCCACTCCTAACTCATAGGTGTGTTTGTTCAGAGCCTTGCTATGGAGGTGTATCTGTACAAGTCTTTGCTGTTTGAAGCGGAAACAGGCAGTGTCTTGAGTTTAATATTCTCCTGCTGCACCATGGCTGAATTAACCTTTCGTGTGTCTCCCACACAGTAAAACAGAAAGCTCGGGAAATCAAGGTTCCAAAGAGGTCAAAGGCAAAACTCACACCTACTATCAGGTGTTGATCGACACCAGGGATTGTCCTCATATAGTAAGTGTGAGCACCCTTGCACAGTCAGTGGGAGATGGTGCAGGGCGTTACTTATCCAGGACTGTTCTGCTAGGTTTTGTGTGTGGGAAGGTATATTCTGAAAGGGGTAACAGGCAAAACCAGAATGATGGGAAGTTTCCAGAATGTTCTAAGCTGCAGAAAAATCTTGTCATAGAATCATAGAAACCCTACAGTGTAGAAGGAGGCCATTCGGCCCATTGGGTCTGCACCGACCGCAATCCCACCTCAGCCTTACCCCCACTACCCCACACATTTACCCCACGAATCCCTCTAACCTACACATCCCAGGACAATAAGGGGCAATTTTAGCATGGCCAATCAACCTAACCCGCACATCTTTGGACTGTGGGAGGAAACTGGAGTACCCGGAGGAAACCCACGCAGACACGGGGAGAATGTGCAAAGTCCACACAGACAGTGACCCAAGCCGGGAATCGAATCCAGGTCCTTGGAGCTGTGAGGCAGCAGTGCTAACCACTGTGCTACCGTGCCACTCATGATCTCTGGACTCCAAGTGGAAGTCTTTAGTGAGGCAGAAAGCAAAGAATTGTTTGAGTTTTTTCCTGAACATGGTTCTTCATATTAATAATAAATCATTCCATCACTCCTAATGTCTCAGTGCATGTAAAGGCACTGGCCCATGCGACTATGGCATTGGGACAGGGAGATCCCAGAGACTGGGTTAGTTTCTGTTGGCCAGCGGTCCTGCTGTTGATCACTGTTCAGTGTCCTGATAAGTCCCAGTGTACAGAGTAGGTAAAGCTTGAATCTGATGTTCCAGCTCTGTGGGTTATCCAACTGTGTGCCTTCTCTGGGTTTAAACAGAAAGATTGATGTTATGAACAAAGTACTGGGGAGCAAGCAGCATCTGAGGAGCTGAAGCCCAGTGCCTCAAGGGAGGGGAGAGGAATCGGGTGGGGCTCGATGAGAATTGGTGCTGTAGAGAGAATTGGGGATGTGGGTGTCGGGGGATGTGGGTGTCGGGGGAATGTGGGAATTGGGGATTTGGGTGTCGGGGGAATGTGGGAATTGGGGATGTGGGTGTCGGGGGAATGTGGGAATTGGGGTGGGGATGTATTGTGGCTGAGGGGAAATTAATGCTTGTGGGATTCATTTTGCAACACAACATGGAGGGGGGACCTGAATTAACAGAGGGGCAATTGTTATTTTTCCGTTGGCATTCAGGTAATGTTGGGTTGGAGTTGGTAATCTTTGGTATGCCAGGAGCAGTAAACTCAGCTGCCATTATCTTGTATTTTTCTCCGAGTAATTAAATGTGTGTTTTCCTCTTGTAGTCTCAGAGGTCGCAGACTGAAGCAGTGACCTTTCTCGCAAATCATGATGACAGCAGAGCTCTTTATGCGATTCCAGGTAAAATGGTGATCTTTTGTTTATGGTGCAAAAGCAGGAGGGCCCCAGGTTTGCAGATTCACAGTTATTACAGTGCCGGAGGAAGTCAGTTAGCCCATTGTGTCTGCACTGGCTTGATGCCTCGATCGAACCTGCCTCCACCTTACATTCCGGACCCCAACCACTCACTCTGACAAAGTTTTTTTCACATCACATTTGTTTCTTTTGCAAGTCACTTTAAATCTGTGCCCACTTGTTCCCGATCCTTTTATGAGCACGAACCATTCTTATGAACACCTTCTGCACTCCCCAGTCATTCACATACTTTCTACAGTGTGACACCCAGAACTGTTCACAATATTCCAGCTGAGGTCTAACTAGTGTCTTGTATAAGTTCAGCATAACTGCTTTGCTCTTGTACTTTATATCTCTAGCAATAAAGCCTTGGATGCCACATGCTTTACTAACTGCTTTCTCCACCTATCCCACCACCTTCAGTATTCTACGCACATGTACACTCAGGCCCTTCTGCTCCTGCACCCCTTTAAGAACTTTATCCCTTATTTTATATTGTCTCTCCATGTTCTTCCTGTTAAAGTGCATCATGTTAGAGGAGGTAGTGGTATTATCACTGGACGAGGGTTCAGATCTCACCGTGGCAGATGGTGAAATTTGAATTCAATGAAACAAACATCTGGAATTAAGAATCTATTGATGACCGTGAAACCATTGCTGATTGTTGTAAAAACCCATCTGGTTCCCTAATTTCCTTTTGGGAAGGAAATCCGCCATCCTACCTGATTTGGCCTACATGTGACTCCAGATCCACAGCAATGTGGTTGATTCTTTAAAAAAGAAATGTCCCCACAAAGGCAATTGGAGATGGGCAAGAAATGCTGGTCTTGCCAGCGTCGCCCATATCCCATTAAAGATTTTTTAAAATCACACGTTTCCGGATTGAACTTCATCTGCCACCTGTCTGCCCACTCCACCAACCTGCCTGTCTGTTGAAGTTCTACACTGTTCTCTTCATGGTTTACAATACTTCCAAGTTTTGTGTATTCCCTAAATTGTCCCCTGCACACCAAGATCCAGATCAATGATATATATCAGGTAAAGCAAGGGTCCCAATACTGACAGGCACGTTTGGTTTCATTGGTCAGAACATTGAATGCAAGAGTTGGGACGTCTTGTTGAAGTTGTACAAGACATTGGTAAGGCCACACTTGGAATACTGTGTGCAGTTCTGGTCACCCTATTATAGAAAGGATATTATTAAACTAGAAAGAGTGCAGAAAAGATTTACTAGGATGCTACCAGGACTTGATGGTTTGAGTTTTAAGGAGAGGCTGGATAGACTGGGACTTTTTTCTCTGCAGCGTAGAAGGCTGAGGGGTGACCTTATAGAGGTCTATAAAATAATGAGGGGCATAGATCAGCTAGATAGTCAATATCTTTTCCCAAAGGTAGGGAAGTCTAAAACTAGAGAGCATAGGTTTAAGGTGAGAGGGGAGAGATACAAAAGGGTCCAGAGGGGCAATTTATTCACAGAGGGTGGTGAGTGCCTGGAACAAGCTGCCAGAGGCAGTATTAGAGGCGGGTACAATTTTGTCTTTTAAAAAGCATTTAGATAGTTACATGGATAAGATGGGTATAGAGGGATATGGGCCAAACGTGGGCAATTGGAACTAGCCTAATTGTAAAAATTGGGCGGCATGGACAAGTTCCATGCTGTAAACCTCTATGACACTATAACCATCTTCCAAAACAGAAAACTAATTGCTGAGCAGGACTCCAGGGACTCTTGCATGACCTGCCTAGCTCTCTTAGACTGCCTGGTGGTCACCCATTTCCTCTCTGCTTCCAGGCTATTAAGCTGCAGTGTGAGCACCTCACTGAACGTGCTATCCACATCGCTCTCAGCCTTGTGGATCTGCCACAGTGACCCCAGCTGCTGCTCGAGCTGTGAAACTTCGAGTCCAGGTTTCTGCAATTGGCAGCACTTCCTGCACGTATAGTTGTCCAGAACGCTGGTCGCATTCGTGACTTGCACATATTACAGGATACACATTCTACTCGACTAAGCTGTCCTGCCATGTTGTTGTTAATTAGCTGAAATCAACTGGGCAGCTTTAATACCCCCAGAACAGTGAGGGGAAATCGGCTTGGCTTACTATTCCAGTTTTCTGTCCACGCCACGACTGGACATTCAAACTAAATTGTGAGATACCTCCAAGTTGAATAGCCTGTGGACCCAAACCATGTAGGGTCTTATTTGAGGAATGGTGTATGAGCAATTTTCTGAGGTGTCCCCTGGGGTGCCCTGTATATAGTTGACCTCACTCAACCAATACATAGACTGCAAAAGATAGTATATAGTTAAAGAATGAAAAGGAATTTATTTGCTAATGCATGCATCAGGAGGGAGACACAGTCAATGAGGGTTGACTCTGAGCTAATATTGCTAGGTAAGATTATATTATTCTGAACATTTCAATATCCCACCCAGTCTTGTCAATCAGACTGCAGGGTCCAATCACGATATTAGACATTATTACCTTAGCCAATAACGTTCCACCTGTCAATAGGAATAGGAGCTTATTAGCTTATTGCCCATGTAGGCTCCTCCCCCATTACCTAGGAAACCTAACCCACGTCAATTCCGGTAACCAAGGCCATAGTTAACATCTGTGATTTTTAATTGGTGAAAGGAGTCACTCTTTCGCTGGAACCAGGGCCGCCTTTATGAGCTTGAGAGACTGCTCCAGCCTCGCTACCCATGAATGAATTTACTCCCTTAAATAGCAGGCCTATGATTAAACTTGTTTTCGCATGTCCAAAAACAGACAAGAGAAGCTGCCTTTCTGTGCTCCATTGTATTGAAAGAAGTTAGCCTGTTTATCACTGTGTTTCCCATCATGCTGCATTCAGAACGAAGTTGACCAAGGCGCACAATACATATGTATTAAAAATACAGTTTAAACTTATAATACTTGGTTAATTCATGGTTGTACAGTTTATAATACCTTTGCATATTTTGTTCCAGGCACATTGTGAATTCTGACTATATATAAGGCACTTTATAACTACCTTAACTGAGTCTATTTATTATAGTAAAACTAAAATGAAAGGCCTCAAACTAAGAATTCTATACTACCCTCCCCGTCAAATGGTCATAGGAGAGACTATCGCCACCTTTGGAAGTGTCAGTCGGATAGAATCAATACATTCACAAGGTTGCATTCGTTCGGAACAGTGCTGCTTGTGTGCTAGATCACACAGGTCCCATTCACCCATCACCCCAGTGTGTTGGCTCCAGCTCCAGCAATGCCTCAACTTTGCTACATTTGGTGCTATGTGGTTTTATTGGGAAGGGCCGGAAGCTGCAGGATGGGCTGGCATTCTGATTTTCACATCTGGTTTTGATATAGCTGGAGGAATTTGCAAAGTGAAACCATTGAGTCACAACACGCTAACCAAAGCAGGTAAAGACTATGGGTCTGTTTATAAGATGTGAACATTTGTCTTGTGTTAGGTTTAGACTACGTGAGCCATGAAGACATCCTGCCTTACAGCTCCTCAGATAGAAACCCCATTCAGCACGAGTTATTCGAAAGATTTCTCTCCTATGACCCTGCAAAAGGTATGTCTGAAATCAGTCTGCAAACAGTTACGTGTCTGCTTTGCATGTTCTTGCTTTTGATGCTGTGAGTTTCTTTGTGTAGTTATGCAAATGGGCTGTAATTGTTAGATTTGCAGCATTCACATTGCTGTGTAATGTGTGGGCACCAAATTGAAGATGAGAGAAGAGAACTGTTTATAAATAAGGTGGTCTGAAATGGGAGGGGCAGAAGTGATTTCCAGAGAGACTATAGCTTGGTTCAGCTTAGGATGCTGTCTCTCCTGCCCACGCAGAGTTAAAGGTTTGTGGCTTCAAACCTCCCTCTGGAACTAGAGCAAATACTATCAGACAATCCATTGCAGGACTGAGGGAGTTCTCCACCATCGGACAGGCAGGACTGGGACTGCGCTGCACTGTCGGAGCGACAGGACTGGGACTGCGCTGTTCTGTCGGAGCGGCAGGACTGGGACTGCGCTGCACTGTCGGAGCGACAGGACTGGGACTGCGCTGTTCTGTCGGAGCGACAGGACTGGGACTGCGCTGCACTGTCGGAGCGACAGGACTGGGACTGCGCTGCTCTGTCGGAGCGACAGGACTGGGACTGCGCTGCACTGTCGGAGCGACAGGACTGGGACTGCGCTGCACTGTCGGAGCGACAGGACTGGGACTGCGCTGTTCTGTCAAAGAGACAGGACTGGGACTGCGCTGCTCTGTCGGAGCGGCAGGACTGGGACTGCGCTGTTCTGTCAAAGAGACAGGACTGGGACTGCGCTGCTCTGTCGGAGCGGCAGGACTGGGACTGCGCTGCTCTGTCGGAGTGACAGGACTGGGACTGCGCTGCTCTGTCGGAGCGACAGGACTGGGACTGCGCTGCACTGTCGGAGCGACAGGACTGGGACTGCGCTGCACTGTCGGAGTGACAGGACTGGGACTGCGCTGCTCTGTCGGAGCGACAGGACTGGGACTGCGCTGCTCTGTCGGAGCGACAGGACTGGGACTGCGCTGCACTGTCGGAGCGACAGGACTGGGACTGCGCTGCACTGTCGGAGCGACAGGACTGGGACTGCGCTGCACTGTCGGAGCGACAGGACTGGGACTGCGCTGCACTGTCGGAGCGACAGGACTGCGCTGCACTGTCGGAGCGACAGGACTGGGACTGCGCTGCACTGTCGGAGCGACAGGACTGGGACTGCGCTGCACTGTCGGAGCGACAGGACTGGGACTGCGCTGCTCTGTCGGAGCGACAGGACTGGGACTGCGCTGCTCTGTCGGAGCGACAGGACTGGGACTGCGCTGCACTGTCGGAGCGACAGGACTGGGACTGCGCTGCACTGTCGGAGCGACAGGACTGGGACTGCGCTGCACTGTCGGAGCGACAGGACTGGGACTGCGCTGCACTGTCGGAGCGACAGGACTGGGACTGCGCTGCTCTGTCGGAGTGACAGGACTGGGACTGCGCTGCTCTGTCGGAGATGTTGGGTGGATGATTGGGAAGGGCTGCACCGTCGGAGGTTACTTAAGACATTGAACCAAGGCACTGTCAATCTGCTTACGAGGATCATACAAATTCCATGGAATTTAATTGAAAGAACCTAAAATTCAGCGGGTGTCCAAGTTAAGGTTCCTTTCTCAAACAGTACCATTCGAAGCAGATTAGCTGGCTGTTTAGCTGCTTGGGGTTTGTGCGATCTCTCCAGGTTACTGCCTTTCTGTAATGATGAATTGTATGTTGAGTGCTGTGAGGCATTTCTAGCAGGAATGATGAGGCTGTTTGCTGTACGCAGGCTGTGAATACCAATGTTGTGCTCTTTAGGATGAGGGACATTGCTGCTGGAAAACTCCCCTCCTTTCCGGTAGCCAGTCTTCCCAGCTAGAGGTCCCTGGACAGATATAACCAGCAGTGTAGAAGATGTTCCTCTCTGCTGTCCCAACAATAAACCTCATCCCCATCCTTAGAGCATCCTCAACTGCATTTCCCAAAGCCCACAACAATAGCCTCTCTGACATTGCCAAGTGCTGTCGTGTCGGAGGCAGTGTGGTGTCGGATGCTCATGTTGACTAGGAATTGGACTGAAAATGCCTCAAGTTTATTTCACTTTGGCCTATTTCAGACTGCCTGTGCAGGAGATGAACTTGGTTTGACATGAAAGGCATAGGCCTGGATTTTCCGGTCTTGCCCGTGGCGGGAATCACTGCAAGTGGGTCTAGAAAATCTGGGGAGCAGCCAAAATGGCGGGACTGGGAAATCCCAGCTGTTAGTAATGGGTTAACAGACCTTTCAATTGATTCCTAATTTAATGTCAATTATTCAAGAGAAGTGACTGATATATAAAGGGGCCACAGGTGGCACTATTTGTTGAAGGAGAGTTGGATCAAAGAAATAAAGGTAGTTTATGAAGAAGCTGAACTCTTGTCTCCTTTACTGAACTACCACCGAGAGGCTCAAATGCCACCATATTGTCTAAACAATTGTGCTATCCGGATTCCTTGAAGAGTTTCTTTACTTCTATGCATTTGAATCTGGTGAAATCACCCAGCTGGCATTAATGCTGGCTCACACAAACCTCGGTGAATGTCCCAGATTTGACCTCTAGTAAGCTATTGTAACCAGTTTCAGCCAGGGCAACATGGACTAAGGTTATCAACATCAGCACTAAGCTCTGAAGAAAACCAGTCATATTCCTCTCTTGGTCACTATCAGATAGTCTTAGAAAGTTCCAGTATCCTGATCGCACAGTGTCAAGGTTTAAACATGAGGAATGGGTGCATGGGTGAGTTAGAGGAGGGTTCCAGTATCTGTGCAAATACCCCAGCAAGTGTGAATACTTGGGCAGCAATGCCTAACCACTTCCTTCTCAGGGCAATGCAGGCCTAGCCAGTGACACTCTCACTCCACTAATTAATTTCTTAAAAAGCTGAGAAAACTGACTATTGTTCAGTTGGTTTGCATCGTCTAATTGGTTTGTGCTGATGTAGATTTGGATTTAAAATATTGCACCATTTCACCCACAAGCTTTGCCATTTGTAGCCAGAGACACATTACGTGCCTGGCAGGAGAAGAACCATCCCTGGTTAGAGCTGTCTGATGTACATCGAGAAACAACAGAGAACATCCGGGTCACAGTCATACCTTTCTACATGGGCATGCGGGTAAGGTTATCTGGTCTGCTTGCAGGACACACCTGCTGTTAATGTTAACGATGTTTAATTGAAACCGGCTGATAGATGTTTCCCATTTTGCAGTTGTCAGTTTAGTGCCATGTCTATGAATTGGTTTTGTGTGAAATTGGTCAAAGGTGACTCTTATCCGGTCTGATCCCAATATCTGTGTTGCTCAGTACATACTGTAGTCATGACTCGTCAATGATTCATTCAACTGTTCACATCACAGGCCTTGCTTATTTCTCACTCTCACTCACCCTCTTGCATGGTGGTGACGACTGAAACTGTGTTTGGATCGGAGACTGATACAGCACAGAGAGAGGCTACTCAACTTATAGTGCCAATGCCAGTGCTTGTTGACATCTCTGTCTGCTGATTTACATCACATACAATCTGTGGCACAGAAACAGACTATTTGGTCCAACAAGTCTACTTGAGCCTCCTTCCACCCTTCCTCATCAAAACGAGCATCTCCATCCCTTGATTTCCTCCTGCTTCATGTTTTGTCCATGTTCCCCTTCAATGCATCTACACTATTCTCCTCAACCACGTCCTGTGTGAGTGAGTTCCACACTTCAGAGGTTTCTTCTGAATTCCTGATTGGATTTCTTGGTGACTATCTAAATGAGTGTGGAAGTTTAGTGAGATGAGGGAATTTTTAAATAACTTTCTAAGAATCGAATATTGTTTGTTTTTGAGTTTAATGTTTGAACACAAGGATTGAGTTTAATGTGGATAAGTGTGAGGTTATCCACTTTGACAGAAAAAAAAGAGGCAAGTTATTACCTAATTGGAAAGCAGATTCAAAATGTGTCCGGGCAGAGGGATCTGGGTGTCTGTGTTCATGAATCACAGAAAGTCGGTATCAGGTGCAGCACGTAATAAAAATAGCAAATGGGATGTTGGCGTTTGTTGCAAAGGGACTGCAGTATAAGAGTAGAGAAGTGTTGTTGCAATTGTATCAGGTGTTGGTGAAACCACATCTGGAGTTGAGTCCAGTTTTGGCCTCCTTATTTGAGGAAGGATGTGGTGGCATTGGAGGCAGTTCAGAGGAGGTTCACCAGATTGATTCCGGGGATGAGGGAGCTGACATACGAGGAGAGATTAAACAGTTTGGGCTTGTACTCACTGGAGTTTAGAAGAAGTTTAGAAGGATGAGGGGGGATCTGATCAAGGTATATAAAATTTTAAAAGGGATTGATATAAAGTAAATGTTGACCAAATGTTTCCTCTAATGGGACAATCTCGAACAAGAAGTCACAGGTATAGGCTGAGAGGCGGTAGATTTAAAACTGAGATGAAGAGGAACTATTTCTCCCAGAGGGTGGTGAATTTGTGGAACTCGCTGTCCCATAGTGCGAATCATTGAATGGTTTCAAGAAGGAGATGGATATATTTCTAATAAAAAAAGGGATAAAGGGATATGGGGAACAGGTGGGGAGATGGACTTGAGACCAGGGGGAGATCAGCCATGATCTGATTGAATGGTGGAGCAGGCTCAAAAAGCTGAATTTGCTGACTTTTGCTCCTAATTTCTATGTTCCTATGTATTTTTTAACTTGTAAGTCTCATCCAGAATCCTAATTGGCAAGGGAGGTGGGGTCTTCTCTCCAGTGCCTCCTGTATTCTTTGTATAATATGGTGACCAAAGTAGACTTGTGTTCCAACCAAGTTCAATGCAGGTGTAGCATAGCTCCCTTTATTTCCAATTCTATTCCTTAGAAATAAGACCTGGTGTTTGCTTTGTTTTTTTAATGGGCATGGTAATCTGTGGTACAGCATTTAGTGATTGCTGTATTTCTGCTTGGAGATTCCTTTGTTCTTCTCTACCTAAACTCGCACTTTTCAATAAGTGACCTCCCTATTCTTCCTACCAAAATGCATACATTCACATCATCTGTGAATTTTATTTGTCAATTAGATGCCAATTTTGCAAGTGTTTTTCCTCCTGTAATTTGTTACTGCCCTTCTGAGAATTGACTTATCTCCAGCCCCCAATTCAGTGTCACCCGCACATTTAGAAATTGTGTTTGTGAACAGTGGTGGTTCCAGCACTGATCCATGTGGGACATCGCTTCCCACCTTCTACCACTCTGAATAACTACCATTTACTCCCACTCTCTGCTTTCTGTCTCGAAATTCATTCTGTCTCTTGTCCCGGGCTTCACACTCTCTGATTTTATTCATTAATCTATTAAGGTGCACCTTATCAAAGGCCTTTTGAAAACCCTGATAAATTGTATCTACTATTTTACCATTACCTGCTCTCTCCCTGTTAACTCCTCAAAAAATTCAATAAGGTTGGTCAAATGAGATCTTCCTCTTTGAAATCCATGCTCACTATTCATTATTATACTTCTTGTTTCTAGATGTTTTACTATTCTCTCCTTTTGTAAAATTCCATTACTTTTTCAGATTCCATTATTTTTCTTTTCACAGATATTAAGCTGTCTGGTCTATAACTCCCTGGACATATTCTGTCCCCCTTCTTAAATATATTTACATTAGTTATCTTGTCAGGGAATTTGAGTACAAGAATAAAGAAATCTTGCTTTAATTGTTGTGGGGCTTTGGTGAGACCATGCCGTGAATACTGTGTGAAATTTTGGTCCCTTCTATTTAAGGAAAGACATTTATTTATTATTGCATTCGAAGAATCGAACTTGGTATGTGTGGATTGGGGAACTAGTAGGACGACAGCAGGATGACCCGGTGGCACAGTGGTTAGCACTGCTACCTCACAGCGCCAGGGACCCGGGTTCGATGCCTGGCTTAGGTCACTGTCTGTGTGGAATCTACACGTTCTCCCCGTGTCTGCGTGGGTTCCCTCCGGATGCTCCAGTTTCCTCCCACAGTCTGAAAGATGCGCTGGTTAAGTGTACCTGAACAGGTACTGGAGTGTGGCGATTAGGGGATTTTCACAGGAACTTAATTGCAGTGATAATGTAAGCCTACTTGTGACACTAATAAATAAACTTAAAATAAACTTTAAAAAGCAGCAATTTGCATTTGTAATGTGAAAAATGTCTCTGTGAAACTTCACTTGAGGCGATAGATGGTGGAACACAAGCTGAGCCATGAGAAGGTGACTGAAAGTTGAGTCAAAACTTTTCCCAACAAACCTCTGGCTGGTGGCTTCCCATTCCCCATAAAGCTGAACTCGTCCAAAACTCTGCTGCCCACATCCTAACTAAGCGAGTCCCCTTCCCGTTCACCCGTCGCTTTTGCTCACTGACTGCATTGACACATTGCTCAACAGTCGTGCGTCAACTTTAAAATTCTTAACCTTGTTTTCAAATCACTCCATGGCCTTGTCCCTCCGTATCTGCAATTTCCTTCATCTCTACAACCCTTTGAGATCTCTGCGCTCCTCCAATTCTGGCCTCTTGCACATCTCCAATTTTTAATCGTCTCCACCATTGATGGCCGTGCATTGAGGTGCCTGAACCCCAAGAATCTACACCGAAAGAGGGTCCCACCCAGGCCCCCTCCTCTGCCTCATCCCCATAACCCCGCGTATCTGCCATGGCCAATCCACCCAACTTACACATGCCCGGACACCAAGGGGCAATTTAGCGTGGCCAATCCACCTAACCTATACATGCCTGGACACCAAGGGGCAATTTAGCGTGGCCAATCCACCTAACCTATACATGCCTGGACACCAAGGGGCAATTTAGTGTGGCCAATCCACCTAACCTGCAGCTTTGGGAGGAAACTGGAGCAGCCAGAGGCACATTGAGCATCTGTCATGTTTCGTGTTTAGTTTGATAATGTTCCAGTGAAGCACCTTTGTTCTCTTTACACTATTAAAGGTGCTAATATTAGACAAACCATGTGACATGGTTGAGGGAGATGTTGGAAAGGTAAAAGTTGATTGTCATTGCATGCACAAAGAGTTATTTGTTCCCTGAGGTGGAAATGCCTGTGGCTATTTGTCTATCCTTTGGATACTTCTGCTTCTTCATAAGTAACTTTGCAAAGGAACTTTACCAGCTCAGTAACTGGGTTTAACACGTGAATGTTTCAGTGTAAAGAAGGTGCAGTCTGCAGCATAGCTGCTGAGAATCCTGTGTAAATGTTGCAAACTCTTTTCAAAGACTTTTCATTAAAATTTTTATCCTATTAAATTACAGGAGGCACAGAATTCCCATGTGTACTGGGTAAGTACCTGCTCACTCTAATCATGATACATGTGTTAATGCTCATGGAGTATTTCACTACATATTCCGGCTCAGCTAAACTGGGGATTAAAGCCAGAACACTGTGGGGATGATGCTGCATACGTGCACATGGGCTTTTCTCAGTTTTTTACCCAACCTGGTGGTTGCCAGGGAGGGCAAAGGTTATGTTTGGAGGGAGGGGTTTGGTTTCTGGGAGTGGGGAGAAGTAGAGTTATGGTGGGGAGGGGGGCTGATGCAGGATGAGGTCATCCCCTTGCAACATGAAAGCACCCTGAATTTCACCTCAAGGCCACGGTAATGGTTAATGGGTGAGGAGGGAAATGAGCCCCAGAGAGGCCATTGCGGGCTCCTATGTGGAATTGGGTTCAGTTACATGTTTGCAGTAGAACATTGAGAACTGAACTACACAAACAATCTTGCTACACTCTCCCCTAGAGGGAGCAATGATAAAAGTAAAAAAACACAGCTCACTTTCCAATTCTGAAATCTCTCCCTACATATGCAGAAAGAAGAGGTTATAGAACATAGGAACATAGAAACTAGAAGCAGGAGTAGGCCATTGGCCCTTTGAGCCTGCTCCGCCGTTCATTTTGATCATGGCTGATCATCAAATGCTACCTTGTGAGGAAAGGTTGAAGAGACTGGGCCTGTATCCATTGGAGTTTAGAGCAGTGAGAGGCTATCTTATTGAAACGTGTAAAATCCTGAGGGTATTTGATAGGCTGGATACGGGGAGGATGGTTCCTCTTATGGGGGAGACTAGAACTAGGGCAGTCTCCCTTTTATGATAGAGATAAAAATTGTTTTCTCTCTGAGGGTCCATTAGTCTGTGGAACTCTCTTCCCCAGAAAGCGGAATGGCTCAATGAATTTAATCAAGGTTATGTTTGATGAATATTTGATGGATTATGGTGGGGGAGTGCAGACAGAACATTGAAATTGAGACCACAATCAGAACAGCCGTGATCTTACTGAATGGCCCAGTCCTGTCCCTAAATCCAATGGTTCTATGTTCCTACGTACTCCAACTCTCGGTCAAACCCTGGCAGCTTTATGCATGCAGAACCTAATGGGTACAACATGTATTTGCAGAGGTACAAGAGCAGCAGGTACAGGTAGTCACACTAAGGCATGTTCCCCTCTTGTAAAGGTGTCTGACTCAATGATTCAGAATGAGAGTCTGACTGTGGCCTGTTTTCCTGTCTCTCTCCTCAGTGGAGGTACTGTATCCGGTTGGAAAACCTCGGGACAGAAGTTGTTCAGCTTCGGGAAAGGCATTGGAGAATCTTTAGCCTGTCCGGAACGCTGGAGACTGTGCGGGGGAGAGGAGTCGTAGGCAGAGTGAGTATCAGTGCAATGTTGTTTCATGCTCAGTCTGTATTCCCACCATACACTTTTACTGTCCTGTATGGAATGGCCATGATGTGGAGATGCCGGCGTTGGACTGGGGTAAACACAGTAAGAGTTTTAACAACACCAGGTTAAAGTCCGACAGGTTTATTTGGTAGCAAATACCATTAGCTTTCGGAATGCTGCTCCTTCGTCAGATGGAGTGGAAATCTGTAGATTTGACGAAGGAGCAGCGCTCCAAAAGCTAATGGTATTTGCTACCAAATAAACCTGTCGGACTTTAACCTGGTGTTGTTAAAACTCTTACTGTGTGGAATGGCTCCAGGTTTGTAATAATATGAAAGCAAATTACTGCGGATGCTGGAATCTGAAATAGAAAATGCTGGAAAATCTCAGCAGGTTTAACAACACTTGTGAGAGAGAGCAGAGCAGAGGATGACTCTTTGTCAGAGCTTGTAAAATTTGGGAATATTAAGCACAGGAATGCTTCAGAAGCTTGGGCAATGTAATTCTCTGGACTTTGATGTAAATGTGCCTCACAGGTAAATGTTTGAAATTGGGCACTGGGCAATAAATTATCCTGCTGCGTGTATTTTACCCCCTGTTGTTGCAAACAGTGAGAATCTAATTGAGTGGCATCACAGTCTGAGTCAGCAGGAAAGAGGATTAAAATGTTAATGAGCAAGTCTTGCAGAGGCTATCACTGGACAATGGGCGCGGAGTCACCTTCTGTCCTGTGGCTGCATCTCGATTATCTCACTTAAATTGCGCAGCTCCACTATCAGCAGTCAGACAGTGACAGGCACCACACGTGCTCCTCTAACCAGCTGTTTCTATCACCCCCTTTCCTCATCAAGTACACGTTCTGAGGAGCAATGTATCTTTCTGCTCCATCCCAGTTTACTGGGACAGCAGTTTAAAAACTTCTAAATACTTTTAGAAAAGAGATGATTGAGGGGAGACCTGAGTTCTTTATGAAGGGGTTTCAGAGAGTAGATGTAGGGATAATATTTCCACTTGAGGGGAATACAAAACAGAGGGCGATATGTTGAGAATGTGGAACCCGCTACCACAAGGAGTGTTGGGGTGAATAATGAAACACTTTGCTTCAGTATCTCATATTGTGGAGGTGTTGCGTGCCAAGGTTTACAGGGGATTTCCATTGACAATACAAATGTCGGAGTATATTTTAAGGAACTTGTACAAGTATTTACACACTGCATAATGAAGGAGTCTGAGGTAGGAGGATGAGAAAGGGTTAGATTAGAAACTGGGAATTTTTAACATTTATTCTTGGGATGTGAGGTCGCTGGCAAGGCCAGCATTTGTTGCCCATCCCTATTTGCCCTTGATAAGGTAATAGTGAAACGCTTTTTGAATCTCTGCAATCCATAGGTGCATTCACAGTGCTGTTCGGGATTTTAACACAGTGGCACAGTGGTTAGCACTGCTGCCTCACGGCACCAGGGACCCCGGGTTCGATTCCCGGCTTGGATGACTGTCTGTGCGGAGTTTGCATGTTCTCCCCGTGTCTGTGTGGGTTTCGTCCAAGTGATCCAGTTTCCTCCCACATTCTAAAGATTGTGCGGGTTAGGTGGATTGGCCATGCTAAATTGTCCCTTACTGCCAGGGGGACTAACAAGACTAAATGCATGGGGTTATGGGGATAGGGTCTGGGTGGGATTGTGGTCGGTGCACTCAATGGGTGGAATGGCCTGTAGGGATTGTATTGTTTTCCTCTGGTTATTAGCTATTGAAATGTTAAGTGGTCACCTTAAACTTAACTAAATTCATTTACTTTAATAATGAGATTAAATTCCTGAATTTCAAGACATGTTGGCGTGTCAGTACAGCAGGTATGGCGTGGAGAAGGCACAGTGTAGGTAGAGTGGAGTGATAGAAGGCTGAGAGGGTTCTTGTGATGACATGAGTGGGAATGGAGGGATACAAAAGAATGGTCTAGTTTGGACCAGGGAGCGGCGCGGGCTTGGAGGGCCAAAGGGCTGTTCCTGTGCTGTATTGTTCTTTGTTCTTTATGAGACAGGGAAAACCAGGATTACACACACAGGAGCAGAGAGGGAGCGAATGAGGTTTAAAATTTGGAACTGGTTTCAGAAGGTAAACAAAAAAATTATTTGAACAAGCTGGAAAATCTCAGCAAGTCTGGCAGCATCTGTAAGGAGAGAAAAGAGCTGACGTTTTGAGTCCAGATGACACTTTGTCAAAGCTAAAAGGCATCGAAAGTGGGAGATATTTACACTGCAGGGTGAGGGAATGAAAGATGAGTCATAGCCACAAAAACCGGGGAAAAGGCTGCTAATGGCAGCCCATAGAAAGAATAAAGGGTGTGAATGGCAGAGAAGCTAAAATCAGTTTATTTTGGCCAATTGTCACAGGAGGGCAGAGGCTAAGGAACATCAGCAGAGACGCAGGAATATTTTCACACATTGGGTTAAAGGTAGTGGAATACATTGCCACAGGGACTATGGAGCCGAGTTCAGCAAAGCATTCAAGGGGCAAGCTGCCTTGGACTTTTACTGCAACCGACATAACAATGCTGATGGAGGAAAGAGCGTCTCTTTGTATTCATTGTTATCATTCCAGGAAATGGGGTGAGAAAGAGTAGATAACTTCATTTGGAAGTCCAGAATGGGCACAGACAGAATGGCCTCTGCTAAGATTTTTCTTGGTTTGCCCTGATGACGTGGTGCCAATGTGGAGTTCAGTGCCTATTCTGATTAAAAACTTTTTTTTTGTCTCTCTGTTCAGGAGCCAGTTTTATCAAAGGAGCAGCCAGCGTTTCAGTACAGTAGCCATGTCTCGCTGCAAGCTCCCAGTGGTCACATGTGGTGAGTAACCTGTTAACTGTTGTGTAAAGATCCGCTCTGGAATCGTCACTTCACGGTTCTCCGTGTCTGTCACATTGTGCAGACCACCTGAAATGAGGAGTGTTTCTCTATAAACACCATGAGGGGAGAGAGTGCTGTAGAGGTGCCATAAAAACCTAACTAGCTCATGAATGTCCTTTAGGGAAGGAAATCTGCTGTCCTTACCCGGTCTGGCCTACATGTGACTCCAGAGCCACAGCAATATGGTTGACTCTCAACTGCCCTCTGAAATGGCCGAGCGAGACACTCAGTTCAAGGGTAATTAGGGATGGGCAACATCTGAGTGAGGCCCTTTCCATTACTGAATTCACACCTGCAGACTTGTAGCTTTAGCGAAAGGGAGGAGGAGTTCTAAGGAATGTTTCTCTGGCTATTAGAGACAGTTAGTGATTGCAGTGATTGACCTCAAATTATGCCCAGAATCTTCAGTAAGCCAATGGAATCAGTTCACAGCTGCAGCAATTTCTGTCCAGGGCTCCCTCTGCCGTTGTGCTTCGTGAAGCCTGAAGCATTGTTTAACAACTCTGTTACAACAACAACTTATTTTTATATCACCTTTAACATAATGGAACATCTCAAGGTGCTTCACAGGAGTGTTGACAAACATATGACAAAATCCTCTGAAGGAGATATAATCCAAAGCTGTGTCAAAGAGTTCGCCAAGCCTGGAGTGCATTGAAATAATCAAGTCTAAAGATAACAAGGGCACCATTGAGGATTTTGTCAGCAGTTGAGCTGAGACGGGGCGACGGTGGGCAATGTTAGGGAGGTGGAAATAAATGGTCTTGGCAAATGTGTGATCATAAGCTCACCCTGGAGTCAGATATGACATCAAGGTTGTTAACAGACTGGTTTAGGAGAGGATGTGCGGGTTAGGTTGATTGACTGTGTTAAATTGCCCCTCAGTGTCAGGGGGACTAGCTGGGTAAATACGTAGCGTTACGGGCATGGGCCTGGGTGGGATTGTTGTCAGTGCAAGCTCATTGGTCCAAATGGCATCCTTCTGTAGGGATTCTATTCTACGTAGGTAACTGGGGAACAGAGTTTGGAGAGGTGATCGAAAAGAATGGTTTCAGTCTTCCCAAAATTTAGTTGGAGAAATCTTTGTTTACGTAGTACTGGATGTTGGATAAGTGATCTGGTGCGACAACAAAAATCTCTCCCTCAATGTCAACAAAACGAAGGGGATAGTCATCGACTTCAGGAAGCGTAGTGGAGAACATGCCCCTGTCTACATCAATGGGGACAAAGTAGAAATGGTTGAGAGCTTCAAGTTTATAGATGTCCAGATCACCAACAACCTGTCCTGGTTCCCCCATGCTGACATTATAGTTACAAAAGCCAACCAACGTCTCTACTTTTTCAGAAGACTAAGGAAATTTGGCATGTCAGCTACAACTCTCACCAACTTTTACAGATGCACCATAGAAAGCACTTGTTCTGGTTGTATCACAGCTTGGTATGGGGCTCCCGCTCTGCCCAAGACCGCAAAAAACTACAAAGGGTCGTGAATGAAGCCCAATCCATCACGCAAACCAGCCTCCCACCCATTGACTCTGTCTACTTTTCCCTCTGCCTCGGAAAAGCAGTCAGCATAATTAAGGACCCCACACACCCTGGACATTCTCTCTTCCATCGGGAAAAGATACAAAAGTCTGAGGACATGTACCAACTGACTCAGGAACAGCTTCTTCCCTGCTGCCATCAGACTTTTGAATGGACTTACCTTGCGTTAAGTTCACCTTTCTCTACACCTTAGCTGAGTTTAAAGTTTATTTATTAGTGACACAAGTAGGCTTACATTAACACTGCAATGAAGTTAGTGTGAAATTCCCCTAATTGCCACACTCCGGCGCCTGTTCGGGTACACTGAGGGAGAATTTAGCTTGGCCAATGCACCTAACCAGCACGTCTTTCGGACTGTGGGAGCTATGACTGTAACACTACATTCTGCACACTCCCCTTTCCTTCTCTATGTACGGTATGCTTTGTATAGCGTGCAAGAAACAATACTTTTCATTGTATACTAATACATGTGACAATAATAAATCAAATCGAAATTCACAATTAGTGGAGGAAGTGCGAGAGGTGGTGTGAGTGAGAGCTCGGTGTACTTTGTAAAACTAATATTGTGCTTTCAGAGGATGTGTCTGAAGGGGCAAAAGTAGATGTTTGGGGAACACCCAGAGGGAATGGTTCATGACCAGGAGGAGAGGTCAACTCTGGCTATGCTTAAATAGAAAAGAATGCTATCAGCTATTGTAATTTTCTTCTAGCTCTCTCCCCTGTATGCTGTCCATCTTTTAGGTTCACCTAGCCTCTTTCAAAAATTATTGTGACTACCCGACATTCCACTTGCACCCCCCAGCATATATAACATGTAACCCATGTGTTTTCCTCATCTCTGAACATCCCCAATTTTAAAATTCCTTCACAATTGACAAATCAGCTGCCAAGGCCTTCCCTAAATCACTCTGTGCTCATTCCCTCTGCTCTCGCCCCTCCCTTTCCCTCCTCACCCTCCTCCCTTCACCCACACCTCCCACCCCTGCCCTCCTCCCCACCCCCTGCCCAAATCTCCTTATGCTTTTGATGATGTTCCAGTGAAGTGTCTGGGCGATATATAAAGGCACTGTATAAATGCAACTTGTTGTTTGGTTATAGACCCCAGCATGTGGCTTTATGATGTTGCTGCTAGTTGAAATAGCCACAGACACTGAGCTACGTGAGCCGCAGTATACAAAACAGCATTACTGTCCCAACAGAAATTCAATTTACAAAATTAGCATGCAGGTCAGACGGTGTTGAACATCCTGTTAATTGTTCAGCAAGGTGCTTGGAGGTATTTAAAGTCTGGGTCTGGGGTAGTCACGGATTGTGGCATCATCTCGAACGATTCCCTAAAGCTGCCTCCAGTCATTTGCTTTGATCAGTGAACCATCATTGCTGAGCTCATACGTAGGAGTAGATTTACGTAGGAGGGCAGAAGATGACATTTCATTCAGTGATGTAATTCCCAAATGGGTAGAGAATGAATGTGATGATTAAGCTGAGGGATGAGGCCCTTTCCCTTATTTTATTTTTCAAGGTGACCATGTCATTCCTTTATTTCCTGATTGTAGGTTCACTTCAGCAGCTGATATTGCTGACACTCTTAATGGTGCCTCTTTCCTAGTCCAGCCCATCTTGCTGCTATTTCAGGTTATTTGTGGATTAATCTAGGATGGAGCTATAAGTGATGAGCATGTTGTTATAGAAATCACTAAAACATAGATAATATTCTTCAAAATCATTTCAGAAATGGAATCTTTTTGACTTGCACTATAACCTGCTCCTTACACAGTTAACGGCATTGCTGAAAATAGACGGCCTTGGTTTAATGCTCTCTGTCTGGACCCCTGACCTATCACTGCTTCCTTGACCTCCCAAAGGTCAGCACGCAGGCAGCGAGTAGGTTCATTGTGCTGTAATGTTCTGTTGTCTCACAAACTCTCAATATACTGCATGCTAGCTACCAACGTGTTACATATTGCACAGGGCACAGAAACAGGCTGATCAGTCCAACCATTCCTATGCCAGAGTGAATGTTCCAGTTGAACTTCCTCATCTAAATCTCCCATTGTGCCTCTCTGTCCCATCTCCCTCATACGTTTGTCTTGCTTCCCTTTAAATGCATCTCGATACTGTTCACTTGAGTCACTTTCTGTGGGAGCAAGTCCCACATTCTCATCACTCTCGGGGGAACTTCATATAAAATCATAGAATTCTGCAGTGTAGAAGGAGGCCATTTGGCCCATTGAGTCTGCAATCCCACCCAGGCCCTATCCCCATCACCCCATGCATTTACCCTAGCTAGTCCCCTTGACACTAAGAGGTAATTTAGCATGGCCAATCCACCTAACCTGCACATCTTTGGAGTGTGGGAGGAAACCGGAGCACCCGGAAGAAACCCACGCAGACAACAGGGAGAACATGCAGACTCCACACAGGCAGCGACCCAAGCCGGGAATGGAACCCGGGTCCCTGGTGCTGTGAGGCAGCAGTGCTAACCACTGTGCCACCTGAATTGCCACTTGGATTTCTTGGTGACTATCTTATATTGATTCTCTCTCTCTATCCGCTCAATTGAAACCTTTCAAAATTTTTTACAACCTTGAGGTCTCTCCTCAGTCTTTGTCAAGAGAAAAGCGTCCCAGCCAGTCACTCCTTGCTGGTCTGCACACCCACACTGTGCTGTTGTTTTTGTAATGTCTTTTGAGCAGAATTCATTTCTGGGCTTGAGGGCACAAGTTGTCTGTTCCTAAGCCGAAAGCAGAATGGAGGCACAATGCAGTACTGATATCTGGAGTGATGATGTGGAGTTGCTGGTGTTGGACTAGGATAGGCACAGTAAGGAGTCTCACAACACGTTAAAGTCCAACAGGCTGCTCCGAAAGCTTGTGCTACCAAATAAACCTGTTGGACTTTAACCTGGTGTTACAATATCTGGAGTGACTTTCAAAGGCAGGTTTGCTGCTATTGAACCGAATGATGTTTAATATGTAAAGTTCCTGCATAAATGCAAGTCCTTTTTGCTGTATCCCAAACCCAACAAAAATATCAGCAGACGTCCTTCCAGTGTATTTTGATTGCAGGTTCTGACGTTAGCTTTAAGTCGTACTTTGTACTGGATCGGTAGAAACCGAGCTTCATGCTTGAAGGTTAAAACCAGCTCCCCCCACGCTGGAAGCAGATCCTTCAACAGAGAAACAAAGGAGCTACTTTCCTTGTTATAAACATGGGTAACCAATTCACAGGCAACCTACCTGCAATCAGCAATGAACAAGCTTTTTATTCATCCACGGGATGGGGGTGTCACTGGCTAGGCCAGCGTTTATTGCCCATCCCTAGTTGGCCTTGAGAAGGGGCGATGAGCTGCCTTTCTGAACCGCTGCAGTTCATGTGGTGTAGGTATACCCACAGTGCTGGTAGGGAGGGACTTCTGGAATTTTGACCCTGCGACAGTGAAGGAACGATGATATATTTCCCAGTCAGGATGGCGAGTGACTTGGAGGGGAACTTGCAGGTGTGGTGTTTCCAGGTACCTGCTGCTCTTGTCCTTCTAGATAGTGGTGGAGATAGAAGCTACTGTCTTGGTGGGTTTCTGCAGTGCCTCATGCAGGTGGTACGTGCTGCTGCTATTGGTGGTGGGGGGAGTGAATGTTTGTGGAAAGGGTGCCTGTGTAATGCCATCCTTACATTGCAGCACGCTATCTGAACTGATACGGCAACATAGCCATCAGTTAACAATCAATCTCCTTCCCCAGTGGGACATGAATGGTCCCTACTCACATGGGGAATGTTTGCATCAGCCTGGAAGCTTTGCTTATCTCTTCATCCATTGTTTGAATTAACTTAATCTTTCTCTTAAAATCTGTTCACTGTTTTATTTGAGGTTTTCTGATTCAATCTATGAGTACAAGGTGTATGAGATGTTAGTCATCTACTGATTCTTCCCACTGCAATCTCTTAATCCTCATTGTGCAAATTAGGTTTCCCTTATCTTCCAGCCCAGTTTCCTCTGGCCACTTACTCCTAACTTGTGCAGTGCTGTTTTGTGGATTTCTTCCCAGCTGTTCATTAGTTTCAAGTGACTATTGCTGAGAATTAATCTGCTGGTGGATAGAGATGTGGATCAAAATCAAGGAGGGAATTGGTGAATAAGGGAGGGTTCCAGGTCGGAGTGGGAAAGATAAGGGAGCATTCAGTCACATCCTGCCATTGTGGACTGTTCTTTGCCTGTTCAGCCCTTTGAATCTGCTCTGCTATTTAATTGGATCATAGAATCCCTACAGTGCACAAGGAGGCCATTTGGCCCATCAAGTCTACATCAACAACAATCCCACCCATGCCCCATTCCCATAACCACACGTAATACCCTGCTAATCCCCCAACCTACACATCCTGGGACACTAAGGGGCAATTTAGCATGGCTGGTCTGTTTCTTAAATTCACCTGTGTTGATGCCATATCCCTTATTATTCTTAACTAGCAAAAACCTTTCTCGGGTTTAAAAATGATTAATTGAGTTAGCATCGAACAAGAAATCCAGTTGGGAATTCAGAAGAAGCTTCTTTACCCAAAGAGTGTTGAGAATGTGGAACTTGCTGAACACAGAACTGTTGAAGCAATCCATGTACATTGAAGAGGAAGCTGGACAAGCCAATGAAGGAGGGGGGAATAGAGGGTTCTGACGGTGGATTTGGATGAGGACATGTGCGAGGAAGCTTGACCGGAGCATGGAATGGTTGAACTGTGTGGCCTGTTTCTCTGCCCTATATTCTGTGTCCTGTTCATTTTGGAGCAGATTTTCAAATTTACGTGAAGAATTGTTTCCTAGCTTCTCTCCAGAACGGCCTGGTGCTGATTTTAAGGTAATGTTCTTTTGCCCTAGACTTCCCAGCAGCAGAAAGCTTTCCCCTCTATCTACCCCAAAGATGCTAAAAACAACAATCCGCTCACTGCTTCACTCTGTCTGCCAGGAATACAAGCCCCTTTTATCCCATCTACCCAGAAAGCCAAACCACTGGAGCTCTGCTAAAATCCTGGTGAATTTCTTAATTTAAAGTTTATTTATTAGTGTCACAAATAGGCTTACATTTTCACAGTAACATGAAGTTACTGTGAAAATCCCCCTAGTCGTCACACTCCGGCCCCTGTTTGGGTACACTGAGGGAGAATTTAGCATGGCCAATGCACCTGACCAGCACATTTTTTGGACTGTGGGAGGAAACCGGAGCACCCGAAGGAAGCCCATGCAGACACGGGGAGAAGGAGTAAACTCCACGCAGACAGCGACCCAAGACCGGAATCGAACCTGGGTCCCTGGCGCTGTGAGGCAGCAGTGCTAGCCACCATGTTGCACTCCTTCCAAAGCTGGAAGAACCTTTCTAAGGGAAGAGCCAGAGCTTTGGATGGTGCTTTGAATGTGACCTCATGGGGGCTTTGTATCACTGCAGCAGAGTTCTCCTTTATATTCTAGAACACTCAGTGTAAAGGTTAACGTCCAGGTCACACTGTGTCTCTGTTGTATGAACTGAGTCAGTCCCTATGTAGACGTATTGTAGTTGGGTCAGTGGAGTGTAGGGTGAATGTTTCCTATATTAGTGGGTGTTTCACTGAGGGGGTACTTCAAATTGCATTATCCTACCCTGGGGTCAGGTCTCCCAGATACTTCCCATCTCTTTACTCTCCTAGATTGATATTGAATTACAGACGATGTCCAGCATAGTGTGAGCTATCAGATCTCAACTGAAGCAGCAGAGTGGGATTGATGGGAATATCCCGGATTGTACAGCAGTGAGGGATTGACGGGAATATCCCTGATTGACGGGAATATCCTGGATTATCAGTGAGGGATTGATGGGATTACCCCGGATTGTATATCAGTGAGGGATTGATGGGAATATTCCGGATTGTATACCAGTGAGGGATTGACGGGAATATCCCGGATTGTATATCAGTGAGGGATTGACGGGAATATCCCGTATTGTATATCAGTGAGGGATTGACGGGATTACCCCTGATTAACGGGAATATCCCGGATTGTGCAGCCTTAAGGCACTGAACAAATTGGGCTTGCATGTGATGCTCCCACAGTTGAATATCCTGTAGATATCCACCATGTAGCTCACACATAGAGTGGGGGGAGGGGTTCATCAAAGCATAACCCAGCAAGAACCTATCTGCTCAGAAGAAAAATCTTATCTGTATCGGTTGGTGTGTGTGTTGAAAATGGTGTTAGCGTATGGTGTGTTTGCCGAGTACATTTCATAATGCTGTGGGTTGAAATTGTGTATGTAGGCACAGGCCCTTCCAGTGCCACACAATCTGCAAACCGGTGCCTCGGTCTAAATGTCTGAATAACAAAAGTGGTGGCAATGATAATGAGGCCACATGGCTACCTCCTGTGTGTCCGTCGCCCTTGCCCTTGTCGATGGTAGAGATTACTGGTGTGTAAGGTGCTGTCTGAGGAGCCTTGTGAGATGCTGCAATGTATCTTGTAGATAGTACACCGACCTGGCTGTCACTGCGTCAGTTTTGGAGGGAGTGAATGTTGAAGGTGGTGGAATGGGTGTCGGAATCAAGAGAGCTGCTTTGAACTGGATGGTTTTTAAAAAAAAGTTTATTTATTAGTATCACAAGTAGTCTTACATTAACACTGCAATGAAGTTACTGTGAAAATCCCCTAGTTGCCACATCCGGTGTCTGTTTGGGTACACTGAGGGTGAATTTAGCATGGCCAGTGCACCTGACCAGCACATCTTTTGGACTGTGAGAGGAAACCCACGCAGACATGGGGAGAAGGTGCAGACTCCGCACAGACAGCAACCCAAGCTGGGACTCTAACCTGGGTCCCTGGCGCTGTGAGGCGGCAGGGCTAACCACTCTGCCACATGGTGTCAACCTCTTGAGGTTTTAGCTACATTTATCCAGGCAAGTGCAGAGTAATCCATCACACTTCCGACCTGTAGATGGTGGACAGGCTTAAGGGAGTCAAGAGGCGAGTTATTCTTGTCACAATTCCTAGCCGTCCAGCTCCTGGCTAGTCCAGTTCAGTTTCTGGTCAATGGTATCCACCAGGATATAGATAGTGGGGAATTCAGCGATGGCGATGCCATGGGGCGATGGTTAGATTCTGTCTTGTCAGTTTTAATTTTATTTTTGGTTAGTCCTGTAAAGTGCCATGGGATGTTTTATCACATTAAGTTGTGAGGAGGATGATTGGTTTAGAGAGGGATTTGTTTATTTACCTGACACTGTCTAGCTGAAGGAATGAAGAAACAACCCTTTCCTTTAGATTAAACCCAGCCAATCCCCTTCCCCCCTCTCCCTTGCTGTTGCTGCTTGACTGTAAGTAGGCGGGAGCCATTTCCAGAGGCTGACTTTGTCTCTGCATTCCACAGGGGTTCCTATCGCTTTGAGAGAGCTAACCGGAGTCTCCTCGATGTTCGTATTCCACCATTCTCCCTCGAAAGCAAGAACGAAGATTCTCCCAATGGGTTCTTGCCTGGCCCATTCACCTCCTTAACCTGAGCACGAGGTAGCTGCTACCGGCGCACACTATAGATAGAGACGATGGAGGGGGAATTGGGGAATGCAGTCCATGGTACAACAGTGAGTTAGATATAGCTGTAACCAAGCTACCTCAGTCAGATATCAGCAGGAAGGGCAAGGAACTGGAGTGGATTCTTTAGTTAAAATAAAGTTTGACTTGGAGGGTGGTACATGCAGGTCAACAGAGCTTTATTCAGAATCTGAGGCATTTAAAATCTTGTGTCTACAAAATTATTATTGCATTTTTCTTACCTTTTATGTTAGCTTTTATAAATTCTTGTATTCATATTTATAATGAACTGCCTGTGTAAACCTATGATATAATTATTAAACTCGTGCTGTTGTATTCCTGCCAGACCCCCAGCCTGGATTCCCCAACCAGCTCCCCTTCTCCGTTCCCACAATTGCTGTAAATGTTGCTGTATATTCAAGAATAATGTCAAGTCAAGATATTAGAGTGTACCATAACTGCCTTTAGAATGGGGCCTGAGTTACACCTCTCCACCAAGCTCCAGTTATTCCTCACTTCCTAGCTTTGCTTCTGTTGAACAGCATACTGAGTGATGAATCCTCAGATATAGCGCAGTGCTGTAACCGGCCTCGTACCTGGCATCCACACTATAACTTGCCGTGAGAGCATGCAGAAGTACGAGGGAGAAATGGGAATGGGAGGAGGTTAAATTGGCACTGAGGGGAAGGGGATGACGCATGACAAAGAAACTGATGATTTATTTGCATTTGTTGGAAGGAGGTGGTTGGTAAGTTTTTAAAATATTAATTTACAGGATGTGGCTGTCAGTGGCTGGGCCAGCATTTATTGCCCATCCCTAACTGCCCTTCAGAAAGTGGTGGTGAGCTGCCTTCTTAAACCGCTGCGGTCCAAGTGGTGTCGGTACACCCACAGTGCTGTTAGGGAGGGACTTGCAGGATTTTGACCTATATAGAAATTAAGCTGGATATATCCTTTCCTCGGGATGATGCTAGGCCAGTTGCTGTTTGTGACAGAGAAAGTCTAGCCAGATCCACTTCCCCAGAGGGGAAACATCCTCTCAGCCACCCACCCTATGTTTCCAAAAAAACTCAGCTTTCATTCTTCCAATGGGTGGAGCCCAAGGTGCTCAACCTTTCTTCATAAGGTAACTCCATCATCCCTGAACCAGCCCAGTGTGTCTTCATGCTGCCCTCCTAGCACGCTGCCTCTCTCTCCTTCCTCCTAGCACGCTGCCTCTCTCTCCTTCCTCCTAGCACGCTGCCTCTCTCTCCTTCCTCCTAGCACGCTGCCTCTCTCTCCTTCCTCCTAGCACGCTGCCTCTCTCTCCTTCCTGCCAACTTCACCTATTTCCTCCATCTGTCATATTTTAACCTACTCATTTGACCGATCGACATCTCTCTGCAGATTCTTTGTGTTCTCTTGATGATTTACTTTCCTACCTATCTTTGTGCCATTGGCAAATTTAGCTGCCATACGTTCAGTGTCTTCATCTGAGTCATTGATATGAACTGTAATTGGCTTAGCGGTAGGAGACAGAGGGTGGTGACTGCAGGCCAGTGTCCAGTGGTGTACCATAGGGATCTGTGCTGGGCCTCCTACTGTTCGTCATTTATACATAGGTGACTATGTGGGGGATAAGATAAGTAAGTTTGCCGATGACACAAAGATTGGCCGGGTGGTTAACAGTGAGATTGAGTGTCTTGGGTTACAGGAAGATACAGACGAGATGGTCAAATGGGCGGATAAGGGGCAGATGGAATTTAACCCTGAAAAGTGTGAGGTGATGCACTTTGGAAGGAGTAATTTGACGAGGAGGTATACTATGAAAGGTCTGACACTGGGAAGTTCCGAAGAACAAAGGAACCTTGGTGTGTTTGTCCATCGATCTCTGAAGGCGGAGAGGCAGGTTAATAGGGTGGTGAAAAAGGCATATGGCACACTCGCCTGTATCAATCGGGGTATAGATTACAAAAGCAGAGAGGTCATGATGGAGTTGTACAGAACTTTGGTGAGGCCACAGCTGGAGTACTCTGTGCAATTCTGGTCCTCACATTATAGGAAGGACATGAACGCAGTAGAGGGGGTGCAGAGAGATTCACCAGGACGCTGCCCGGAATGGAACATTTAAGTTATGAAGAGAGGTTGGATAGGTTTGGGTTGTTTTCTCTGGAGCAGAGAAGACTGAGGGGCAATCTGATTGAGGTGTTCAAGATTATGAGGTGCATGGACAAGGTGGATAGGGAGCAGCTGTTCTCCTTACACTGCGGATGTGGAAGGGGAATAGGGATAGCCCAGGAAATTACCCACCGGTGAGTCTAACCTCAGTGGTTGGTAAGTTGATGGAGAAGATCCTGAGGGGCAGGATTTATGAATATTTAGAGAAGTTTAGTATGCTCAAAAGTAGTCAGCACGGCTTTGTCAAAGGCAAATCGTGCCTTACGAGCCTGGTGGAGTTCTTTGAAAATGTGACTAAACACATTGACGAAGGAAAAGCGGTGGATGTGGTTTACATGGACTTCAGCAAGGCGTTCGATAAGGTCCCCCATGCAAGACTTCTCGAGAAAGTGAGAGGGCATGGGATCCAAGGGGCTGTTGCCTTGTGGATTCAGAACTGGCTTGCCTGCAGGAGGCAGAGAGTGGTTGTAGACGGGTCTTTTTCTGAATGGAGGTCGGCCACCAGTAGAGTGCCCCAGGGATCTGTTCTGGGACCCTTGTTGTTTGTCATTTTCATAAATGACCTGGATGAGGAAGTGGAGGGATGAGTTGGTAAGTTTGCTGACGACACGAAGGTTGGTGGTGTTGTGGATAGGTTGGAGGGATGTCAGAAGCTGCAGCGTGACATAGATAGGATGCAAGACTGGGCAGAGAAGTGGCAGATGGACTTCAACCCGGATAAATGTGTAGTGGTCCATTTTGGCAGGTCAAATGGGATGAAGGAGTATAATATCAAGGGTAAGACTCTTCGCAGTGTAGAGGATCAGAAGGACCTTGGGGTCCGGGTCCATAGGACTCTTAAATCGGCCTCGCAGGTAGAGGAGGTGGTTAAGAAGGCATATGGTGTTCTGGCCTTCATCAATCGAGGGATTGAGTTGAGGAGTCGGGAGATAATGATGCAGCTTTATAAGACCCTCGTCAGACCCCACTTGGAGTAGATCCTGGCCGCCTCATTACAGGAGGGATGTGGAAATGATTGAAAGGGTGCAGAGAAGATTTACACGGAAGTTGCCTGGATTGGTTGGCATGCCTTATTAGGATAGGCTGAGGGAGCTCGGTCTTTCCTCCTTGGAGAGATGAAGGATGAGAGGTGACCTGATAGAGGTGTAGAAGATGTTGAGAGGTATAGATCGGGTGGATTCTCGGAGGCTTTTTCCCAGGGCTGAAATGGCTGCTACGAGAGGACACAGGTTTAAGGTGCTGGGGAGTAGTTACAGAGGAGATGTCAGGGGTAAGTTTTTCACTCAGAGGCTGGTGGGTGAGAGGAATCGGCTGCCGTCAGTGGTGGTGGAGGCAAACTTGATTGGGTCTTTTAAGAGACTTCTGGATGAGTACATGGGACTTAATAGGATTGAGGGTTATAGGTAAGCCTATATATAAGCCTAGGTAGGTAGGGACATGACCGGCGCAACTTGTGGGCCGAAGGGCCTGTTTGTGCTGTAGTTTTTCTATGTTCTATGTTCTTAGTTGAAGGGTCAGTTATGAAGGGACACAAGTTAAAAGTGAGGGATGGGAGGTTTAGGGGGGATTTGAGGAAAACCTTTTTACCCAGAGGGTGGTGACAGTCTGGAATGCGCTGCCTGGGAGGGTGGTGGAGGCGGGATGCCTCACATCCTCGACCTTTTGGCTAAGATCAAGTGTAGTATGGATCGCCTGCTCTTGGTTGAGGTCATTAGGTTACGCTGAGGCTTCATATGTTTCATATGAAGCAATTTTTAAAAGCGGCATCTCGGCCTTTTGGCTAAGATGCAAATGAGCTCAAGTCTTGGAGGAGGATCCTCCCCCTTCTCCAATCAGCTTGGCTCATGTAGATCAGGCCCAGGACAGGGTGGTTTTGGTCTCCCGTCCTGTCTTGTCAGCCTGGATCACGAGAGCAGCAGCAGTTCCAGCATCGACAGGCAGTGCTGGTGATGTCAGCTAACACTGAGACACATTACCTTCCCACATTATAACTAGCATCATCCTTAAACATAGGCTTACTCACTGCAGTGAGACTTCCATTGAGGCTTTATATCTGTCAGAGTCATAGAGATTTACAGCATGGAATTAGGCCCTTCGGCCCAACTGTCCATGCTGCCCTTTTTTTTAAAAAACCCCTAAGCTAGCCCCAGAGGAGTTGCATTTCTGTCTGTTTTCATTACAGAGTTGTTTTTAGCTGACCAGCCTGAGCCCTGAAGAGTAATTGGCCTGCTTTGAGTGCCTGGGCTTTTCTCTGTGCCAGCGATGTGAGAGACTGAGTGCCTCAGTGTTAGAACCTCCCGAGAAGGAGCTCCGTGTTTTACTCAGTCAGTAATTGTGTTGCTCTGGGTACAGGGTTGTGTGTGTGAATGTGGTCCTGTTGACAGTGCTGGTGTTTTCTAGCTCCTTCCTAACATTAGTATAAAGTTGAGTCGTGCCTGTGTGGAGTAGTTTCACAACGAGTGATTGCACGTGAGGCTAATTGTGGATTGTCACTGGAGTGTAACATCTGTGATAACCTCCCAGGAGTACAGCTCTCAAGATTCTGAACCTCAGACTTGGTTTATCACTCGAGGTGGCATTTTGAGTTCTCTAACACGGGGGTACAGTACTGGTTATTTGGAATCGCAATGATGGGAGAGATTTGATTAAAACTATCACTCGGGCTGATCTTGTCAGATTCCAGTTTACTTGTGTTCAGTTATTAAATAGCCTCGGAACCGGGACTAGGTAGTTGCGTAGAACTCAGATGGACAGTGACCAGCCCACCCAGGAAACCCACTTTCTGACATTTGTTGCATCTAAAACCAGCGGGTGTCAGGCAGCTGCTGAGATTCAATGAGAGGTTTAAATAAAGATTTTTGGTCGATAATGTTTCCCTTATTTTATTTCAGTAAGTTGTTGAACATGTTGCTTCGAATCTAATCCCCGTACCTGCCAATAAAGAACTCTGGCAGGAGACAGGGCACAGCCTGTGTACACGGTCAGCAAATTCTACAACATAGATTCTCCATGCAGACTGATTGGGTCACAGGGTTGCAGTTATTGAGCCAAAGCAAGGATACTGCAGATGCTGGAAATCTGAAATTAAAAACGGCAAATGCTGCAAAAACTCAGCAGCTGGAGCAGCATCTATTGGAGCATGGAGTCCCATCGCCACTTTGCAGCTCTCCCACTCCATTTACCTTCGCTTATCACTGGAAAGAGTTAGAGAAGCGCCAGGATTGAAATACCATGCCTCGGCAAAGGGGAAGAGGAGGAAAGAACAAAATAGGAGGTCGATGATTGGGCAGGAGGGGTGTCTGTCACAGCCTCTGCCTGACTCGCTGAGTATTTGCAGCATTTTCTGTAATTGGTCATTGAAAAATGTTTCTGGGAAATGGAATTGGGAAATAAAAACTGTACGATGGGCCAGCGCCGCGGCTGAGGGGGCCAGCGCCGCGGCTGAGGGGGCCAGCGCCGCGGCTGAGGGGGCCAGCGCCGCGGCTGGCAGGAACGGTAGAGCTGGGGCGAGCTGACCAGCGTACTCTTGGCTCAGGTGTAAAATCCTGCAGGGAATGCAGACTCACAAGCCAGCTTTAATTCTCAAGTCACTGGGCAGAGGCTGCTGCCGGTTCTGAGGCAGCCTCAGCCCAGCATGGTCACGTCGCTCACCTTGACATGCTTTCATCTCCTTCTTTGCAGGGGAACGTTCCGTTTCGAGAGGCCAGAAGGTTCTCAGCTTGATGTCCGCATACCACCCTTCTCCCTGGAGAGCAATAAAGATGACAAGGCCCCCCCTGCTGGGTATAGCTGGTAGGGCACCGCCTGCTGGAACCTGGGGCTGCCTACCTGGAACTTTGGGGGTGGGTCAGAGAGGGTGAAACGAAGTGGAAAGTCTTCCATTGCTGGCCCTTTACAGATCTCCCAGGCTGATATAAACACCGGTCACGTTACGCCTGTTTTTGCTGAAGAAATTGTTTTGAATGTGCAACGCAGACTGAATGCTTGTCTCATTGAAGGAGGGGATTGGAGGAGAATGGGGTTGTGTGCTCAGAGACTGGGAGAGAGGAAATGGGGTTTGTGTTCAACAATTGGCACTTTCAAACTTTTTGCTTAATTATGCCAAAAAGGGTGAACAGTGGGATAGGGCAGTGTGTCCAGCAGCTCCCTGCGGCATTGCCAGCTTGGGCAAGCGCAAGAGTGGCCGTTTGGAGCTGACTAGACACTAGCTGCGCAGACCAGGCCCAGTGGTGTCTGTCCTGCTGTTCCCCTTCTCTATCCCACTGCCACAAGTTATTAATAGAGCAGTAATGTCTGCCAGTGTGTTAATATGAAGATTAAATGAAATGAAAGGGTTAAAGCTGGAACTGTGTCCCTTCAATTGTGTGGAAAGTGTGCTGGAGTTTACTCTGGAATGAAATGACTTTCAGACTGTTGTATTGCTGCTGCACACACACTCCCAAATCGCTGACAATACTTTGCATTACCTGGAAGTGCGATTCTGTAGAGGAACACAACAGCCAATTTGTACACAGTTGGATCCTGCAGCCATCAGTGAGATTCCTGGCCAGTTATTTCAGTGACTCAGCAAATTACCACAAATGTTAGAAATCTGAAATGTTCAGCTCAGGCAGAGCGGCAAAAACAGGCCAACCGTTCATTAGACCCTGGTCTTGATGAAAGGTAATCAAGCTGAAACGCTAACTTGCTCTCTGTCTTTCTCTCCCTCTGCCCCCCTGCCTCGGGCCCCTCCTGCCTCGGCCCCTCTCTCTCAAATACTGCCTGACGTGTTGCATCTTAGTGTTTTATTGCTGGTTAAGAGGGAAATATTGGCTGAGGAGGGTGGGGAGGATTCCTCTTCCTTAGTGGTGCCATGGAATCTTGAACATCCACCAGCTCTGGTGTTGGTTCCACAGCTCCTGCACCTTGGTTGACCTCTGCCAGTTTAAGGCCACATTCAGACATTAAGGTGAGTCACGGGTTATCGAGTGCTGTTGTGCTGTACATGGGATCTATATCAGCCTGCAGTTTAGTTACGCAGTGGAAACAATTGTACTGTGATGCTATACGGTGAGATTTATATGTGTAACCCTCCAGACCTACGAGCCTGTGAGATATTTGCAATTGCCCAGCCATTGGTGACTGTACCTTTAGCTGTGTATGGTCTAACCTCTGGAATACTCTCCCTAAAACACTCTGCCCCTCCTCTCTCCTTTAAAAACACTCCGTCAAACCAAGCTTTCTGTTTTCTGCCCTAATATTTCTGAATGTGGCTAAGCATCAGATTTTATTTGATAGTGCTCCTGTGGACTTGGTTATTGCTAAATAAATGCAAGTTGTTGCTTATCTACCTGTTACTGTATAAACATGTCCCTTACGGGAGAGTCTAGAACTAGGGGACATAGATTAAAAAGAAGCGGTCTCCTATTCAAGGCAGGTGAGAATTATTTTCTCTGAGGGTTGTTGGACTTTGAGATTATCTTTAGAGAGAGCAGCAGAGGCTGGGGCATTGAATATTTATGAAGCTGAGTTAGATTCTTGCCCAAGATGGAAGTCAAAGGTTGTAGGCATTAGACAGGAAAATGGAGGCCACAATCAAATTAGCCATGGTTTTATCAAATGGCGGAGCAGGCTCGAGGGGCTGAATGGCCTACTCGTAATTCATATCTTTGTAAACTGTAGTAAGATTTAACATTGCCCCCCCACCCCCTCATCCGTAGTCGCCATTGTATTGTTGCTACTCCCAGCCTCAAATGGAGCAGTGACCCAGGGGAATGGTGTTGATCCATCTCAGCACTGAGTCACAATGTGTCTCAATCTCACTGCATCCAGCTTCCCGTTGTGGGACCTGATGGGCCTATTTCTGGAGAGGGCTGGTTGGGGATTCAGAACTGTCCCCTCACTCGTTACCTTACAGAGGTTAAAGCTGTGTTGTCTCCGTGCCTGTTTTGTGACTGGAAATGATGTGGATTTGGCTAGTTCTACTGATTAGAAATGTATATCAGGCTGCTGTGTTATTTTGGGATAGGTTTGTGGGGGCTGTAGTTCTAATATTGCTGTCAGTATCTGTCAAAGCCTTAGACTTGGCACTGCACAGTTTGTATTGATTGGGGTGTGAGTGGGTGAGGTGCAGTCACTGATACCATTCCGATTATATGGGTTAAGGGTGAAAGGAGAAAAGTTTAAAGGGAATATTAGGGGGGGCTTCTTCACGCAGAGAGTGGTGGGAGTGTGGAATGAGCTGCCGGATAAAGTGGTAAATGCGGGGTCACTTTTAACATTTAAGAAAAACTTGGACGGGTTCATGGATGAGAGGGGTGTGGAGGGATATGGTCCAAGTGCAGGTCAGTGGGACTAGGCATAAAATGGTTCGGCACAGACAAGAAGGGCCAAAAGGCCTGTTTCTGAGCTGTAATTTTCTATGGTTCTATGGTCCTATATACACCCTTGAAATACAAGCCATAGAGCAGGATCTATTTTGCAGTCAGGAGCTGTGCTGATAGTATTTATTCACTGAGAATCAGTCGGTCATGTTTGGCTTTGAGGATTTGCAATGGGTGATGGTTCATTCTTTAACACAGGCTACATTTAAACACCACCACAGAGGGAAATACAGCCCTCAGAGAGAAAGCAGATTCAAGTTATCAGCACACCCGAATATTCCTTTACTCACTGAAAATATTGTTTCACTGGTGTCTTCCTCCTATATGAAATGTACAGTACAACAGCTGGATTGCTGGATTTAATCTCCACACACACACACACACCTCCTCCTCCATCTCTTGTTGCTTTCTCTCTCTCATACTTACCACACTTCCTCTTAAATGGAGCATTTAATGGACAGCTTTTAAAGAGGGGATACTTTCAGTGCTGACTATGAATTCAGTGTCACTCTCAGAATTATACATCAAAGGAGTCCATCATTACCTGTGCTGGCTCTAGTCGCACTTTGCTCTTTCCCTATATCTCTGTAATTTTCCTTCAAGTACTTATCCAAATCTGTAATGAAAGTTACTTTGAACCTGTTTCTACTAACCTCTCGGGCATTGTATTCCGATTCCTGACAATTTACTACATAAACAGTATCTCGGTGCTGGTGTTGTGGGTTCCATTGGCCCTAACAAGGCTACGCAAAGGCTGAATCTGTTGAAAACCGAAGGAATGAAGAGAAGTGGAGGATGTTCCTGAATTTGTACCAGGCGGGAGTGGAAAATTCCAAATATGTGCGTGTACAGAGATAGCCAGAGGCTGGCACTATGGGAATGTGCTGCTTTCCCAGTAGCTGGTGAGTTTAGTTTGAAGGTTGAGGATAGCAAGGACCGAGAGAAACGGCTGTACTCTCTGATTCTACTTTCACATTGAACTGTTGTTCTGATTTGTTTAAATATTAATCTGGTTAATAATTGCTTGCAGATGGTGCAGGGCAAGGCTCACCCCTAAACTCTTATGTTCCAGAATGTTCTGGCAGTTTGCAGTAACAGAATTCAATCTCTTTCCTGGTTAGCGTGCAAGCACTGGGATAGTTCGTCAGTTAACTCTCCTCATGCAGTCCCCCTGTACCTTAGCCACGTGACTGATCAGTGTGTGAGCCTGGAGTTGGCACATTCAGTCGTGGGGATCATTACAAATAAAGTTGCTATTGCTCTGAGACTCCATCCCGCAGGATCACTGGGATGGTGATTACAAGGCGGGATCTCTTCTTCCCCTCTTCCTCCCCTCTTCCTCCCCAATTGTAACATCTCCAGCACAGCTGTGACTGACAGAGCCCCGAAATAGGGGGGGGGGGGGAAGACTCTCTTCAATGTCTCCTCTGCCACATGCTAGCTCTCAATCACTGCTGTCAGAACAACTGAGACAAGAATTGGAAGGTGTAAGATTACAGGTATGTCTAACTCAGTTCATATCCATCTACAACTTCCCTCTCCAAAGTCTCTGACTGTATTGTTGCTTCCCAAATTTGTGTTATCCTTTTCCAGAACTCCCAAGTTTAAATCCCTCCAGTTAGGTTTCCACCTTTGCCAAAGAACTGAAAGGACTCGTTACCGTGCTTACAGATGACATCCTTTGTTGCTGTAATAAAAATGAACTTTCCCTCCTTGTCCTTCTCAACCTGTCTGCAGCCTTTGACATGGTTTGGCCACATCGTCCTCTTTCCCCACTGCCTTCCAGCTGCGACTGCGTGTGCCTGGCTCCATTCTACCCAATTGATCATAGCCAGAATTCCCATTCATAGATTCATAGGCATTTACAGCACAGGAGGCCATTCAGCCCATCGTGTTCATGCCAGCCAACACTAATCCCATTTTCCAGCGCTTGGCCCATAGCCCTGGAGGGCAGAGAGTTCCAGACTCCCTCTGGGTGAAAGGGTTTCTCCTCGACTCCCTTCTCAGGTTTATGATGTGGAGATGCCAGCGTTGGATTGGAGTGGGCACAGTAAGAAGTCTCACAACACCAGGTTAAAGTCCAACAGGTTTAATTAGACTCACGAGCTTTCGGAGTGCTGCTTGAAGGAGCAGTGCTCTGAAAACTCGTGATTCCAAATAAACTTTAACTGGTGTTGTGAGACTTCTTACTGTTCTTGGATCGAAGGTAAGAGGTAGAAAGCTAAGCCCCAGTGTTTACTGACCCCTCTACAAATAGAAAAAATGCCTTCCTATCCACCCAACCGATGCCCCTCATAATCTTACACACCTCGATCAGATCCTCTCCCAACCTTCGCTGCTCCAAGGAAAACAACCCGTCTATTCAGTCTTTCCTCATAGCTCAGACCCTCCATCCCAGGCAACATCCTGGTGAATCTCCTCTGCACCCTCTCCAGTGCATTCACATCCTTCCTATAATGCGGTGACCACAACCGCACATACTACTGCAGCTGTGGCCTCACCAGCGTTTTATACATTTCCAGCATGACCTCTCTTGTATTCTGTGCCTCAGTAAATGAAGGCAAGTATCCGATTTGCCTTTTTAACCACCTTATCTACCTGTCCTGCCTCCTTGAGGAATCTGTGGATATGCACTCCAAGGTCCCTCTGATCTTCAGTACTTCCCAGGGTTCTACCATTCAGCTGCTGGCATCAAGTGCCACTAACCCACCACTCCTGTGCCCTTTGGCTTCCAGTTAAACTACACCTGAATTTTGAAATTCTCATCTATGTTTTTAAATTTGTCTATAGTCTTGCTCCTCCCTATCTCTGTAATCTCTTCCAGCCCTAGAACCTTCTCGAGATCACTGTGCCTCGGGTATCTGATATTAATCGCTGCAGCATTAGTACCTTCAGCTGCCTGAGCACTAAACTCTGGAATTCCTTCTCTAAATCCCTCTGCTTCTCTACCTCTCTCCTCCTTTGAAACCTACCACTTTAACTTGACTTTTGATCATCTGTACTATGTTCTGATAAAAAGCCATCAACCTGAAACATTAACTGTTTCTCTCTCCACAGATACTGCCAGACCTACTAAGCATTTCCAGCAGTTTGTTTTTATTTCAGATTTCCAGCAGCTGCAGGATTTTATGCTTGCCCTAATACAAAGAACAAAGAACAATACAGCACAGGAACAGGCCCTTCGGCCCTCCAAGCCCGCGCAGTTCCCTGGTCCAAACTAGACCATTCTTTTGTATCCCTCTATTCCCACTCCGTTCATGTGGCTATCTAGATAAGTCTTAAATGTTCCCAGTGTGTCCGCCTCCACCACCTTGCCCGGCAGCGCATTCCAGGCCCCCACCACCCTTTGTGTAAAATATGTCCTTCTGATATCCGTGTTAAACCTCCCCAACCCACCCCCCCTTGAACCTATGACCCCTCGTGAACGTCACCACCGACCTGGGAAAAAGCTTCCCACCGTTCACCCTATTTATGCCTTTCATAATTTTATACACCTCTATTAAGTCTCCCCTCATCCTCCGTCTTTCCAGTGAGAGCAACCCCAGTTTACCCAATCTCTCCTCATAACTAAGCCCCTCCATACCAGGCAACATCCTGGCAAACCTCCTCTGCATTCTCTCTAAAGCCTCCACGTCCTTCTGGTAGTGTGGCGACCAGAACTGGACGCAGTATTCCAAATGCGGCCGAACCAATGTTCTATACATCTGCAACATCCGACCCCAACTTTTATACTCTATGCCCCGTCCTATAAAGGCAAGCATGCCATATGTCTTCTTCACCACCTTCCCCACCTGTGACGTCACCTTCAAGGATCTGTGGACTTGCACACCCAGGTCCCTCTGCGTATCTACACCCTTTATGGTTCTGCCATTTATCGTATAGCTCCCCCCTACATTAGCTCTACCAAAATGCATCACTTCGCATTTATCAGGATTGAACTCCATCTGCCACTTCTTTGCCCAAATTTCCAGCCTATCTATATCCTTCTGTAGCCTCTGACAATGCTCCTCACTATCTGCAAGTCCAGCCAATTTCGTGTCGTCTGCAAACTTACTGATCAGTTACACCTTCTCCCAGATCGTTGATATAAATCACAAACAGCAGAGGTCCCAATACAGAGCCCTGCGGAACACCACTAGTCACAGGCCTCCAGCCGGAAAAAGACCCTTCCACTACCACCCTCTGTCTTCTGTGACCAAGCCAGTTCTCCACCCATCTAGCCACCTCCCCCGTTATCCCATGAAATCCAACCTTTTGCACCAACCTACCATGAGGTACTTTGTCAGACACTTTACTAAAGTCCATATAGACGACATCCACGGCCCTTCCCTCGTCAACCATTCTAGTCACTTCAAAAAACTCCACCAGGTTAGTGAGGCATGACCTCCCTCTCACAAAACCATGCTGACTATCGTTAATGAGTTTATTCCTTTCTAAATACGCATACATCCTATCTCTAAGAATCCTCTCCAACAACCTCCCTACCACGGACGTCAAGCTCGCTGGCCTGTAATTACCCGGGTTATCCTTCCTACCCTTCTTAAATAACGGGACCACATTAGCTATCCTCCAATCCTCTGGGACCTCACCTGTGTCCAGGTGAGACAAAGATTTGCGTCAGAGGCCCAGCGATTTCATCTCTCGTCTCCCTGAGCAGCCTTGGATAGATTCCATCAGGCCCTGGGGATATGTAGTCTTTATATTCTCTAAAAAACCTAACACTTCCTCCCTTGTAATGGAGATTTTCTCTAACGGTTCAACACTCCCCTCCGAGACACTCCCAGTCAACACATCCCTCTCCTTTGTGAATACCGACGCAAAGTATTCATTTAAGATCTCCCCTACTTCTTTGGGCTCTAAGCATAATTCCCCACTTTTGTCCCTGAGAGGTCCGATTTTTTCCCTGACAACCCTTTTGTTCCTAACGTATGAATAAAATGCCTTGGGATTCTCCTTAATCCTGTCTGCCAAGGACATTTCGTGACCCCTTTTTGCCCTTCTATTTCCTCGTTTGAGTTCTTTCCTACTTTCTTTGTATTCCTCCAGAGCTCCCTCCGTTTTTAGCTGCCTGGACCTAACGTACGCCTCTCTTTTCTTTTTGACCAGTCCCTCAATTTCCCTGGTTATCCACGGTTCTCGAATCCTACCCTTCCTATCCCTTTTTACAGGCACATGCCTATCCTGCAGCCCTAACAACTGTTCCTTAAAAGACTCCCACATGCCAGATGCGGATTTACCCTCAAACAGTCTCTCCCAATCAACAGCTGCCAATTTCTGCCTAATCCCACTAAAGTTAGCCTTCCCCCAATCCAACACCTTACCCTTGGGACACCACTCCTCCTTTTCCATCGCTATCCTAAAGCTAAATATTTCCTCATTTATCATGATGCTAGATTTAGTTTTCTAAAGCACCTGTGAAGTGCCCTAGCGTGTTTTATTTCATTTGGGTTGTTATATAATTGCAGGTTGTTGTTGTGCAATCTATTTGGATACCATAACATCCCACTTTCCCTGTCAGCAGGCAGACATTATGTTCGTACCCTTGGGAATTTCTTCACAGGGTTTAAACTAATACAGCAGGCCTTTGGGAATCTTTGCAAGGATTCAGACTAGGAGGGAATTAAGAACAAGAGGAAAAGACAGTAAGGAGAATAAGGAAAGTGATAGGCAGAGAAATCAAGGGCCAGAGTCAGATAAAGACCGAGTAAAACAAAATACTAGGAAAGGGAAAAGAAATGTACCGTAAAGGTAAAATTTATTTATTAGTCACAAATAAGACATTAACAATGAAGGTCCTGTGAACTTCCCCTAGTAGCCACACTCCAACGCCTGTTCGGGTCAATACATCTAACTAGCATGCCGCCTTTCAGACTGGGAGGAAACCGGAGCATCCGGAGGAAACCCACGCGGACACGGGGAGAATGTGCAAACTCCACACAGACAGTGACCCGAGCTGGGAATTGAACCTGGGTCCCTGACGCTGCGAGGCAGCATTGCTAACCACTGTGCTGCCCCACGGCCCTGTTAAAAGTGCTCACCTTAAGCAACAAAATGGATGAATTGGTTGCACAGATAGATGTAAAGGGGTATGATATTGTTGGCATTACAGAATCGTGGCTCCAAAGTGACCAAGGATGGGAACTAAACATTGAGGGCTATTCAGTGTTTAGGAAGGACAGACAGAAAGGAAAAGGTGGTGGAGTGGCATTGTGATTAAAGATGATATTGATACGATATTGGGGAAAGGTATTAGTATAGATGATGTGGAATCTGTATGGGTCGAGTTGAGAAACAACAAGGGGCAAAAAACATTGGTGGGGGTGGTTTACAGACCACCAAACTGTAGCAGTAATGTTGGGAAAAGCATTAGACAGGAACATCTGTGATTATGGGCGACTTTAATCTGCATATAGATTGGGAGAGTCAAATTAGTGACAGTGCAATAGAGGAGGAATTTCTGGAGTGCATGCGGGATGGTTTTCTGGAGCAATACATTGAGGAACCAACAAGGGAAAGGCCATCTTGGACTGGGTGTTATGCAATGAGAAAGGATTAGTTGGCAATCTCGTGAGAGAACCCTTGGGGATGAGTGACTATAATATGGTCGAATTCTTTGTCAAGGTGGATAATGATGTAGTTGATTCTGAGACCAGGGTCCTGAATCTCAATAAAGGGAACTATAATGATATGAGGCATGAATTGGCCATGATGGACTGGGAAACATTACTGAAAGGAAAGACAGTGGATAGGCAATGGCAGGCATTCAAAGAACGACTAGATGAACTCCAGATTCTGCTTGGCGCAAGAGTGGGAAGGGAATTGTGGCCAAACCATGGCTTACAAGGGAAATTAGAGATAGTATCAGATTCAAGGAAGAAGCAAGGCCTGAGGGTTGGGAGCAGTTTAAAATTCAGCAAAGGCGGGCAAAGGGATTGATTAAGAAGGGAAAATAGAGTATGAAAGTAAGCTAGTAGGGAACATAAAAACTGACTCTAAAAGTTTCTATAGATATGTAAAGAGAAAAAGATTGACAAGAGCAAATAAATTTACAGTCAGAAATGGGAGAATTCATAACGTGGAATAAAGAAATAGCTGAGGAATTAAATTTGTACTTTATTCATGTCTTCCTTTGTGAAGACTGAAGCAATGTACCAGAAGTGCTGAGAGAGACGTTTTAATGAGGAACTGAAAAAAAATCTGTATTAGTAGAGAAATAGTTTTGGGGAAATTGATGGGATTGAAGGGGGATAAATCTCCAGGTCCTGATAATCTTCACCCCAGAGTATTTCAGGAAGTGGCCCTGGAAATAGTAGATCCATTGGTGGTTATTTTCCAAAATTCTTCGGACCCTGGAATAGTTCCTACAGATTGGAGGGTAGCTAATGTAAGTCCGCTATTCAAAAAGGGAGGTAGAGAGAAAATGGGGAACTATAGACCAGTGAGCCTAACGTCAGTACTGGGGAAGTTGCAAGAGTCTATTATCAAGGCTTTCATAACTCAGCATTTGGAAGGCAGTGGGATAACCAGACAAAGTCAACATGGATTTACAAAAGGGAAATCATGCTTGACAAATCTATTGGAAAGTTTTGAGGATGTAACTAGTAGAGTTGACCAAGGAAAACCAGTGGATGTGGGTTATTTAGACTTTCAGAAAGCTTTCGACAAGGTCTCACATAACAGACTACTATGTAAAGTTAAAGCACATGGGATTGCAGGTAATGTCTTGAGATGGATAGAAAGCTGGTTAGCAGATCGGAAACAAAGAGTTGGCATAAATGGGTCTTTTTCTGATCGGCAGTCAGTGACCAGTGGGATTCTGCAGGGATCTGTGCTTGGATCCCAACTTATCACATTAATATATTAATGATTTGAAAGGGGGAACTGAATGTGTTATCTCCAAATTTGCAGATGATACAAAGTTGGGTGGAAGGGTGAGCTGTGAGGAGGATGCAGAGATGCTTCAGTGTGATTTGGACAGGCTGAGTGTGTGGGCATCTGCATGGCAGATACAGTATAATGTAGATAAATGTGAGGTTATCCACTTTGGTAGCAATAATAAAACAAAGAAAATTACAGCACAGGAATAGGAAGATAATAGCCAATTACTTGAATGGGTGTAAATTGGGAGAGGTCTGTACTTAACGAGACCTTGATGCCCTTGTGCATCAGTTGCTGAAAGTAAACGCGCAGGTACAGCAGGCAGTAAAGAAGGCAAATGGTATGTTGGCCTTTATAGCGAGAGGATTTGAGTATAGAGATAGGGATGTTTTGCTGCAATTGTATAGGGCGTTGGGGCCACACCTCGAGTATTGTGTGCAGTTTTGGTGTCCTTATCTGAGGAAGGATGTCCTTGCTACAGAGGAAGTACAGCGAAGGTTTACCAGGCTGATTCCTTGGCTGGCAGGTCTGTCATATGAGGGGAGACTAAGTCGGTTAGGATTATATTCATTGGAGTTTAGAAGAGTGAGAAGGGATCTCATAGAAACTTATAACATTCTAACAGGGTTAGACAGGGTAGATTCAGAAAGAATGTTCCCAATGGCGGGGAGTCCAGAACTAGGGGTCATAGGGAGCAGCACGGCAGCACAGTGGTTAGCACTGCTGCCTCACTGCTCCAGAGATCCAGGTTCGATTCCCGGCTTGGATCACTGCTGTATGGAGTTTGCACGTTCTCCCCGTGTCTGTGCGGGTTTCCTCCTATAGTCTGAAAGACGTGCTGGTTAGGTACATTGACCTGAACAGGCGCTGGACTGTGGCGACTGGGGGAATTTCATAGTAACTTCATTGCATTGTTAATGTAGGCCTTACTTGTGACTAATAAATAAACTTTAAACTTTTTTTGGTTTGAGGATAAGAACTGAGGTGAGGAGAAATTTCTGCACCCAGAGAGTGGTGAATGTGTGGAATTCACTCCCACAGATTGTAGTTGAGGCCAAAACGCTGTCTGGTTTCAAGAAGAAATTGGATATAGCTCTTGAGGCTAAAGGGAGGAAGTGGGATCAGGATATTGAATTCAATGATCAATCATGATCAAGAAGAATGGCGGAGCAGGCTCGAAGGGCTGAATGGCCGCCTCCTGCTGCTAGTCTCTGTTTCTATTCCTAGCTGTCTCTCCTGGTTTATCAGTTAACTAATCCTTGAATCACATTTCCTAGTTATTAATAAAAACAAAATACTGCAGATGCTGGAATCTGAAACCAAAAGAGAAAACGCTGGAAAATCTCAGCAGGTCTGGCAGCATCTGTCAGGAGAGAAAAGAGCTGACGTTTCGAGCTGTGACAAAGGGTCATCTGGACTCGAAACATCAGCTCTTTTCTCTCCTTACAGATGCTGCCAGACCTGCTGAGATTTTTCAGCGTTTTCTCTTTTGGTTCCTATTTATTAATCCCAAACTCAGTATTACACCCCATTAAACTATCTGCCGACTGTCAGCCCACAGAGTCTGAACGCCCTCCATTTACCCATCTCCGTTATCCATTTGGACACTGCTGACACCAATTCTGTGCCTGGGGGATGGTTTCTGCACATTCTGTGTTCTATCAGTAACGGTTCATTCTATCCTGGAATACTGCTGCTGTTATCAGGACTGCATAGTGACAAAAACGGTTGATGAAGGAAGGGCCGTGGATGTTATCTATATAGATTTCAGTAAGGCATTTGACAAAGTCCCACATGGCAGGTTGGTTAAGAAGGTTAAGGCTCATTGGATACAAGGAGAAGTGGCTAGATGGGTGGAGAACTGGCTTGGCCATAGGAGACAGAGGGTAGTGGTCGAAGGGTCTTTTTCCGGCTGGAGGTCTGTGACCAGTGGTGTTCCGCAGGGCTCTGTACTGGGACCTCTGCTATTTGTGATATATATAAATGATTTGGAAGAAGGTGTAACTGATGTTATCAGCAAGTTTGTGGATGACACGAAGATGGCTGGACTTGCGGATAGCGATGAGCATTGTCGGGCAATACAGCAGGATATAGATAGGCTGGAAAATTGGGCGGAGAGGTGGCAGATGGAGTTTAATCCGGATAAATGCGAAGTAATGCATTTTGGAAGAAATAATGTAGGGATGAGTTATACAATAAATGGCAGAGTCATCAAGAGTATAGAAACACAGAGGGACCTAGGTGTGCAAGTCCACAAATCCTTGAAGGTGGCAACACAGGTGGAGAAGGTGGTGAAGAAGGCATATGGTATGCTTGCCTTTATAGGATGGGGTATAGAGTATAAAAGCTGGAGTCTGATGATGCAGCTGTATAGAACGCTGGTTAGGCCACATTTGGAACACTGCGTCCAGTTCTGGTCGCCACACTACCAGAAGGACGTGGAGGCGTTAGAGAGAATGCAGAGAAGGTTTACCAGGATGTTGCCTGGTATGGAGGGTCTTAGCTATGAGGAGAGATTGGGAAAACTGGGGTTGTTCTCCCTGGAAAGATGGAGAATGAGGGGAGATCTAATAGAGGTGTACAAGATTATGAAGGGGATAGATAGGGTGAACGGTGGGAAGCTTTTTCCCAGGTCGGAAGTGACGATCAGGAGGGGTCACGAGCTCAAGCTGAGAGGGGCGAAGTATAACTCAGATATTAGAGGGATGTTTTTTACACAGGGTGGTGGGGGCCTGGAATGCGCTGCCAAGTAGGGTGGTGGAGGCAGACACGCTGACTTACCTGGATAGTCACATGAGCAGTCTGGGAATGGAGGGATACAAAATAATGGTCTAGTTGGACTAAGGAGCGGCACAGGCTTGGAGGGCCGAAGGGCCTGGTTCCTGTGCTGTACTGTTCTTTGTTCTTCTTTGCACATTATCCCAACTGGTTTTCCAGAGAATACCTCTGATCAACAGTAAGGTGTAAATCTATCCACTCTGAGTCTCTGTTGATGCTTGTGACAGATAATTTGATCATCTTTCCTGAGTCATACTGATGCTGTGTCTCCATTGTGTGTGTGTGAGCTGAGAGTCAGTACTGGCAGTTGTTTGACAGCTAATGGAGACCAGTAAGTGTTCACTCCCCAACAGTGGTTAGCACCTCTGTGCCTCTCAGCGCTAGGGACCTGGGTTCAATTCCCGGCTTGAGTGACTCTGTGGAGTTTACATTCTCCCTGTGTCTCTGTGGGTTTCCTCCGGGTGCTCCAGTTTCCTCCCACACTCCAAAGATGTGCTAAATTGACCCTTAGTGTCCAAAGATGTGCAGGTTAAGTGGACTGGTCATGGTAAATGTGTGGGGTTACCGGGATAGGATGGGGGGCTGGGCCTGGGTAAGATGCTCTTTCAGGTAGCCTCTTCCTGTATTGTAGGTACAGTAGTAGGTTCCAGTAGCCAATTACAGAATAAAAATGACCCAATATGCCTGGAGTATTTGACACTAGGGCAAGTTTGATAGAAGATGTGGAGAAAGGGGAAGCACTTTTCTCAGTAAACCTTGCTGTTTGAGACAGCCTTGTTGCTGAGCCTGAGCATGACCCGAACACTGGCCCTGCCCCTGGTGCTGAACCTTCCTGCGGTCTGTGTGCCTGTAGGAGGACAAGCCTGGGAGGGGGACTGAGGCAGATATGCAAAGCACAAACAACAGAACCACAAGAACTTGCTGTACTCTGACTCATTGTCATGTGTTGTTCCTGGACTCTGTCCATGTCAGCTACAACACTGTTCTGCAGACTGGGAGGGGTAACTCTGCACCATAGCTGGCAAAACAAGACCTCTGTGCTCTGGAACTGTTGAAAGCTGAAAATTCTAGCCCCCGTCACCCCCCTGCTACCATTCCGGAAAGAATCTGGGAATGAACAATTCCAAACAACAATGTCACTCACTATTTCACCTCAAACCCATCCATTCTCCAAATCTCAAATTAGAGTCATAGAAGTTTACAGCATGGCAACAGGCCCTTCAGCCCACCTTGTGCATGCCACCCCTTTTTTAACCCCTAAGTTATTACTCCAACCCAGCCACATTCTACCTTACTCCCCAACTAAACTTCTCAAGGGGTAACCCCAAACTTTCCCTCGCACCCACCCAAACTTAAAACTCATTTCTAGCTCAAGCTCATTTTCACCATATCAACTTTTTACCAAACTCCACCTCACTCCAAATGCACCCATTCCCTGCACCCGTTCTCTCACTGTCATCCCCAGAGTTCTCTTTTTCCCTAAACTCTGCGGAATGTCTCAAACTCGCATCACGTCAATCTCAGTGGGAGCAAAGACTTTCATCTCATTGCTCTGAATGGACAGACAGGATGGGAGTTTTGAATTTGGGTGATTAGTTTTCCCCCTCTAGCACAAAGGCAGCAACCCCCTTCCTCCTACTGAGATCAGCAAAAGCCACATCGAAGGGTCACAGCATACAGAATCCTGAGGAAAGATCATTACCCTCCCGAAATGCTGCTCTCTCTGGATGCTGCCTGAGTATTTCCAGCATTTTCTGTCGAGTTGGAACAAGGGACAGTTTGATTTTCCATTCTGAACCTTTGGGGAATGAGCCAGTCCCCCAAGTGCATGCTGCTGAGTTCCAGCTTCACTTCCCCACCACTTCCCTCATCTGCCTCTCTCTCTGCCATTCAACTTGTCTTCAATTGTAACTGAGTCAACATTAGGATAAGGAAAATGTCTTCACTCTGTCCCCATCCACTCTCTCCGATCGAATCATCCTGTTCACCTTTACCCTTGTAAGTTTCTGACCACACATCTGGTTCATCGATTTCGATCTCCTATCACCCATCTCCAGCCCTGTTGGAAAGTGATGTTGAAGGCCAAGTCCAGCTATGGTTGGATTGAATGTTGGAGCAGGTTTGATGGGCTGAATGCTTCTATCTCGTGTGTTCTGCCTCAGCCCATTTGCTGCTGAACCCTCATCTATTGTCACTTTCGGACTCAATTATTCTGGATCTCAGCTGCTCAAACCTCTTCTCTAAAGCTCTCCACCATCTCTCGCACCCTCTTTACCATCTGTGAAGGCAGCTTTGGCCACCTGGAACTTTGAAAGTGCCATGTAAGATGTTGCTGCAGTCCATCTCCTGGTAGTGAGTATCCATTTATTAACCATAATTGGAACTGATCACAAGTTACTGTCTTCATTGTTTCCAGAATCTTCCTAATTTCCTATTTCCCCGATTAAATATAGAAATAATGAGAAACATTTGCAAGGGGCTGACCCTTCCCCCCCCCCCCCCCCTCCCCCCGCCCCCAGTTCCTGTGCAAGTTTATAAGCTGCATTGTTTAGAAAATTAAATATAAAAATATCTGTTAGACATTTCATTTTGTGTTTTGAATAAAGAGTCTAACTTGATAAAACTGCTGCTTCTCCTCAGTGTAAAACTGTCCCATCGCCTCCTCCGCCATCCTGAATTATTTTGAAAACACATTTTGGAGCCAGTTTGTTTCTTGGCTCAGTGTCCAGTCCACATTCTTCCTCCTGGCTGTAGAGAGTGCACATGTGTCTCTGATAATGTCTCAGACCCTTTACTTGCAAGTTTCAAATGAGACCTGACTTCAGCAAGTGTCCAAATTCCAGGCGCTGTGTTATTGTTATTGAGCTGATGGATTCTGGCAGGAGGAGGGACTGGGAGGGACTAGACTAACTCAAAACGGCACCAAGCTATTTATAGTGGGGTTAAAATCAGTCATCCTTGCTGTTAAAAGACGGCTGCGGATCTGAGCCGTGCAAGAAGTCATTTAACCCAGAATCTCTGGCGGGGTCAGCACAGTGCGGTGAGGAAAAGCTGCCTATATCTGGAGTTCAGACTGAAGAAAGACCAGGAATTGATCCAGTTCCAGGACAAAACCAGGTGAGTGTGTATCGGGGCTGGACTTTCTTCCCAGTCTCCCGGTCTCCCCAATTCCCTTTCTCCCTGATTCCCATCCTCCCTGATTCCCATCTGATTCTGTGGGATTCCTGCAGGAACTCTGTTGCTGGAACTGGTGATAAGTCTGGTCATGGGGATTTCCTGCCTGCTTTTTAATAGATTTAAGTACAGTGTCCCTCTTGGTCGGAGCACATCGCACTGACGATCCTTGCTGTATGAGGATTTTTAAGTAACTGCACCAATATCTGTGGAATGTGAGCAGCTTTTGCCAGGAATTCTCAACAACTCAATCAAGCTTAACTGGGAATCCCAGCTGCCAAGTCTGCAAGTGACCATAACAACACCTGGCATTTATATAGCGCCGTGTATTGTACTGAAAGTATAAAGACAGGCTTCCAAAGAGTTCAGTTTTTCTGAGTGTATTTAGGGTAAAGGGAGTAGGAGATGTTCTGGAGGCCAGAGAGGAGTGCAGATCCTCTGACGGCTTGTGGGGATGGAGAGGATTAAAAAGTTGGTATGGCCATGGAGGAAGTTGGAAGTGAGGATGGAGCAGGGCTCGATATAGTTCAGCAAGCAGGGGTGATTTGTAAATGGGCGATAGTGCGAGTTGTTATAACTGTCCCTGACTGAGACCCAAATTTGTTAACTCCTCAACGGGACCCCAATGATGTATTGCCCCTGGGTGGGGAGAAGTGAGCTGGTTCCCCTTTATTCTAATATTCTCGCTGCACCAACATTGGTCACAATTTAGAAGAAGACCCTTCCCCTCTGAATACCTTCTCCCAGTCCAAATTTACTTTTTAAAAGGAGCCAGTTTAACCACACTTTAAGTTAAAGAGTAAATTTATTTGTAACTAAAACAAACACGAGAAAATAATGAAAATGCCGCACACACATTATAAAATAAGATCTAGGGGCAGAATTAGGCCATTCGGCCCATCAAGTCCGTTCTGCCATTCGATCATGGCTGATATGCTCCTCATCTCCATTCTCCTGCCTTCTCCCCATAACCCTTCAACCCATTACCAATTAAAAATCTGTCTAACTCCTCAAAGTTACTCACTGTCCCAGCATCCACCGCACTTTGGGTTGGCAAGTTCCAGATTCACAACCCCTTGGGAGAAGTAGTTTCTCCTCAACTGTTTTAAATTTGCTCCCCCTTATGCTAAGACTATGACCTCTCATCCCAGAATGTCCCACAAGAAGAAGCATCCGCTCCACGTCTACTTTATCCACACCTTTTATCATCTTGTATATCTCAATTTGATCTCCCCTCATTCTTCTACATTCCAGAGAGTTTAGGCCTAAACTGTTCAATCTCTCTTCATACGACAAACCCCTCATCTCTGGAATCAATCCAGTGAACCTCCTCTGAACTGCCTCCAATGTCACCGCATCTTTCCTCAAATAAGGGGACCAAAACTGTGCACAATACTCCAGGTGTGACCTCACCAATGCCTTGCAGCAATACTTCCTCACCTTTATATTCTATTCCTTTAGCTATAAATGCCAACGTTCCATTCACTTTCTTTATTATCTGCTGTACCTGCATGCTAGTTTTCTGTGACTCATGAACAAGGACACCCAGATCCCTCTGCACCGGAGCAACACGAAGTCTCTCCCCATTTAGATGATACGTCACCTTCCGATTTTTGCAACCAAAATGCATGACCTCACATTTACCGACGCTAAACTCCATCTGCCACATTTTGGCCCACTCTCCTAACCTATATACATTTGTAAGGTTCTTATTTCCTCATTACAACTTACTGTCCCGCCTATTTTTGTGTTATCTACAAATTTGGCTATCGAGCCTTCTATCCCCGTATCCCTGCATTCACACTATTCAGATGAGAAGTTAAAAGTCCAGGTAAAAACAAAACAAATAACAAAGAACAAAGAAAATTACAGCACAGGAACAGGCCCTTCGGCCCTCCAAGCCTGCACCGACCATGCTGCCCGACTGAACTAAAACCCCCTACCCAGGGACCATATCTCATCCTATTCCCATCCTATTCATGTATTTGTCAAGATGCCCCTTAAAAGTCACTGTCGTATCTGCTTCCACTACCTCCCGCGGCAGCGAGTTCCAGGCACTCGCCACCCTCTGTGTAAAAAAAAAACTTGCCTCGTACATCTCCTTTAAACCTTGCTCTTTGCACCTTAAACCTGTGCCCCCTAGTAATTGACTCTTCCACCCTGGAGAAAAAACATCTGACTATCCACTCTGTCCATGCCCCTCATAATCTTGTAGGCTTCTATCAGGTCACCCCTCAACCTCTGTCGCTCCAGTGAGAACAAACCATGTTTCTCCAACCTGTCCTCATAGCTAATGCCCTCCATACCAGGCAACATACTGGTAATTTTTTTCTGTACCCTCTCCAAAGCCTCCACATCCTTCTGGTCGTGTGACCAGAATTGAACACTATATTCCAAGTGCGGCCGAACTAAGGTTCTATAAAGCGTCAACATGACTTGCCAACTTTTAACCTCAATGTCCAGGCCAATGAAGGCAAGCATGCCGTATGCCTTCTTGACTAGCTTCTCCACCTGCATTGCCACTTTCAGTGACCTGTGTACCTGTACACCCAGATCCCTCTGCCTATCATTACTCTTAAGGATTCTGCCGTTTAGTGTATATTTCCCATCTGTATTAGACCTTCCAAAATGCATTAGAAACATTGAAAAACTACAGCACAATACAGGCCCTTCAGCCCACAAAGTTGTGCCGAACATGTCCCTACCTTAGCGATTACTAGGCTTACCTATAACCCTCGATCTTACTAAGTTCCATGTACTTATCTAAAAGTCTCTTCAAAGACCCGATCAAATCCACCTCCACCACCATTGCTGGCAGCCCATTCCACGCACCCACCACCCTCAGTGAAAAACCTACCCCTGACATCTCCTCTGTACCTCCTCCCCAGCACCTTAAACCTGTGTCCTCTTGTGGCAACCATTTCAGCCCTGGGAAAAAGCCTCTGACTATCCACTCGATCAATACCTCTCAACATCTTATACACCTCTATCAAGGTCACCCCTCATCCTTCGTCTCTCCAAGGAGAAAAGGCCGAGCTCACTCAACCTATCCTCATAAGGCATGCTCCCCAACCCAGGCAACATCCTTGTAAATCTCCTCTGCACCCTTTCTATGGCTTCCACATCCTTCCTGTAATGAGGCGACCCAGAACTGAGCACAGTACTCCAAGTGGGGTCTGACCAGGGTCTTATATAGCTGCAACATTGTCTCACGACTCCCAAACTCAATCCCTCGATTGATGAAGGCCAGTACACCATATGCCTTCTTAACCACAGCCTCAACCTGCACAGCTGCTTTGAGCATCCTAAGAACCCGGACCCCAAGATCCTTCTGATCTTCCACTCTGCCAAGAGTCCTACCATTAATATTATATTCCGCCAGCCTATTTGACCTGCCAAAATGAACCACCTCACACTTATCTGGGTTGAAGTCCATCTGCCACTTCTCCGCCCAGTCTTGCATCCTATCAATGTCTCACTGCAACTTCTGACATCCTTCCACACTATCCACAACACCTCCAACCTTTGTGTCATCAGCAAACTTACCAACCCATCCCTCCACTTCCTCATCCAGGTCATTTATAAAAATCACAAAGAGTAAGGGTCCTAGAACAGATCCCTGGGGCACTCCACTGGTGACCGACCTCCAAGCAGAATATGACCCATCTACAACCACTCTTTGCCTTCTGTGGGCAAGATGTGGAGATGCCGGTGTTGGACTGGGGTAAACACAGTAAGAGGTTTAACAACACCAGGTTAAAGTCCAACAGGTTTATTTGGTAGCAAAAGCCACACAAACTTTCGGAGCCCCAAGCCCCTTCTTCAGATGAATTCCCACTCACTTGAAGAAGGGGCTTGGGGCTCCGAAAGCTTGTGTGGCTTTTGCTACCAAATAAACCTGTTGGACTTTAACCTGGTGTTGTTAAACTTCTTTCTTCCGTGGGCAAGCCAGTTCTGGATCCACAAAGCAATGTCCCCTTGGATCCCATGCCTCCTCACTTTCTCAATAAGCCTTGCATGGGGCACCTTATCAAATGCCTTGCTGAAGTCCATATATACTACATCTACTGCTCTTCCTTCATCAATGTGTTTAGTCACATCCTCAAAAAATTCAATCAGGCTCATAAGGCATGATCTGCCTTTGACAAAGCCATGCTGACTATTCTTAATCATATTATACCTCTCCAAATGTTCATAAATCCTGCCTCTCAGGATCTTCTCCATCAACTTACCAACTACTGAGGTTAGACTCACTGGTCTATAATTTCCAGGGCTATCTCCACTCCCTTTCCTGAATAAAGGAACAACATCCGCAATCCTCCGGAACCTCTCCCGTCTCCATTGATGATGCAAAGATCATCGCCAGAGGCTCAGTAATCTCATCCCTCGCCTCCCACAGTAGCCTGGGTTACATCTCTTCTGGTCCCGGCGACTTATCTAACTTGATGCTTTTCAAAAGCTCCAAAACATCCTTTTACTTAATATCTACATGCTTAAGCTTTTCAGTCCGCTGCAAGTCTGCACTACAAGCACCAAGATCCTTTTCCATAGTGAATACTGAAGTAAAGTATTCATAGAAAGAAAGAAAGAAACCATACAGTACAGAAAGAGGCCATTCGGCCCATCAAGTCTGCACCGACCACAATCCCACCCGGGCCCAACCCCCACATCCCTACATATTTACCCGCTAATCCCTCTAACCTCTGCATCTCAGGACACTAAGGGGCAATTTTTAGCATGGCCAATCGACCTGACCCGCATATCTTTGGACTGTGGGAGGAAACCGGAGCACCCGGAGGAAACCCACGCAGACACGAGGAGAATGTGCAAACTCCACACAGATCGTGACCCAAGCCGCGAATCCAACCCAGGTCCCTGGAGCTGTGAAGCAGCAGTGCTAACCACTGTGCTACTGTGCCGCCCATTCATTAAGTACCTCTGCTATTTCTTCCGGTTCCATACAAACTTTCCCACCGTCACACTTGATAGGTCCTATTCTTTCACGTCTTATCCTCTTGCTCTTCACATACTTGTAGAATGCCTTGGGGTTTTCCTTAATCCTGCCTGCCAAGGCCTTCTCATGACCCCTTCTGGCTCTCCTAATTTCCTTCCTAAGATCTTTCCTATTAGCCGTATGCTCTTCAAGATCTCTAACATTACCGAGCTCCCTGAACCTTTTGTAAGCTTTTCTTTTCTTCTTGACTAGATTCATTACAGCCTTTGTACACCACGGTTCCTGTAACCTACCATAACTTCCCTGTCTCATTGGAACATTGCTATGCAGAACTCCAGACAAATATTCCCTGAAAATTTGCCACATTTCTTCCATACATTTCCCTGAGAAAACCTCTTTCCAATTTAAGCCTCCAATTTCCTGTCTGATAGCCTCATAATTCCTCTTACTCCAATTAAACACTTTTCTAACTTGTCTGATCCTATCTCTCTCCAATGCTATTGTAAAGGAGATAGAATTATGATCACTATCTCCAAACAAGTCACATTTTCCTTCAAATCATATATATAAAAAACAGCAAAGGTCCTAACACTGATCTATGAGGAATGCCACTTGTCACAGCCCTCCATTCAGAAACATCCTTCCACTGCTACCCTCTGTCTTCTTTGACCGAGCCAGTTCTTTATCCATCTTGCCAGCTCACCTCTGATCCCATGCAACTTCACTTTCTGTACCAGTCTGCCATGAGGGACCTTGTCAAAGGCCTTACTGAAGTCCATGTAGACAACATCCACTGCCCTATCCTCAATCATCTTTGTCACTTCATTGAAAAACTCAATCAAGTTAGTGAGATATGACCTCCCCTTCACAAAACCATGTTGCCTCTCGCTAATACGTCCACTTATTTATAAGTGGGAGTAAATCCTGTCTCAAAGAATCCTCTCCAATAATTTCCTCACCACTGACGTAAGGCTCACCGGTCTGTAATTCCCTGGATTATCCTTGCTGGCCTTCTTAAACAAAGGAACAACATTGGCTATTCTCTGATCTTCTGGGACCTCCGCTGTATATATAAAATATATGAATCAGTATTTGACCAGTGCATAAGCAAAGAAGCACAATCAGTTCCCATTGTCTCCATAACCATTGAAGGTTAAAGTTCAGACTTGTACATTTGCTCTACCTTTTCATTCAGGTGTCTCTGAATTAGGCCGTGACACCATCCCGGTGCACCATGACATAGTCTCTCTCAGGTTGAAGTTTAATCCATGGAGGAGTTTTTACAGAGAGTGGTTACATTACGTTCTTCGCCATCTTTTCCACTGTACCAAGTCTCTGTTTATTCAGTAGGGTAAGGATCACTCACTGCGTAACTGTACAGAGTCACTGTTTACTCAGCAGGGCAAGCATCACTCACTGTGTAACTGTACAGAGTCACTGTTTATTCAGGGTAAGGATCACTCACTGTGTAACTGTACAGAGTCACTGTTTATTCAGTAGGGTAAGGATCACTCACTGTGTAACTGTACAGAGTCACTGTTTATTCAGGGTAAGGATCACTCACTGTGTAACTGTACAGAGTCACTGCTTATTCAGTAGGGTAAGGATCACTCACTGTGTAACTGTACAGAGTCACTGTTTATTCAGGGTAAGGATCACTCACTGTGTAACTGTACAGAGTCACTGCTTATTCAGGGTAAGGATCACTCACTGTGTAACTGTACAGAGTCACTGCTTATTCAGGGTAAGGATCACTCACTGTGTAACTGTACAGAGTCACTGCTTATTCAGGGTAAGGATCACTCACTGTGTAACTGTACAGAGTCACTGCTTATTCAGGGTAAGGATCACTCACTGTGTAACTGTACAGAGTCACTGCTTATTCAGTAGGGTAAGGATCACTCACTGTGTAACTGTACAGAGTCACTGTTTATTCAGTAGGGTAAGGATCACTCACTGTAACTGTACAGAGTCACTGTTTATTCAGCAGGGCAAGCATCACTCACTGTGTAACTGTACAGAGTCACTGCTTATTCAGTAGGGTAAGGATCACTCACTGTGTAACTGTACAGAGTCACTGTTTATTCAGCAGGGTAAGGATCACTCACTGTGTAACTGTACAGAGTCATTGCTTATTCAGTAGGGCAAGCATCACTCACTGTGTAACTGTACAGAGTCACTGTTTATTCAGGGTAAGGATCACTCACTGTGTAACTGTACAGAGTCACTGTTTATTCAGTAGGGTAAGGATCACTCACTGTGTAACTGTACAGAGTCACTGTTTATTCAGCAGGGTAAGGATAACTCACTGTGTAACTGTACAGAGTCACTGTTTATTCAGCAGGGTAAGGATCACTCACTGTGTAACTGTACAGAGTCACTGTTTATTCAGCAGGGTAAGGATCACTCACTGTGTAACTGTACAGAGTCACTGTTTACTCAGCAGGGCAAGCATCACTCACTGTGTAACTGTACAGAGTCACTGCTTATTCAGTAGGGTAAGGATCACTCACTGTGTAACTGTACAGAGTCACTGTTTATTCAGCAGGGTAAGGATCACTCACTGTGTAACTGTACAGAGTCACTGTTTACTCAGCAGGGCAAGCATCACTCACTGTGTAACTGTACAGAGTCATTGCTTATTCAGCAGGGTAAGGATCACTCACTGTGTAACTGTACAGAGTCACTGTTTATTCAGCAGGGTAAGGATCACTCACTGTGTAACTGTACAGAGTCACTGTTTATTCAGCAGGGTAAGGATCACTCACTGTGTAACTGTACAGAGTCACTGTTTATTCAGGGTAAGGATCACTCACTGTGTAACTGTACAGAGTCATTGCTTATTCAGTAGGGTAAGGATCACTCACTGTGTAACTGTACAGAGTCACTGTTTATTCAGCAGGGTAAGGATCACTCACTGTGTAACTGTACAGAGTCACTGTTTACTCAGCAGGGCAAGCATCACTCACTGTGTAACTGTACAGAGTCACTGTTTATTCAGCAGGGCAAGCATCACTCACTGTGTAACTGTACAGAGTCACTGTTTACTCAGCAGGGCAAGCATCACTCACTGTGTAACTGTACAGAGTCGCTGTTTATTCAGCAGGGTAAGGATCACTCACTGTGTAACTGTACAGAGTCACTGTTTATTCAGCAGGGTAAGGATCACTCACTGTGTAACTGTACAGAGTCACTGTTTATTCAGGGTAAGGATCACTCACTGTGTAACTGTACAGAGTCACTGTTTATTCAGGGTAAGGATCACTCACTGTGTAACTGTACAGAGTCACTGTTTATTCAGGGTAAGGATCACTCACTGTGTAACTGTACAGAGTCACTGTTTATTCAGTAGGGTAAGGATCACTCACTGTGTAACTGTACAGAGTCACTGTTTATTCAGGGTAAGGATCACTCACTGTGTAACTGTACAGAGTCACTGTTTATTCAGTAGGGTAAGGATCACTCACTGTGTAACTGTACAGAGTCACTGTTTACTCAGCAGGGCAAGCATCACTCACTGTGTAACTGTACAGAGTCACTGTTTATTCAGCAGGGTAAGGATCACTCACTGTGTAACTGTACAGAGTCATTGCTTATTCAGTAGGGCAAGCATCACTCACTGTGTAACTGTACAGAGTCACTGTTTATTCAGGGTAAGGATCACTCACTGTGTAACTGTACAGAGTCACTGCTTATTCAGGGTAAGGATCACTCACTGTGTAACTGTACAGAGTCACTGTTTATTCAGGGTAAGGATCACTCACTGTGTAACTGTACAGAGTCACTGCTTATTCAGGGTAAGGATCACTCACTGTGTAACTGTACAGAGTCACTGTTTATTCAGCAGGGCAAGCATCACTCACTGTGTAACTGTACAGAGTCACTGTTTATTCAGCAGGGTAAGCATCACTCACTGTGTAACTGTACAGAGTCACTGCTTATTCAGTAGGGTAAGGATCACTCACTGTGTAACTGTACAGAGTCACTGTTTCTTCAGCAGGGTAAGGATCACTCACTGTGTAACTGTACAGAGTCATTGCTTATTCAGTAGGGCAAGCATCACTCACTGAGTAACTGTACAGAGTCACTGTTTATTCAGGGTAAGGATCACTCACTGTGTAACTGTACAGAGTCACCATTTATTCAGCGTAAGGATCATTCACTGTGTAACTGTACAGAGTCACTGTTTATTCAGCAGGGTAAGGATAACTCACTGTGTAACTGTACAGAGTCACTGTTTATTCAGCAGGGTAAGGATCATTCACTGTGTAACTGTACAGAGTCACTGTTTATTCAGCAGGGTAAGGATCAGTCACTGTGTAACTGTACAGAGTCACCGTTTATTCAGCAGGGTAAGGATCACTCACTGTAACTGCGCAGAGTCACTTTTTATTCAGCAGAGTAAGGGTGACTACTGTGTAACTGTACAGAGTCACTGTTTATTCAGTGTGAGGATCACTCACTGTGTAACTGTACAGAGTCACTGTTTATTCAGTGTGAGGATCACTCACTGTGTAACTGTACAGAGTCACTGCTTATTCAGGGTAAGGATCACTCACTGTGTAACTGTACAGAGTCACTGTTTCTTCAGCAGGGTAAGGATCACTCACTGTGTAACTGTACAGAGTCATTGCTTATTCAGTAGGGCAAGCATCACTCACTGAGTAACTGTACAGAGTCACTGTTTATTCAGGGTAAGGATCACTCACTGTGTAACTGTACAGAGTCACCATTTATTCAGCGTAAGGATCATTCACTGTGTAACTGTACAGAGTCACTGTTTATTCCGCAGGGTAAGGATAACTCACTGTGTAACTGTACAGAGTCACTGTTTATTCAGCAGGGTAAGGATCATTCACTGTGTAACTGTACAGATGTCATGATGTGGAGATGCCGGCGTTGGACTGGGGTAAACACAGTAAGAAGTTTAACAACACCAGGTTAAAGTCCAACAGGTTTATTTGGTAGCAAATGCCATTAGCTTTCGGAGCGCTGCTCCTTCGTCAGATGGAGTGGAAATCTGCTCTCAAACAGGGCACAGAGACACAGAAATCAAGTTACAGAATACTGCTTAGAATGCGAATCCCTACAGCCAACCAGATCTTAAAGATACAGACAATGTGAGGGGAGGGAGCATTAAGCACAGGTTAAAGAGATGTGTATTGTCTCCAGACAGGACAACCAGCAAGTCCAGGAGGCAAGCTGTGGGGGTTACTGATAATGTGACATGAACCCAAGATCCCGGTTTAGGCCGTCCTCATGTGTGCGGAACCTGGCTATCAATTTCTGCTCAGTGACTCTGCGCTGTTGTGTGTCGTGAAGGCCGCCTTGGAGAACGCTTACCCGAAGATCTGAGGCTGAATGCCTGTGACCGCTGAAGGGGACCAAATTTGCACCTCAATATGCTAACATCTTCATGCACAGGTTCGAACAAGACGTCTCCACTGCACAGGATCTTCAACCGATGCTGTACACTAGATACATCGATGACATTTTCCTGCTTTGGACTCATGGTGAACAATCACTGAAACAACTCTATGATGACATCAGCAAGTTCCATCCCACCATCAGACTCACCATAGACTACTCTCCGGAATCGGTTGCATTCTTGGACACACTCATCTCCATTAAGGACGGTCACCTCAGCACCTCACTACCGCAAGCCCACGGATAACCTCACGATGCTCCACTTCTCCAGCTTCCACCCTAAACACGTTGAAGAAGCCATTCCCTACGGACAAGCCCTCCGTATACACAGGATCTGCTCGGATGAGGAGGATCGCAACAGACACCTCCAGACGCTGAAAAATGCCCTCATAAGAACAGGATATAGCGCTCGACTCATTGATCAACAGTTCCAACGCGCCACAGCGAAAAACTGCACCGACCTCCTCAGAAGACAAACACGGGACACAGTGGACAGAGTACCCTTCGTTGTCCAGTACTTCCCCGGAGCGGAGAAGCTACGGCATCTCCTCCGGAGCCTTCAACATGTCATTGAGGGAGACGAACATCTCGCCAAGGCCATCCCCACACCCCCACTTCTTGCCTTCAAACAACCACGCAACCTCAAACAGACCATTGTCCGCAGCAAACTACCCAGCCTTCAGGAGAACAGTGACCATGACACCACACAACCCTGCCACAGCAACCTCTGCAAGACATGCCGGATCATCGACACGGATGCCATCAGCTCACTCTTGCAACTAAGACCTGGTTGGCTGTAGAGATTTGCATTCTAATCAGTATTCTGTAACTTGATTTTGTGTCTCTGTGCCCTGTTTGAGATTGCAATTGCAGCAAAACATCCCTATCCCTATACTCAAATCCTCTCGCTATGAAGGCCAACGTACCATTTGCCTTCTTTACTGCCTGCTGCACCTGCGTGCTTACTTTCAGCGACTGATGCACGAGGACTCCAAGGTCTCGCTGAGTATCCGCCTCTCTCAATTTACACCCATTCAAATAATAATCTGTCTTCCTATTGTTGCTACCAAACCTCACATTTATCCACATTATACTGCAGATGCCCACACACTCAGCCTATCCAAATCACGCTGAAGCATCTCTGCATCCTCCTCACAGCTCACCCTCCCACCCAACTTTGTATCATCTGCAAATTTGGAGATAATACATTCCGTTCCCTCTTCCAAATCATTAATATATAATGTGAACAGTTGGCGTCCGAGCACAGATCCTTGCGAAACCCCACTAGTCATTGACTGCCAATCAGAAAGACCCATTTACGCCAACTCTTTGCTTCCTATCTGCTAACCACCTTTCTATCCATCTCTAGACATTACCTGCAATCCCATGTGCTTTAACTTTACACAGTAGTCTGTTGTGAGACCTTGTCAAAAGCCTTCTGAAAGTCTAAATAAACCACATCTACTGGTTCTCCTCGGTCAACTCTACTAGTTACATCCTCAAAACTTTCCAATAGATTCATCAAGCATGATTTTCCTTCTGTAAATCCATGCTGACTTTGTCTGATTATACCACTGCCTTCCCAATGCTGAGTTATGAAATCCTTGATAACGGACTCTAGCAACTTCCCCAGTACTGACGTTAGGCTCACTGGCCTATAGTTCCCTGTTTTCTCTCTACCTCCCTTTGTGAACAGTGGGGTTACATTAGCTACCCTCCAATCTGTAGGAACTATTTCAGGGTCCGAAGAATTTTGGAAAATAACCACCAATGGATTTACTATTTTCAGGGCCACTTCTTTAAGTACTCTGGGATAAAGATTATCAGGATCTGGAGATTTATCCCCCTTCAATCCCATCAATTTCCCCAAAACCATTTCTCACTTATGCTGATTTCCTTCAGCTCCTCACTGAACCATGTTTCTCTCAGCACTTCTGGTACATTATTCATTTCTTCCTTTATGAAGACTGGAGCAAAGTACAAATTTAGTTCCTCAGCCATTTCTTTGTTCCCTGTTATGAATTCTCCCATTTTATAGTGAAACAACCTTTATTTAATACAATTATGACTTGAACAACTGAAGCAACTTAACTATTTACAGTTGAACAATATTTAAAAATGAGAAGGAAATAAATTTTATATCTAACTTATCACAGTTTCAGTTCCAAATAAGCAATGTTGCTCTTACAGACTTAAATGCCACAGTTAGCATCCATAAATATGCTTGCTATAATGAGTGTAGTTTGTCTTGAAGCTTTCAGAGAGAATGACTTTCAGCAACTTGCAGAAAACCCCTGTCTTCGAGCAATTCCCAGCCGGAACTGAAAAGCTGTTTCTCTGCTATAGACTTTGCACCTCCCATTAATCATGTCATCACATGACCCTGCATACCTAAACCCACCTTCCATCCTTTCATCAAAATCCCAGGTGAAATCTCCATCTACCAATAAAAATCCATTAGCTCCATCTTAGTAAACACGATGATCCTGCTTTCCCAGCATCTGAGCTGTATTCTTTCCAGACACACTGACTGCCCGCAGAATAGAGCTGAATCTGTAAATAGTCCCCTTAACCATAAAATTATAGATATATATAGTAATAACACACTATCATCACAGATGGACAATAAAAGCTAGTCTTGGCGGCATTTGGAAAAGTTAGAAATATTATAGTTTTTATTAAAGTTAAATGTGGTGGAGGGAAACAGAAAAAGAACAAAAGGTCCATCTGTACGAGGGTGGAAAACCAGGGAGATTAAAGAGTGGGTGGGGCGGAGCCAAAGGCTGTGCTAACGGGTCAAGAAAAGAAATGTTTCTGGGAAGTGTGAATGGAAGATGGAGGAGCAGCTCCTGTTTAATTACCAATGAGAGAAACATGATTAAGATCGAAACATGCAAAGAAAAAATCCCTTTAAAGCTGGTTTATTTTACAGTTGAGCAATGTTTCAAAAGAGAGCCGAATGATGAAGACAAGTCACCAATGCCAGACACCAATGGGAGACGGACTCTGACATGAAGATTTCCTGTTTTCTCTGGTTTGTGGGTTGCTGCAATACCCACATGCGCCACACTGTGGCGGTGCAGGCTGCCCAATGCAGCAATCACAGAAAACCAATCCTCCCAAATCCAGCAGCAAAAATAAACCTGGTTCAAGATCCATTAGTTATAAGTTGTATTAGTGATTAGTTGTAAGTATTCGCATTCCAACCATTATTCATGTAAATTGAGTCTGTGTCTTTATAAGCTCTGTTTGTGAACAGAATTCCCACTCACCTGAAGAAGGGACTTAGAGCTTCGAAAGCTTGTGTGGCTTTTGCTACCAAATAAACCTGTTGGACTTTAACCTGGTGTTGTTAAACTTCTTACTGTGTTTACCCCAGTCCAACGCTGGCATCTCCACATCAAGATCCAGACACAGTCCAACTTTCAAACATTTATACAGCGGAAACAAGCAGCCTGCACGCTCCTCTGGTCAAAAAATCATTCATCGTTTAAATAAAATCATTCACTTGACAGAAGCCAGAGGGCGGCACGGTAGCACAGTGGTTAGCACTGTTGCTTCACAGCTCCAGGGTCCCGGGTTCGATTCCCGGCTCGGGTCACTGTCTGTGTGGAGTTTGCACATTCTCCCCGTGTCTGCGTGGGTTTCCTCCGGGTGCTCCGGTTTCCTCCCACAGTCCAAAGATGTGCGGGTTAGGTTGATTGGCCAGGTTGAAAAAATTGCCCCTTAGAGTCCTGAGATGCGTAGGTTAGAGGGATTAGTGGGTAAATATGTGGGGGTAGGGCCTGGGTGGGATTGTGGTCGGTGCAGACTCGATGGGCCGAATGGCCTCCTTCTGCACTGTAGGGTTTCTATGATTTCTATGAGGGTGGTTGTCGAGAGTTGTTTTTCAAACTGGAGGCCTGTGACCAGCGGTGTGCCTCAGGGATCAGTGCTGGGCCCACTGTTATTTGTCATTTATATTAATGATTTGGATGAGAATATAGGAAGCATGGTTAGTAAGTTTGCAGATGACACCAAGATTGGTGGCATAGTGGACAGTGAAGAAAGTTATCTCCAATTGCAACGGGATCTTGATCAATTGGGCCAGTGGGCTGACGAATGGCAGATGGAGTTTAATTTAGACAAATGCGAAGTGATGCATTTTGGTAGATTGAACCAGGGCAGGACTTACTCAGTTAATGGTAGGGTGTTGGGGAGAGTTACAGGTTCATAGCTCCTTGAAAGTGGAGTCACAGGTGGACAGAGTGGTGAAGAAGGCATTTGATATGCTTGGTTTCATCGTCAGAACATTGAATACAGGAGTTGGGACGTCTTGTTGAAGTTGTACAAGACATTGGTAAGGCCACACTTGGAATACTGTGTGCAATTCTGGTCACCCTATTATAGAAAGGATATTATTAAACTAGAAAGAGTGCAGAAAAGATTTACTAGGATGCTACTGGGACTTGATGGATTGAGTTATAAGGAGAGGCTGGATAGACTGGGACTTTTTTCTCTGGAGCGTAGGAGGCTGAGGGGTGACCTTATAGAGGTCTATAAAATAATGAGGGGCATAGATCAGCTTGATAGTCAATATCTTTTCCCAAAGGTAGGGGAGTCTAAAACTAGAGGGCATCGGTTTAAGGTGAGAGGGGAGAGATACAAAAGTGTCCAGAGGGGCAATTATTTCACACAGAGGGTGGTATGTGTCTGGAACAAGCTGCCAGAGGTAGTAGTAGAGGCGGGTACAATTTTATCTTTTAAAAAGCAATTAGATAGTTACATGGGTACGATGAGTATAGAGGGATATGGGCCAAATTGGAAAACGGCTAATGTTACGCCGCTGTTTAAAAAAGGAAGGAGACAAAAGGCGGGTAACTATAGGCCGGTCAGCTTAACGTCTGTAGTAGGGAAAATGCTGGAATCCATTATTAAGGAGGAGATAGCAGGGCATCTGGATAGAAATGGTTCGATCAATCAGACGCAGCATGGATTCATGAGGGGAAAGTCGTGCTTGACGAACATGTTGGATTTTTATGAAGATGTGACTAGGGCGGTTGATGGAGGAGAACCGGTGGATGCGGTGTTTTTGGATTTCCAAAAGGCGTTTGATAAGGTGCCCCATAAAAGGCTGCTGAAGAAGATTAGGGCACACGGAGTTGGGGGTAGTGTGTTAAAGTGGATTGGGGACTGGCTATCCGACAGGAAGCAAAGAGTCGGAATAAATGGGTGTTTTTCCGGTTGGAGGAAGGTAACTAGTGGCGTGCCGCAGGGATCGGTACTCGGGCCGCAACTGTTTACCATTTATATAGATGATCTGGAGGAGGGGACGGAGTGTAGGGTAACGAAGTTTGCAGACGACACAAAGATAAGTGGAAAAGTGAATCGTGTGGAGGACGGAGAAGATCTGCAGAGAGATTTGGACAGGCTGAGTGAGTGGGCGAGGATATGGCAAATGGAGTATAACGTTGAGAAATGCGAGGTTATACACTTTGGAGGAAATAATAACAAATGGGATTACTATCTCAATGGAAACAAATTAAAACATGCTACCGTGCAAAGGGACCTGGGGGTCCTTGTGCATGAGACGCAAAAGCCCAGTCTGCAGGTACAACAGGTGATCAAGAAGGCAAATGGGATGTTGGCCTATATTGCGAGGGGGATAGAATATAAAAGCAGGGATGTCTTGATGCACCTGTACAGGGCATTGGTGAGGCCGCAGCTGGAATACTGTGTGCAGTATTGGTCCCCTTATATGAGGAAGGATATATTGGCATTGGAGGGAGTGCAGAGAAGGTTCACCAGGTTGATACCGGAGATGAGGGGTTTGGATTATGAGGAGAGGCTGAGGAGATTGGGTTTGTACTCGTTGGAGTTTAGAAGGATGAGGGGGGATCTTATGGAGACTTATAAGATAATGCGGGGGCTGGATAGGGTGGAGGCGGAGAGATTCTTTCCACTTAGTAAGGAAGTTAAAACTAGAGGACACAGCCTCAAAATAAAGGGGGGTCGGTTTAAGACAGAGTTGAGGAGGAACTTCTTCTCCCAGAGGGTGGTGAATCTCTGGAATTCTCTGCCCACTGAGGTGGTGGAGGCTACCTCGCTGAATATGTTTAAAGCGCGGATGGATGGATTCCTGAGCGGTAAGGGAATTAAGGGTTATGGGGATCAGGCGGGTAAGTGGTACTGATCCACGTCAGATCAGCCATGATCTTATTGAATGGCGGGGCAGGCTCGAGGGGCTAGATGGCCTACTCCTGCTCCTATTTCTTATGTTCTTATGTTCTAAATGCGGGCAATTGCGATTAGCTTCGGGGTTTTTAAAAAAAAAGGGCGGCAGGAACAAGTTGGGCCGAAGGGCCTGTTTCCATGCTGTAAACCTCTATGACTCTGTGACTCTGGGAGATTTTGGATTCAATAACAACAAAAATCCATGTTTGCCCAATATTCCCAGACGCCGTATCCAGACGCTGTGTCCAGACACTGTCCAGACACTGTGTCCAGACACTGTGCCCAGACACTGTCCAGACTCAAAAGAGCCAACCTGACCCAGCCCCTGTCACTGAACACGGGACTGTCCCACTGGACACGGGGCTGACCCACTGGACACGGGACTGACCCACTGGACACGGGACTGACCCACTGGACACGGGACTGACCCACTGGACACGGGACTGACCCACTGGACACGGGACTGACCCACTGGACACGGGGCTGTCCCACTGGACACGGGGCTGTCCCACTGGACACGGGGCTGTCCCACTGGACACGGGGCTGTCCCACTGGACACGGGACTGACCCACTGGACACGGGACTGACCCACTGGACACGGGACTGACCCACTGGACACGGGACTGACCCACTGGACACGGGACTGACCCACTGGATAAAAGTTGCTGATGGAAAGGATGTTTGAATAATTTCAGGGATTGGTGGTTTGATCTGATTCCAGTGGGCGGTCAGTGTGGGTGTGAGGGGAGTGGGCAGTGGGTGGTCAGTGTGGGTGTGAGGGGAGTGGGCAGTGGGTGGTCAGTGTGGGTGTGAGGGGAGTGGGCAGTGGGTGGTCAGTGTGGGTGTGAGGGGAGTGGGCAGTGGGTGGTCAGTGTGGGTGTGAGGGGAGTGGGCAGTGGGTGGTCAGTGTGGGTGTGAGGGGAGTGGGCAGTGGGTGGTCAGTGTGGGTGTGAGGGGAGTGGGCAGCAGGGTGAACATCACTAACAGTCCAGTTGTGTGTTTCCAGGATGGAGGGGGAATGTGAGCAGAGCGCGGGCTTGTTTCACCCAACAGTAAGCCTTTATACGCTGTGTGATCTGTGTCAGCATATAAACTCTTACAGTTGAGAGAGGTGAGTCACACCGAGACTGTACCAACCAGAGGACCACTGAAAACACTGGAATCACTGGAATCAATGCAATGACTGGAATCACTGGAATCAGTGCAATCACTGGAGACACTGCAGCAGCACAGCAGATTGACAGAGCAATGGGGAACAATAAACAGAGCAAAGTTCAATTTAGACAGAAACCATGGCAACGGGCTGCGGGCATCAATTTCAGAAATTATTAAGAATAATTTTCAGAACAAAAAACCAAAAAGACCATAAAATTCCATCAACACTTCCTTCAGGAACTGTATCCCAGTGAGAGTCAGCACCTTCAGGAACTGTATCCCAGTGAGAGTCAGCACCTTCAGGAACTGTATCCCAGTGAGAGTCAGCACCTTCAGGAACTGTATCCCAGTGAGAGTCAGCACCTTCAGGAACTGTATCCCAGTGAGAGTCAGCACCTTCAGGAACTGTATCCCAGTGAGAGTCAGCACCTTCAGGAACTGTATCCCAGTGAGAGTCAGCACCTTCAGGAACTGTATCCCAGTGAGAGTCAGTACCTTCAGGAACTGTATCCCAGTGAGAGTCAGCACCTTCAGGAACTGTATCCCAGTTAGAGTCAGCACCTTCAGGAACTGTCCCCCAGTGAGAGTCAGCACCTTCAGGAACTGTATCCCAGTGAGAGTCAGCACCTTCAGGAACTGTATCCCAGTGAGAGACAGCACCTTCAGGAACTGTCCCCCAGTGAGAGTCAGCACCTTCAGGAACTGTATCCCAGTGAGAGTCAGCACCTTCAGGAACTGTGTCCCAGTGAGAGACAGCACCTTCAGGAACTGTATCCCAGTGAGAGACAGCACCTTCAGGAACTGTATCCCAGTGAGAGACAGCACCTTCAGGAACTGTATCCCAGTGAGAGTCAGCTCCTTCAGGAACTGTATCCCAGTGAGAGTCAGCACCTTCAGGAACTGTATCCCAGTGAGAGTCAGCGCCTTCAGGAACTGTCCCCCAGTGAGAGTCAGCACCTTCAGGAACTGTGTCCCAGTGAGAGACAGCACCTTCAGGAACTGTATCTCAGTGAGAGTCAGCACCTTCAGGAACTGTATCCCAGTGAGAGTCAGCACCTTCAGGAACTGTCCCCCAGTGAGAGTCAGCACCTTCAGGAACTGTGTCCCGGTGAGAGACAGCACCTTCAGGAACTGTATCTCAGTGAGAGACAGCACCTTCAGGAACTGTATCCCAGTGAGAGTCAGCACCTTCAGGAACTGTATCCCAGTGAGAGTCAGCACCTTCAGGAACTGTATCCCAGTGAGAGTCAGCACCTTCAGGAACTGTGTCCCAGTGAGAGACAGCACCTTCAGGAACTGTATCCCAGTGAGAGACAGCACCTTCAGGAACTGTATCCCAGTGAGAGTCAGCACCTTCAGGAAATGTATCCCAGTGAGAGTCAGCGCCTTCAGGAACTGTATCCCAGTGAGAGTCAGCACCTTCAGGAACTGTATCCCAGTGAGAGTCAGCACCTTCTGGAACTGTATCCCAGTGAGAGTCAGCACCTTCAGGAACTGTATCCCAGTGAGAGTCAGCACCTTCAGGAACTGTATCCCAGTGAGATCCAGCACCTTCAGGAACTGTATCCCAGTGAGAGTCAGCACCTTCAGGAACTGTATCCCAGTGAGAGTCAGCACCTTCTGGAACTGTATCCCAGTGAGAGTCAGCACCTTCAGGAACTGTATCCCAGTGAGTGTCAGCACCTTCAGGAACTGTATCCCAGTGAGATCCAGCACCTTCAGGAACTGTATCCCAGTGAGAGTCAGCACCTTCAGGAACTGTGTCCCAGTGAGAGTCAGCACCTTCAGGAACTGTATCCCAGTGAGAGACAGCACCTTCAGGAACTGTATCCCAGTGAGAGACAGCACCTTCAGGAACTGTATCCCAGTGAGAGTCAGCACCTTCAGGAACTGTATCCCAGTGAGAGTCAGCACCTTCAGGAACTGTATCCCAGTGAGAGTCAGCACCTTCAGGAACTGTCCCCCAGTGAGAGTCAGCACCTTCAGGAACTGTATCCCAGTGAGAGTCAGCACCTTCAGGAACTGTATCCCAGTGAGAGTCAGCACCTTCAGGAACTGTCCCCCAGTGAGAGTCAGCACCTTCAGGAACTGTCCCCCAGTGAGAGTCAGCACCTTCAGGAACTGTATCCCAGTGAGAGTCAGCAGCTTCAGGAACTGTATCCCAGTGAGAGTCACACCTTCAGTAACTGTATCCCAGTGCGAGTCGGCACCTTCAGTAACTGTATCCCAGTGAGAGTCAGCACCTTCAGGAACTGTCCCCCAGCAAGAATCAGCATCTTCAGGAACTGTATCCCAGTGACAGTCAGCACCTTCAGGAACTGTATCCCAGTGAGAGTCAGCACCTTCAGGAACTGTCCCGCAGTGAGAGTCAGCACGTTCAGGAACTGTATCCCAGTGAGAGTCAGCACCTTCAGGAACTGTATCCCAGTGAGAGTCAGCACCTTCAGGAACTGTATCCCAGTGAGAGTCAGCACCTTCAGGAACTGTATCCCAGTGAGAGTCAGCACCTTCAGGAACTGTATCCCAGTGAGAGTCAGCACCTTCAGGAACTGAATCCCAGTGAGAGTCAGCACCTTCAGGAACTGTGTCCCAGTGAGAGTCAGCACCTTCAGGAACTGTATCCCAGTGAGAGTCAGCACCTTCAGGAACTGTATCCCAGTGAGAGTCAGCACCTTCAGGAACTGTATCCCAGTGAGAGTCAGCACCTTCAGGAACTGTATCCCAGTGAGAGTCAGCACCTTCAGGAACTGTATCCCAGTGAGAGTCAGCACCTTCAGGAACTGTCCCCCAGTGAGAGTCAGCACCTTCAGGAACTGTATCCCAGTGAGAGTCAGCACCTTCAGGAACTGTATCCCAGTGAGAGTCAGCACCTTCAGGAACTGTATCCCAGTGGGAGTCAGCACCTTCAGGAACTGTATCCCAGTAAGAGTCAGCACCTTCAGGAACTGTATCCCAGTGGGAGTCAGCACCTCCAGGAACTGTCCCGCAGTGAGAGTCAACACGTTCAGGAACTGTATCCCAGTGTGAGTCAGCACCTTCAGGAACTGTCCCGCAGTGAGAGTCAGCACTTCAGGAACTGTATCCCAGTGAGAGTCAGCACCTTCAGGAACTGTATCCCAGTGAGAGTCAACACGTTCAGGAACTGTATCCCAGTGAGAGTCAGCACCTTCAGGAACTGTCCCCCAGTGAGAGTCTGCACCTTCAGGAACTGTATCCCAGTGAGAGTCAGCACCTTCAGGAACTGTCCCCCAGTGAGAGTAAGCACCTTCAGGAACTGTGTCCCAGTGAGAGTCAGCACCTTCAGGAACTGTATCCCAGTGAGAGTCAGCACCTTCAGGAACTGTATCCCAGTGAGAGTCAGCACCTTCAGGAACTGTCCCCCAGTGAGAGTCAACACCTTCAGGAACTGTATCCCAGTGAGAGTCAGCACCTTCAGGAACTGTATCCCACTGAGAGTCAGCACCTTCAGGAACTGTATCCCAGTGAGAGTCAGCACCTTCAGGAACTGTATCCCAGTGAGAGTCAGCACCTTCAGGAACTGTATCCCAGTGAGAGTCAGCACCTTCAGGAACTGTCCCCCAGTGAGAGTCAGCACCTTCAGGAACTGTATCCCAGTGAGAGTCAGCACCTTCAGGAACTGTATCCCAGTGAGAGTCAGCACCTTCAGGAACTGTCCCCCAGTGAGAGTCAGCAGCTTCACGAACTGTATCCCAGTGAGAGTCACACCTTCAGTAACTGTCCCCCAGTGAGAGTCAGCACCTTCAGGAACTGTATCCCAGTGGGAGTCGGCACCTTCAGTAACTGTCCCCCAGTAAGAATCAGCATCTTCAGGAACTGTATCCCAGTGAGAGTCAGCACCTTCAGGAACTGTCCCCCAGTGAGAGTCAGCACCTTCAGGAACTGTATCCCAGTGAGAGTCAGCACCTTCAGGAACTGTCCCCCAGTGAGAGTCAGCACCTTCAGGAACTGTATCCCAGTGAGAGGCAGCATCTTCAGGAACTCTATCCCAGTTAGAGTTAGCACCTTCAGGAACTGTATCCCAGTGAGAGTCAGCACCTTCAGGAACTGTCCCCCAGTGAGAGTCAGCACCTTCAGGAACTGTATCCCAGTGAGAGGCAGCATCTTCAGGAACTCTATCCCAGTTAGAGTTAGCACGTTTAGGAACTGTATTCCAGTGAGAGTCAGCACCTTCAGGAACTGTATCCCAGTGAGAGTCAGCACCGTCAGGAACTGTCCCCCAGTGAGAGTCAGCACCTTCAGGAACTGTGTCCCAGTGAGAGTCAGCACCTTCAGGAACTGTCCCCCAGTGAGAGTCAGCACCTTCAGGAACTGTATCCCAGTGAGAGTCAGCAGCTTCAGGAACTGTATCCCAGTGAGAGTCACACCTTCAGTAACTGTATCCCAGTGCGAGTCGGCACCTTCAGTAACTGTATCCCAGTGAGAGTCAGCACCTTCAGGAACTGTCCCCCAGTCAGAATCAGCATCTTCAGGAACTGTATCCCAGTGACAGTCAGCACCTTCAGGAACTGTATCCCAGTGAGAGTCAGCACCTTCAGGAACTGTATCCCAGTGAGAGTCAGCACCTTCAGGAACTGTCCCGCAGTGAGAGTCAGCACGTTCAGGAACTGTATCCCAGTGAGAGTCAGCACCTTCAGGAACTGTATCCCAGTGAGAGTCAGCACCTTCAGGAACTGTCGCGCAGTGAGAGTCAGCACCTTCAGGAACTGTATCCCAGTGAGAGTCAGCACCTTCAGGAACTGTATCCCAGTGAGAGTCAGCACCTTCAGGAACTGTCGCGCAGTGAGAGTCAGCACCTTCAGGAACTGTATCCCAGTGAGAGTCAGCACCTTCAGGAACTGTGTCCCAGTGAGAGGCAGCACCTTCAGGAACTGTATCCCAGTGAGAGTCAGCAACTTCAGGAACTGTCCCCCAGTGAGAGTCTGCACCTTCAGGAACTGCATCCCAGTGAGAGTCAGCACCTTCAGGAACTGTCCCCCAGTGAGAGTAAGCACCTTCAGGAATTGTGTCCCAGTGAGAGACAGCACCTTCAGGAACTGTATCCCAGTGAGTGTCAGCACCTTCAGGAACTGTCCCCCAGTGAGAGTAAGCACCTTCAGGAATTGTGTCCCAGTGAGAGTCAACACCTTCAGGAACTGTATCCCAGTGAGAGTCAGCACCTTAAGGAACTGTATCCCAGTGAGAGTCAGCACCTTCAGGAACTGTATCCCAGTGAGAGTCAGCACCTTCAGGAACTGTCCCCCAGTGAGAGTCAGCACCTTCAGGAACTGTCCCCCAGTGAGAGTCACACCTTCAGGAACTGTATCCCAGTGAGAGTCAGCATCTTCAGGAACTCTAACCCAGTTACAGTCAGCACGTTTAGGAACTGTATTCCAGTGAGAGTCAGCACGTTCAGGAACTGTATCCCAGTGGGAGTCAGCATCTTCAGGAACTGTATCCCAGTTAGTGTCAGCATCTTCAGGAACTGTATCCCAGTGTGACTCAGGACCTTCAGGAACAGTATCCCAGTGAGTGTCAGGACCTTCAGGAACTGTATACCAGTGAGAGTCAGCACCTTGAGGAACTGTGTCCCTGTGAGAGTCAGCATCTTCAGGAACTGTCCCCCAGTGCGACTCAGCACCTTCAGGAACTGTCCCCCAGTGAGAGTCAGTACCTTCAGGAACTGTATCCCACTGAGAGTCAGCACCTTCAGGAACTGTATCCCAGTGAGAATCAGCATCTTCAGGAACTGTATCCCAGTGAGTGTCAGCACCTTCAGGAACTGTATCCCAGTGAGAGTCAGCACCTTCAGGAACTGTATCCCAGTGAGAGTCAGCACCTTCAGGAACTGTCCCCCAGTGAGAGTCACACCTTCAGTAACTGTATCCCAGTGAGAGTCAGCACCTTCAGGAACTGTCCCCCAGTGAGAGTCAGCACCTTCAGGAACTGTATCCCAGTGAGAGTCAGCACCTTCAGGAACTATATCCCAGTGAGAGTCAGCACCTTCAGGAACTGTCCCCCAGTGAGAGTCACACCTTCAGGAACTGTATCCCAGTGAGAGTCAGCACCTTCAGGAACTGTATCCCAGTTACAGTCAGCACGTTTAGGAACTGTATTCCAGTGAGAGTCAGCACGTTCAGGAACTGTATCCCAGTGGGAGTCAGCATCTTCAGGAACTGTATCCCAGTTAGTGTCAGCATCTTCAGGAACTGTATCCCAGTGTGACTCAGGACCTTCAGGAACAGTATCCCAGTGAGTGTCAGGACCTTCAGGAACTGTATACCAGTGAGAGTCAGCACCTTGAGGAACTGTGTCCCTGTGAGAGTCAGCATCTTCAGGAACTGTCCCCCAGTGAGAGTCAGTACCTTCAGGAACTGTATCCCAGTGAGAGTTAGCACCTTCAGGAACTGTCCCCCAGTGAGAGCCAGCACCTTTAGGAACTGTATCACAGTGAGAGTCAGCACCGTCAGGAACTGTCCCCCAGTGAGAATCAGCATCTTCAGGAACTGTATCCCAGTGAGAGTCAGCACCTTCAGGAACTGTATCCCAGTGAGAGACAGCACCTTCAGGAACTGTCCCCCATTGAGAGTCAGCACCCTCAGGAACTGTATCCCAGTGAGAGTCAGTACCTTCAGGAACTGTATCCCAGTGAGAGTCAGCACCTTCAGGAACTGTCCCCCAGTGAGAGTCAGCACCTTCAGGAACTGTATCCCAGTGAGAGGCAGCACCTTCAGGAACTGTATCCCAGTGAGAGTCAGCACCTTCAGGAACTGTATCCCAGTGAGAGTCAGCACCTTCAGGAACTGTATCCCAGTGAGAGTCAGCACCTTCAGGAACTGTATCCCAGTGAGAGTCAGCAGCTTCAGGAACTGTATCCCAGTGCGAGTCGGCACCTTCAGGAACTGTATCCCAGTGAGAGTCAGCACCTTCAGGAACTGTATCCCAGTGAGAGTCAGCACCTTCAGGAACTGTATCCCAGTGAGAGTCAGCACCTTCAGGAACTTTCCCCCTGTGAGAGTCAGCACCTTCAGGAACTGTATCCGAGTGAGAGGCAGCACCTTCAGGAACTCTATCCCAGTTAGAGTCAGCACGTTTAGGAACTGTATTCCAGTGAGAGTCAGCACCTTCAGGAACTGTATCCCACTGAGAGTCAGCACCTTCAGGAACTGTCCCCCAGTGAGAGTCAGCACCTTCAGGAACTGTATCCCAGTGAGAGTCAGCACCTTCAGGAACTGTATCCCAGTGAGAGTCAGCACCTTCAGGAACTGTCCCCCAGTGAGAGTCAGCAGCTTCACGAACTGTATCCCAGTGAGAGTCACACCTTCAGTAACTGTCCCCCAGTGAGAGTCAGCACCTTCAGGAACTGTATCCCAGTGGGAGTCGGCACCTTCAGTAACTGTCCCCCAGTAAGAATCAGCATCTTCAGGAACTGTATCCCAGTGAGAGTCAGCACCTTCAGGAACTGTCCCCCAGTGAGAGTCAGCACCTTCAGGAACTGTATCCCAGTGAGAGTCAGCACCTTCAGGAACTGTCCCCCAGTGAGAGTCAGCACCTTCAGGAACTGTATCCCAGTGAGAGGCAGCATCTTCAGGAACTCTATCCCAGTTAGAGTTAGCACCTTCAGGAACTGTATCCCAGTGAGAGTCAGCACCTTCAGGAACTGTCCCCCAGTGAGAGTCAGCACCTTCAGGAACTGTATCCCAGTGAGAGGCAGCATCTTCAGGAACTCTATCCCAGTTAGAGTTAGCACGTTTAGGAACTGTATTCCAGTGAGAGTCAGCACCTTCAGGAACTGTATCCCAGTGAGAGTCAGCACCGTCAGGAACTGTCCCCCAGTGAGAGTCAGCACCTTCAGGAACTGTGTCCCAGTGAGAGTCAGCACCTTCAGGAACTGTCCCCCAGTGAGAGTCAGCACCTTCAGGAACTGTATCCCAGTGAGAGTCAGCAGCTTCAGGAACTGTATCCCAGTGAGAGTCACACCTTCAGTAACTGTATCCCAGTGCGAGTCGGCACCTTCAGTAACTGTATCCCAGTGAGAGTCAGCACCTTCAGGAACTGTCCCCCAGTCAGAATCAGCATCTTCAGGAACTGTATCCCAGTGACAGTCAGCACCTTCAGGAACTGTATCCCAGTGAGAGTCAGCACCTTCAGGAACTGTATCCCAGTGAGAGTCAGCACCTTCAGGAACTGTCCCGCAGTGAGAGTCAGCACGTTCAGGAACTGTATCCCAGTGAGAGTCAGCACCTTCAGGAACTGTATCCCAGTGAGAGTCAGCACCTTCAGGAACTGTCGCGCAGTGAGAGTCAGCACCTTCAGGAACTGTATCCCAGTGAGAGTCAGCACCTTCAGGAACTGTATCCCAGTGAGAGTCAGCACCTTCAGGAACTGTCGCGCAGTGAGAGTCAGCACCTTCAGGAACTGTATCCCAGTGAGAGTCAGCACCTTCAGGAACTGTGTCCCAGTGAGAGGCAGCACCTTCAGGAACTGTATCCCAGTGAGAGTCAGCAACTTCAGGAACTGTCCCCCAGTGAGAGTCTGCACCTTCAGGAACTGCATCCCAGTGAGAGTCAGCACCTTCAGGAACTGTCCCCCAGTGAGAGTAAGCACCTTCAGGAATTGTGTCCCAGTGAGAGACAGCACCTTCAGGAACTGTATCCCAGTGAGTGTCAGCACCTTCAGGAACTGTCCCCCAGTGAGAGTAAGCACCTTCAGGAATTGTGTCCCAGTGAGAGTCAACACCTTCAGGAACTGTATCCCAGTGAGAGTCAGCACCTTAAGGAACTGTATCCCAGTGAGAGTCAGCACCTTCAGGAACTGTATCCCAGTGAGAGTCAGCACCTTCAGGAACTGTCCCCCAGTGAGAGTCAGCACCTTCAGGAACTGTCCCCCAGTGAGAGTCACACCTTCAGGAACTGTATCCCAGTGAGAGTCAGCATCTTCAGGAACTCTAACCCAGTTACAGTCAGCACGTTTAGGAACTGTATTCCAGTGAGAGTCAGCACGTTCAGGAACTGTATCCCAGTGGGAGTCAGCATCTTCAGGAACTGTATCCCAGTTAGTGTCAGCATCTTCAGGAACTGTATCCCAGTGTGACTCAGGACCTTCAGGAACAGTATCCCAGTGAGTGTCAGGACCTTCAGGAACTGTATACCAGTGAGAGTCAGCACCTTGAGGAACTGTGTCCCTGTGAGAGTCAGCATCTTCAGGAACTGTCCCCCAGTGCGACTCAGCACCTTCAGGAACTGTCCCCCAGTGAGAGTCAGTACCTTCAGGAACTGTATCCCACTGAGAGTCAGCACCTTCAGGAACTGTATCCCAGTGAGAATCAGCATCTTCAGGAACTGTATCCCAGTGAGTGTCAGCACCTTCAGGAACTGTATCCCAGTGAGAGTCAGCACCTTCAGGAACTGTATCCCAGTGAGAGTCAGCACCTTCAGGAACTGTCCCCCAGTGAGAGTCACACCTTCAGTAACTGTATCCCAGTGAGAGTCAGCACCTTCAGGAACTGTCCCCCAGTGAGAGTCAGCACCTTCAGGAACTGTATCCCAGTGAGAGTCAGCACCTTCAGGAACTATATCCCAGTGAGAGTCAGCACCTTCAGGAACTGTCCCCCAGTGAGAGTCACACCTTCAGGAACTGTATCCCAGTGAGAGTCAGCACCTTCAGGAACTGTATCCCAGTTACAGTCAGCACGTTTAGGAACTGTATTCCAGTGAGAGTCAGCACGTTCAGGAACTGTATCCCAGTGGGAGTCAGCATCTTCAGGAACTGTATCCCAGTTAGTGTCAGCATCTTCAGGAACTGTATCCCAGTGTGACTCAGGACCTTCAGGAACAGTATCCCAGTGAGTGTCAGGACCTTCAGGAACTGTATACCAGTGAGAGTCAGCACCTTGAGGAACTGTGTCCCTGTGAGAGTCAGCATCTTCAGGAACTGTCCCCCAGTGAGAGTCAGTACCTTCAGGAACTGTATCCCAGTGAGAGTTAGCACCTTCAGGAACTGTCCCCCAGTGAGAGCCAGCACCTTTAGGAACTGTATCACAGTGAGAGTCAGCACCGTCAGGAACTGTCCCCCAGTGAGAATCAGCATCTTCAGGAACTGTATCCCAGTGAGAGTCAGCACCTTCAGGAACTGTATCCCAGTGAGAGACAGCACCTTCAGGAACTGTCCCCCATTGAGAGTCAGCACCCTCAGGAACTGTATCCCAGTGAGAGTCAGTACCTTCAGGAACTGTATCCCAGTGAGAGTCAGCACCTTCAGGAACTGTCCCCCAGTGAGAGTCAGCACCTTCAGGAACTGTATCCCAGTGAGAGGCAGCACCTTCAGGAACTGTATCCCAGTGAGAGTCAGCACCTTCAGGAACTGTATCCCAGTGAGAGTCAGCACCTTCAGGAACTGTATCCCAGTGAGAGTCAGCACCTTCAGGAACTGTATCCCAGTGAGAGTCAGCAGCTTCAGGAACTGTATCCCAGTGCGAGTCGGCACCTTCAGGAACTGTATCCCAGTGAGAGTCAGCACCTTCAGGAACTGTATCCCAGTGAGAGTCAGCACCTTCAGGAACTGTATCCCAGTGAGAGTCAGCACCTTCAGGAACTTTCCCCCTGTGAGAGTCAGCACCTTCAGGAACTGTATCCGAGTGAGAGGCAGCACCTTCAGGAACTCTATCCCAGTTAGAGCCAGCACGTTTAGGAACTGTATTCCAGTGAGAGTCAGCACCTTCAGGAACTGTATCCCAGTGAGAGTCAGCACCTTCAGGAACTGTATCCCAGTGAGAGTTAGCACCTTCAGGAACTTTCCCCCTGTGAGAGTCAGCATCTTCAGGAACTGTCCCCCAGTGAGAGTCAGCACCTTCAGGAACTGTCCCCCAGTGAGAGTCAGCACCTTCAGGAACTGTATCCCAGTGAGAGTCAGCACCTTCAGTAACTGTATCCCAGTGAGAGTCAGCACGTTCAGGAACTGTCCCCCAGTGAGAGTCAGCACCTTCAGGAACTGTATCCCAGTGAGAGTCAGCACCTTCAGGAACTGTATCCCAGTGAGAGTCAGCACCTTCAGGAACTGTATCCCAGTGAGAGTCAGCACCTTCAGGAACTGTATCCCATTGAGAGTCAGCACCTTCAGGAACTGTCCCTCAGTGAGAGTCAGCATCTTCAGGAACTGTCCCCCAGTGAGAGTCAGTACCTTCAGGAACTGTATCCCAGTGAGAGTTAGCACCTTCAGGAACTGTCCCCCAGTGAGAGCCAGCACCTTTAGGAACTGTATCACAGTGAGAGTCAGCACCGTCAGGAACTGTCCCCCAGTGAGAATCAGCATCTTCAGGAACTGTATCCCAGTGAGAGTCAGCACCTTCAGGAACTGTATCCCAGTGAGAGACAGCACCTTCAGGAACTGTCCCCCATTGAGAGTCAGCACCCTCAGGAACTGTATCCCAGTGAGAGTCAGTACCTTCAGGAACTGTATCCCAGTGAGAGTCAGCACCTTCAGGAACTGTCCCCCAGTGAGAGTCAGCACCTTCAGGAACTGTATCCCAGTGAGAGGCAGCACCTTCAGGAACTGTATCCCAGTGAGAGTCAGCACCTTCAGGAACTGTATCCCAGTGAGAGTCAGCACCTTCAGGAACTGTATCCCAGTGAGAGTCAGCACCTTCAGGAACTGTATCCCAGTGAGAGTCAGCAGCTTCAGGAACTGTATCCCAGTGCGAGTCGGCACCTTCAGGAACTGTATCCCAGTGAGAGTCAGCACCTTCAGGAACTGTATCCCAGTGAGAGTCAGCACCTTCAGGAACTGTATCCCAGTGAGAGTCAGCACCTTCAGGAACTTTCCCCCTGTGAGAGTCAGCACCTTCAGGAACTGTATCCGAGTGAGAGGCAGCACCTTCAGGAACTCTATCCCAGTTAGAGTCAGCACGTTTAGGAACTGTATTCCAGTGAGAGTCAGCACCTTCAGGAACTGTATCCCAGTGAGAGTCAGCACCTTCAGGAACTGTATCCCAGTGAGAGTTAGCACCTTCAGGAACTTTCCCCCTGTGAGAGTCAGCATCTTCAGGAACTGTCCCCCAGTGAGAGTCAGCACCTTCAGGAACTGTCCCCCAGTGAGAGTCAGCACCTTCAGGAACTGTATCCCAGTGAGAGTCAGCACCTTCAGTAACTGTATCCCAGTGAGAGTCAGCACGTTCAGGAACTGTCCCCCAGTGAGAGTCAGCACCTTCAGGAACTGTATCCCAGTGAGAGTCAGCACCTTCAGGAACTGTATCCCAGTGAGAGTCAGCACCTTCAGGAACTGTATCCCAGTGAGAGTCAGCACCTTCAGGAACTGTATCCCATTGAGAGTCAGCACCTTCAGGAACTGTCCCTCAGTGAGAGTCAGCACCTTCAGGAACTGTATCCCAGTGAGAGTCAGCACCTTCAGGAACTGTATCCCAGTGAGAGTCAGCACCTTCAGGAACTGTATCCCAGTGAGAGTCAGCACCTTCAGGAACTGTATCCCAGTGAGAGTCAGCACCTTCAGGAACTGTATCCCAGTGAGAGTCTGCACCTTCAGGAACTGTATCCCAGTGAGAGTCAGCACCTTCAGGAACTGTCCCCCAGTGAGAGTCAGCACCTTCAGGAACTGTATCCCAGTGGGAGTCAGCACCTTCAGGAATTGTGTCCCAGTGAGAGTCATCACCTTCAGGAACTGTATCCCAGTGAGAGTCAGCACCTTCAGGAACTGTCCCCCAGTGAGAGTCAGCACCTTCAGGAACTGTATCCCACTGAGAGTCAGCACCTTCAGGAACTGTCACCCAGGGAGAGTCAACACCTTCAGGAACTGTATCCCAGTGAGAGTCTGCACCTTCAGGAACTGTATCCCACTGAGAGTCAGCACCTTCAGGAACTGTATCCCAGTGAGAGTCAGCACCTTCAGGAACTGTATCCCAGTGAGAGTCAGCACCTTCAGGAACTGTATCCCAGTGAGAGTCAGCACCTTCAGGAACTGTATCCCAGTGAGAGTCAGCACCTTCAGTAACTGTATCCCAGTGAGAGTCGGCACCTTCAGTAACTGTCCCCCAGTAAGAATCGGCATCTTCAGGAACTGTATCCCAGTGAGAGTCAGCACCTTCAGGAACTGTCCCCCAGTGAGAGTCAGCACCTTCAGGAACTGTATCCCAGTGAGAGTCAGCACCTTCAGGAACTGTATCCCAGTGAGAGGCAGCTCCTTCAGGAACTGTATCCCAGTTAGAGTCAGCATCTTCACGAACTCTATCCCAGTTAGAGTCAGCACGTTTAGGAACTGTATTCCAGTGAGAGTCAGCACGTTCAGGAACTGTATCCCAGTGAGAGTCAGCACCTTCAGGAACTGTATCCCAGTGGGAGTCAGCATCTTCAGGAACTGTATCCCAGTTAGTGTCAGCATCTTCAGGAACTGTATCCCAGTGTGACTCAGGACCTTCAGGAACAGTATCCCAGTGAGTGTCAGGACCTTCAGGAACTGTATACCAGTGAGAGTCAGCACCTTGAGGAACTGTGTCCCTGTGAGAGTCAGCATCTTCAGGAACTGTCCCCCAGTGCGACTCAGCACCTTCAGGAACTGTCCCCCAGTGAGAGTCAGTACCTTCAGGAACTGTATCCCACTGAGAGTCAGCACCTTCAGGAACTGTATCCCAGTGAGAATCAGCACCTTCAGGAACTGTATCCCAGTGAGTGTCAGCACCTTCAGGAACTGTTCCCCAGTGAGAGTCAGCACCTTCAGGAACTGTCCCCCAGTGAGAGTCAGCACCTTCAGGAACTGTATCCCAGTGAGAGTTAGCACCTTCAGGAACTGTCCCCCAGTGAGAGTCAGCACCTTCAGGAACTGTATCCCAGTGAGAGTTAGCACCTTCAGGAACTGTCCCCCAGTGAGAGTCAGCACCTTCAGGAACTGTATCACAGTGAGAGTCAGCACCGTCAGGAACTGTCCCCCAGTGAGAATCAGCATCTTCAGGAACTGTATCCCAGTGAGAGTCAGCACCTTCAGGAACTGTCCCCCAGTGAGAGTCAGCACCTTCAGGAACTGTCCCCCAGTGGGAGTCAGCACCTTCAGGAACTGTATCCCAGTGAGAGTCAGCAGCTTCAGGAACTGTATCCCAGTGAGAGTCAGCATCTTCAGGAACTGTGTCCCAGAGAGAGTCAGCGCCTTCAGGAACTGTATCCCAGTGAGAGTCAGCACCTTCAGGAACTCTATCCCAGTGAGAGTCTGCACCTTCAGGAACTGTATCCCAGTGAGAGTCAGCACCTTCAGGAACTGTATCCCAGTGAGAGTCAGCACCTTCAGGAACTGTCCCCCAGTGAGAGTCAGCACCTTCAGGAACTGTATCCCAGTGAGAGTCAGCACCTTCAGGAACTGTGTCCCAGTGAGAGTCAGCACCTTCAGGAACTGTATCCCAGTGAGAGTCAGCACCTTCAGGAACTGTATCCCAGTGAGAGTCAGCACCTTCAGGAACTGTCGCGCAGTGAGAGTCAACACGTTCAGGAACTGTATCCCAGTGTGAGTCAGCACCTTCAGGAACTGTGTCCCAGTGAGAGTCAGCACCTTCAGGAACTGTATCCCAGTGAGAGTCAGCACCTTCAGGAACTGTATCCCAGTGAGAGTCAACACGTTCAGGAACTGTATCCCAGTGAGAGTCAGCACCTTCAGGAACTGTCCCCCAGTGAGAGTCTGCACCTTCAGGAACTGTATCCCAGTGAGAGTCAGCACCTTCAGGAACTGTATCCCAGTGAGAGTCAGCACCTTCAGGAACTGTCCCCCAGTGAGAGTAAGCACCTTCAGGAACTGTCCCCCAGTGAGAGTCAGTACCTTCAGGAACTGTATCCCACTGAGAGTCAGCACCTTCAGGAACTGTATCCCAGTGAGAATCAGCATCTTCAGGAACTGTATCCCAGTGAGAGTCAGCACCGTCAGGAACTGTCCCCCATTGAGAATCAGCATCTTCAGGAACTGTATCCCAGTGAGAGTCAGCACCTTCAGGAACTGTCCCCCAGTGAGAGTCAGCATCTTCAGGAACTGTCCCCCAGTGAGAGTCAGCACCTTCAGGAACTGTATCCCAGTGAGAGTCAGCAGCTTCAGGAACTGTCCCCCAGTGAGAGTCAGCACCTTCAGGAACTGTATCCCAGTGAGAGTCAGCACCTTCAGGAACTGTATCCCAGTGAGAGTCAGCACCTTCAGGAACTGTCCCCCAGTGAGAGTCAGCACCTTCAGGAACTGTATCCCAGTGAGAGTCAGCACCTTCAGGAACTGTATCCCAGTGAGAGTCAGCACCTTCAGGAACTGTATCCCAGTGAGAGTCAGCACCTTCAGGAACTGTATCCCAGTGAGAGTCAACACGTTCAGGAACTGTATCCCAGTGAGAGTCAGCACCTTCAGGAACTGTCCCCCAGTGAGAGTCTGCACCTTCAGGAACTGTATCCCAGTGAGAGTCAGCACCTTCAGGAACTGTATCCCAGTGGCAGTCAGCATCTTCAGGAACTGTATCCCAGTTAGTGTCAGCATCTTCAGGAACTGTATCCCAGTGTGACTCAGGACCTTCAGGAACAGTATCCCAGTGAGTGTCAGGACCTTCAGGAACTGTATACCAGTGAGAGTCAGCACCTTGAGGAACTGTGTCCCTGTGAGAGTCAGCATCTTCAGGAACTGTCCCCCAGTGCGACTCAGCACCTTCAGGAACTGTCCCCCAGTGAGAGTCAGTACCTTCAGGAACTGTATCCCACTGAGAGTCAGCACCTTCAGGAACTGTATCCCAGTGAGAGTCAGCACCTTCAGGAACTGTATCCCAGTGAGAGTCAGCACCTTCAGGAACTGTCCCCCAGTGAGAGTCAGCACCTTCAGGAACTGTATCCCAGTGAGAGTCAGCACCTTCAGGAACTGTATCCCAGTGAGAGTCAGCACCTTCAGGAACTGTATCCCAGTGAGAGTCAGCACCTTCAGGAACTGTATCCCAGTGAGAGTCAGCACCTCCAGGAACTGTCCCGCAGTGAGAGTCAACACGTTCAGGAACTGTATCCCAGTGTGAGTCAGCACCTTCAGGAACTGTCCCGCAGTGAGAGTCAGCACCTTCAGGAACTGTATCCCAGTGAGAGTCAGCACCTTCAGGAACTGTATCCCAGTGAGAGTCAACACGTTCAGGAACTGTATCCCAGTGAGAGTCAGCACCTTCAGGAACTGTATCCCAGTGAGAGTCTGCACCTTCAGAAACTGTATCCCAGTGAGAGTCAGCACCTTCAGGAACTGTATCCCAGTGGGAGTCAGCATCTTCAGGAACTGTATCCCAGTTAGTGTCAGCATCTTTAGGAACTGTATCCCAGTGTGACTCAGGACCTTCAGGAACAGTATCCCAGTGAGTGTCAGGACCTTCAGGAACTGTATACCAGTGAGAGTCAGCACCTTGAGGAACTGTGTCCCTGTGAGAGTCAGCATCTTCAGGAACTGTCCCCCAGTGCGACTCAGCACCTTCAGGAACTGTCCCCCAGTGAGAGTCAGTACCTTCAGGAACTGTATCCCAGTGAGAATCAGCACCTTCAGGAACTGTATCCCAGTGAGTGTCAGCACCTTCAGGAACTGTTCCCCAGTGAGAGTCAGCACCTTCAGGAACTGTCCCCCAGTGAGAGTCAGCACCTTCAGGAACTGTATCCCAGTGAGAGTTAGCACCTTCAGGAACTGTCCCCCAGTGAGAGTCAGCACCTTCAGGAACTGTATCACAGTGAGAGTCAGCACCGTCAGGAACTGTCCCCCAGTGAGAATCAGCATCTTCAGGAACTGTATCCCAGTGAGAGTCAGCACCTTCAGGAACTGTCCCCCAGTGAGAGTCAGCACCTTCAGGAACTGTCCCCCAGTGGGAGTCAGCACCTTCAGGAACTGTATCCCAGTGAGAGTCAGCAGCTTCAGGAACTGTATCCCAGTGAGAGTCAGCATCTTCAGGAACTGTGTCCCAGTGAGAGTCAGCACCTTCAGGAACTGTCCCCCAGTGAGAGTAAGCACCTTCAGGAACTGTCCCCCAGTGAGAGTCAGTACCTTCAGGAACTGTATCCCACTGAGAGTCAGCACCTTCAGGAACTGTATCCCAGTGAGAATCAGCATCTTCAGGAACTGTATCCCAGTGAGAGTCAGCACCGTCAGGAACTGTCCCCCATTGAGAATCAGCATCTTCAGGAACTGTATCCCAGTGAGAGTCAGCACCTTCAGGAACTGTCCCCCAGTGAGAGTCAGCATCTTCAGGAACTGTCCCCCAGTGAGAGTCAGCACCTTCAGGAACTGTATCCCAGTGAGAGTCAGCAGCTTCAGGAACTGTCCCCCAGTGAGAGTCAGCACCTTCAGGAACTGTATCCCAGTGAGAGTCAGCACCTTCAGGAACTGTATCCCAGTGAGAGTCAGCACCTTCAGGAACTGTCCCCCAGTGAGAGTCAGCACCTTCAGGAACTGTATCCCAGTGAGAGTCAGCACCTTCAGGAACTGTATCCCAGTGAGAGTCAGCACCTTCAGGAACTGTATCCCAGTGAGAGTCAGCACCTTCAGGAACTGTATCCCAGTGAGAGTCAACACGTTCAGGAACTGTATCCCAGTGAGAGTCAGCACCTTCAGGAACTGTCCCCCAGTGAGAGTCTGCACCTTCAGGAACTGTATCCCAGTGAGAGTCAGCACCTTCAGGAACTGTATCCCAGTGGGAGTCAGCATCTTCAGGAACTGTATCCCAGTTAGTGTCAGCATCTTCAGGAACTGTATCCCAGTGTGACTCAGGACCTTCAGGAACAGTATCCCAGTGAGTGTCAGGACCTTCAGGAACTGTATACCAGTGAGAGTCAGCACCTTGAGGAACTGTGTCCCTGTGAGAGTCAGCATCTTCAGGAACTGTCCCCCAGTGCGACTCAGCACCTTCAGGAACTGTCCCCCAGTGAGAGTCAGTACCTTCAGGAACTGTATCCCACTGAGAGTCAGCACCTTCAGGAACTGTATCCCAGTGAGAGTCAGCACCTTCAGGAACTGTATCCCAGTGAGAGTCAGCACCTTCAGGAACTGTCCCCCAGTGAGAGTCAGCACCTTCAGGAACTGTATCCCAGTGAGAGTCAGCACCTTCAGGAACTGTATACCAGTGAGAGTCAGCACCTTGAGGAACTGTGTCCCTGTGAGAGTCAGCACCTTCAGGAACTGTATCCCAGTGAGAGTCAGCATCTTCAGGAACTGTCCCCCAGTGCGACTCAGCACCTTCAGGAACTGTCCCCCAGTGAGTGTCAGTACCTTCAGGAACTGTATCCCACTGAGAGTCAGCACCTTCAGGAACTGTATCCCAGTGAGAATCAGCACCTTCAGGAACTGTATCCCAGTGAGTGTCAGCACCTTCAGGAACTGTCCCCCAGTGAGAGTCAGCACCTTCAGGAACTGTCCCCCAGTGAGAGTCAGCACCTTCAGGAGCTGTATCCCAGTGAGAGTTAGCACCTTCAGGAACTGTCCCCCAGTGAGAGTCAGCACCTTCAGGAACTGTATCACAGTGAGAGTCAGCACCGTCAGGAACTGTCCCCCAGTGAGAATCAGCATCTTCAGGAACTGTATCCCAGTGAGAGTCAGCACCTTGAGGAACTGTCCCCCAGTGAGAGTCAGCACCTTCAGGAACTGTCCCCCAGTGAGAGTCAGCACCTTCAGGAACTGTATCCCAGTGAGAGTCAGCACCTTCAGGAACTGTATCCCAGTGAGAGTCAGCACCTTCAGGAACTGTGTCCCAGTGAGAGTCAGCGCCTTCAGGAACTGTATCCCAGTGAGAGTCAGCACCTTCAGGAACTGTATCCCAGTGAGAGTCAGCACCTTCAGGAACTGTCCCCCAGTGAGAGTCAGCACCTTCAGGAACTGTATCCCAGTGAGAGTCAGCACCTTCAGGAACTGTGTCCCAGTGAGAGTCAGCACCTTCAGGAACTGTATCCCAGTGAGAGTCAGCACCTTCAGGAACTGTATCCCAGTGAGAGTCAGCACCTTCAGGAACTGTCGCGCAGTGAGAGTCAACACGTTCAGGAACTGTATCCCAGTGTGAGTCAGCACCTTCAGGAACTGTGTCCCAGTGAGAGTCAGCACCTTCAGGAACTGTATCCCAGTGAGAGTCAGCACCTTCAGGAAATGTATCCCAGTGACAGTCAACACGTTCAGGAACTGTATCCCAGTGAGAGTCAGCACCTTCAGGAACTGTCCCCCAGTGAGAGTCAGCACCTTCAGGAACTGTCCCCAAGTGCGACTCAGCACCTTCAGGAACTGTCCCCCAGTGAGAGTCAGTACCTTCAGGAACTGTATCCCACTGAGAGTCAGCACCTTCAGGAACTGTATCCCAGTGAGAATCAGCATCTTCAGGAACTGTATCCCAGTGAGAGTCAGCACCTTCAGGAACTGTCCCCCAGTGAGAGTCAGCACCTTCATGAACTGTATCCCAGTGAGAGTCAGCACCGTCAGGAACTGTCCCCCATTGAGAATCAGCATCTTCAGGAACTGTATCCCAGTGAGAGTCAGCACCTTCAGGAACTGTATCCCACTGAGAGTCAGCATCTTCAGGAACTGTCCCCCAGTGAGAGTCAGCACCTTCAGGAACTGTATCCCAGTGAGAGTCAGCACCTTCAGGAACTGTATCCCAGTGAGAGTCAGCACCTTCAGGAACTGTCCCGCAGTGAGAGTCAGCACCTTCAGGAACTGTATCCCAGTGAGAGTCAGCACCTTCAGGAACTGTATCCCAGTGAGAGTCAACACGTTCAGGAACTGTATCCCAGTGAGAGTCAGCACCTTCAGGAACTGTCCCCCAGTGAGAGTCAGCACCTTCAGGAACTGTATCCCAGTGAGAGTCAGCACCTTCAGGAACTGTCCCCCAGTGAGAGTAAGCACCTTCAGGAACTGTGTCCCAGTGAGAGTCAGCACCTTCAGGAACTGTATCCCAGTGAGAGTCAGCACCTTCAGGAACTGTCCCCCAGTGAGAGTAAGCACCTTCAGGAACTGTCCCCCAGTGCGACTCAGCACCTTCAGGAACTGTCCCCCAGTGAGAGTCAGTACCTTCAGGAACTGTATCCCACTGAGAGTCAGCACCTTCAGGAACTGTATCCCAGTGAGAATCAGCATCTTCAGGAACTGTATCCCAGTGAGAGTCAGCACCTTCAGGAACTGTCCCCCAGTGAGAGTCAGCACCTTCAGGAACTGTCCCCCAGTGAGAGTCAGCACCTTCAGGAACTGTATCCCAGTGAGAGTCAGCACCTTCAGGAACTGTCCCCCAGTGAGAGTCAGCACCTTCAGGAACTGTATCCCAGTGAGAGTCAGCACCTTCAGGAACTGTATCCCAGTGAGAGTCAGCACCTTCAGGAACTGTCCCCCAGTGAGAGTCAGCACCGTCAGGAACTGTCCCCCAGTGAGAATCAGCATCTTCAGGAACTGTATCCCAGTGAGAGTCAGCACCTTCAGGAACTGTCCCCCAGTGAGAGTCAGCACCTTCAGGAACTGTATCCCAGTGAGAGTCAGCACCTTCAGGAACTGTATCCCAGTGAGAGTCAGCAGCTTCAGGAACTGTATCCCAGTGAGAGTCAGCACCTTCAGGAACTGTGTCCCAGTGAGAGTCAGCGCCTTCAGGAACTGTATCGAAGTGAGAGTCAGCACCTTCAGGAACTATATCCCAGTGAGAGTCAGCACCTTCAGGAACTGTGTCCCAGTGAGAGTCAGCGCCTTCAGGAACTGTATCGAAGTGAGAGTCAGCACCTTCAGGAACTGTATCCCAGTGAGAGTCAGCATGTTCAGGAACTGTATCCCAGTGAGTGTCAGTACCTTCAGGAACTGTATCCCAGTGAGAGTCAGCAGCTTCAGGAACTGTCCCCCAGTGAGAGTCAGCACCTTCAGGAACTGTATCCCAGTGAGAGTCAGCACCTTCAGGAACTGTATCCCAGTGAGAGTCAGCACCTTCAGGAACTGTATCCCAGTTAGAGTCAGCACCTTCAGGAACTCTATCCCAGTTAGAGCCAGCACGTTTAGGAACTGTATTCCAGTGAGAGTCAGCACGTTCAGGAACTGTATCCCAGTGAGTGTCAGCATCTTCAGGAATTGTATCCCAGTGTGACTCAGGACCTTCAGGAACAGTATCCCAGTGAGTGTCAGGACCTTCAGGAACTGTATCCCAGTGAGAGTCAGCACCTTGAGGAACTGTGTCCCTGTGAGAGTCAGCATCTTCAGGAACTGTCCCCCAGTGCGACTCAGCACCTTCAGGAACTGTCCCCCAGTGAGAGTCAGTACCTTCAGGAACTGTATCCCACTGAGAGTCAGCACCTTCAGGAACTGTATCCCAGTGAGATTCAGCATCTTCAGGAACTGTATCCCAGTGAGAGTCAGCACCTTCAGGAACTGTATCCCAGTGAGATTCAGCATCTTCAGGAACTGTCCCCCAGTGCGACTCAGCACCTTCAGGAACTGTCCCGCAGTGAGAGTCAGCACCTTCAGGAACTGTCCCCCAGTGAGAGTCAGCACCTTCAGGAACTGTCCCCCAGTGAGAGTCAGCACCTTCAGGAACTGTATCCCACTGAGAGTCAGCACCTTCAGGAACTGTCCCCCAGTGAGAGTCAGCATCTTCAGGAACTGTATCCCAGTGAGAGTCAGCGCCTTCAGGAACTGTATCCCAGTGAGAGTCAGCACCTTCAGGAACTATATCCCAGTGAGAGTCAGCACCTTCAGGAACTGTGTCCCAGTGAGAGTCAGCACCTTCAGGAACTATATCCCAGTGAGAGTCAGCACCTTCAGGAACTGTCCCGCAGCGAGAATCAGCACGTTCAGGAACTGTATCCCAGTGAGTGTCAGCACCTTCAGGAACTGTATCCCAGTGAGAGTCAGCACCTTCAGGAACTGTATCCCAGTGAGAGTCACACCTTCAGTAACTGTCCCCCAGTAAGAATCAGCATCTTCAGGAACTGTATCCCAGTGACAGTCAGCACCTTCAGGAACTGTATCCCAGTGAGAGTCAGCACCTTCAGGAACTGTATCCCAGTGAGAGTCAGCACCTTCAGGAACTGTCCCGCAGTGAGAGACAGCACGTTCAGGAACTGTATCCCAGTGAGAGTCAGCACCTTCAGGAACTGTCCCGCAGCGAGAATCAGCACGTTCAGGAACTGTATCCCAGTGAGTGTCAGCACCTTCAGGAACTGTGTCCCAGTGAGAGTCAGCACCTTCAGGAACTGTATCCCAGTGAGAGTCAGCACCTTCAGGAACTGTATCCCAGTGAGAGTCAGCACCTTCAGGAACTGTGTCCCAGTGAGAGTCAGCACCTTCAGGAACTGTATCCCAGTGAGAGTCAGCACCTTCAGGAACTGTATCCCAGTGAGAGTCAGCACCTTCAGGAACTGTATCCCAGTGAGAGACAGCACCTTCAGGAACTGTATCCCAGTGAGAGTCAGCACCTTCAGGAACTGTATCCCAGTGAGAGTCAGCACCTTCAGGAACTGTATCCCAGTGAGAGTCAGCACCTTCAGGAACTGTATCCCAGTGAGAGTCAGCGCCTTCAGGAACTGTATCCCAGTGAGAGTCAGCACCTTTAGGAACTGTCCCCCAGTGAGAGTCAGCACCTTCAGGAACTGTCCCCCAGTGAGAGTCAGCACCTTCAGGAACTGTATCCCAGTGAGAGTCAGCACCTTCAGGAACTGTATCCCAGTGAGAGTCAGCACCTTCAGGAACTGTCCCCCAGTGAGAGTCAGTACCTTCAGGAACTGTATCCCAGTGAGAGTCAGCACCTTCAGGAACTGTATCCCAGTGAGAGTCAGCACCTTCAGGAACTGTATCCCAGTGAGAGGCAGCACCTTCAGGAACTGTATCCCAGTGAGAGTCAGCACCTTCAGGAACTGTCCCCCAGTGAGAGGCAGCACCTTCAGGAACTGTATCCCAGTGAGAGTCAGCACCTTCAGGAACTGTGTCCCAGTGAGAGTCAGCACCTTCTGGAACTGTATCCCAGTGAGAGTCAGCACCTTCAGGAACTGTATCCCAGTGAGAGACAGCACCTTCAGGAACTGTATCCCAGTGAGAGTCAGTACCTTCAGGAACAGTATCCCAGTGAGAGTCAGCACCTTCAGGAACTGTATCCCAGTGAGAGTCAGCACCTTCAGGAACTGTATCCCAGTGAGAGTCAGCACCTTCAGGAACTGTATCCCAGTGACAGTCAGCACCTTCAGGAACTGTATCCCAGTGAGAGTCAGCACCTTTAGGAACTGTCCCCCAGTGAGAATCAGCACCTTCAGGAACTGTATCCCAGTGAGAGTCAGCACCTTCAGGAACTGTATCCCAGTGAGAGTAAGCACCTTCAGGAACTGTGTCCCAGTGAGAGTCAGCACCTTCAGGAACTGTATCCCAGTGAGAGTCAGCACCTTCAGGAACTGTCCCCCAGTGAGAGTCAGCACCTTCAGGAACTGTATCCCAGTGAGAGTCAGCACCTTCTGGAACTGTCCCCCAGTGAGAGTCAGCACCTTCAGGAACTGTATCCCAGTGAGAGTCAGTACCTTCAGGAACTGTATCCCAGTGAGAGTCAGCACCTTCAGGAACTGTCCCCCAGTGAGAGTCAGCACCTTCAGGAACTGTATCCCAGTGAGAGTCAGCACCTTCAGGAACTGTCCCCCAGTGAGAGTCAGCACCTTCAGGAACTGTATCCCAGTGAGAGTCAGCACCTTCAGGAACTGTCCCCCAGTGAGAGTCAGCACCTTCAGGAACTGTCCCCCAGTCAGAATCAGCATCTTCAGGAACTGTATCCCCAGTGAGAGTCAGCACCTTCAGGAACTGTCTCCCAGTCAGAATCAGCATCTTCAGGAACTGTATCCCAGTGAGAGTCAGCACCTTCAGGAACTGTATCCCAGTGAGAGTCAGCACCTTCAGGAACTGTATCCCAGTGAGAGTCAGCACCTTCAGGAACTGTCCCCCAGTGAGAGTCAGCACCTTCAGGAACTGTCCCCCAGTGAGAGTCAGCACCTTCAGGAACTGTATCCCAGTGAGAGTCAGCACCTTCAGGAACTGTATCCCAGTGAGAGTCAGCACCGTCAGGAACTGTCCCCCAGTGAGAATCAGCATCTTCAGGAACTGTATCCCAGTGAGAGTCAGCACCTTCAGGAACTGTCCCCCAGTGAGAGTCAGCACCTTCAGGAACTGTCCCCCAGTGAGAGTCAGCACCTCCTGGAACTGTATCCCAGTGAGAGTCAGCAGCTTCAGGAACTGTATCCCAGTGAGAGTCAGCACCCTCAGGAACTGTCCCCCAGTGAGAATCAGCACCTTCAGGAACTCTATCCCATTGAGAGTCAGCACCTTCAGGAACTGTATCCCAGTGAGAGTCAGCACCTTCAGGAACTGTATCCCAGTGAGAGTTAGCACCTTCAGGAACTGTATCCCAGTGCGAGTCAGCACCTTCAGGAACTGTCCCCCAGTGAGCGTCAGCACCTTCAGGAACTGTCCCCCAGTGAGAGTCAGCACCTTCAGGAACTGTATCCCAGTGAGAGTCAACACCTTCAGGAACTGTATCCCAGTGAGAGTCAGCACCTTCAGGAACTATATCCCAGTGAGAGTCAGCAGCTTCACGAACTGTATCCCAGTGAGAGTCAGCACCTTCAGGAACTGTATCCCAGTGAGAGTCAGCACCTTCAGGAACTGTATCCCAGTGAGAGTCAGCACCTTCAGGAACTGTCCCCCAGTGAGAGTCAGCACCGTCAGGAACTGTCCCCCAGTGAGAATCAGCATCTTCAGGAACTGTATCCCAGTGAGAGTCAGCACCTTCAGGAACTGTCCCCCAGTGAGAGTCAGCACCTTCAGGAACTGTCCCCCAGTGAGAGTCAGCACCTTCAGGAACTGTATCCCAGTGAGAGTCAGCACCTTCAGGAACTGTCCCCCAGTGAGAGTCAGCACCTTCAGGAACTGTATCCCAGTGAGAGTCAGCACCGTCAGGAACTGTCCCCCAGTGAGAATCTGCATCTTCAGGAACTGTATCCCAGTGAGAGTCAGCACCTTCAATAACTGTCCCCCAGTGAGAGTCAGCACCTTCAGGAACTGTCCCCCAGTGAGAGTCAGCACCTTCAGGAACTGTATCCCAGTGAGAGTCAGCAGCTTCAGGAACTGTATCCCAGTGAGAGTCAGCACCTTCAGGAACTGTATCCCAGTGAGAGTCAGCACCTTCAGGAACTGTCCCCCAGTGAGAATCAGCACCTTCAGGAACTCTATCCCATTGAGAGTCAGCACCTTCAGGAACTGTATCCCAGTGAGAGTCAGCACCTTCAGGAACTGTATCCCAGTGAGCGTTAGCACCTTCAGGAACTGTATCCCAGTGCGAGTCAGCACCTTCAGGAACTGTCCCCCAGTGAGCGTCAGCACCTTCAGGAACTGTCCCCCAGTGAGAGTCAGCACCTTCAGGAACTGTATCCCAGTGAGAGTCAACACCTTCAGGAACTGTATCCCAGTGAGAGTCAGCACCTTCAGGAACTATATCCCAGTGAGAGTCAGCAGCTTCACAACCTGTATCCCAGTGAGAGTCAGCACCTTCAGGAACTGTATCCCAGTGAGAGTCAGCACCTTCAGGAACTGTATCCCAGTGAGAGTCAGCACCTTCAGGAACTGTCCCCCAGTGAGAGTCAGCACCGTCAGGAACTGTCCCCCAGTGAGAATCAGCATCTTCAGGAACTGTATCCCAGTGAGAGTCAGCACCTTCAGGAACTGTCCCCCAGTGAGAGTCAGCACCTTCAGGAACTGTCCCCCAGTGAGAGTCAGCACCTTCAGGAACTGTATCCCAGTGAGAGTCAGCACCTTCAGGAACTGTCCCCCAGTGAGAGTCAGCACCTTCAGGAACTGTATCCCAGTGAGAGTCAGCACCGTCAGGAACTGTCCCCCAGTGAGAATCTGCATCTTCAGGAACTGTATCCCAGTGAGAGTCAGCACCTTCAATAACTGTCCCCCAGTGAGAGTCAGCACCTTCAGGAACTGTCCCCCAGTGAGAGTCAGCACCTTCAGGAACTGTATCCCAGTGAGAGTCAGCAGCTTCAGGAACTGTATCCCAGTGAGAGTCAGCGCCTTCAGGAACTGTATCCCAGTGAGAGTCAGCACCTTCAGGAACTATATCCCAGTGAGAGTCATCACCTTCAGGAAGTGTCCCGCAGTGAGAGTCAGCACGTTCAGGAACTGTATCCCAGTGAGTGTCAGTACCTTCAGGAACTGTATCCCAGTGAGAGTCAGCAGCTTCACGAACTGTATCCCAGTGCGAGTCAGCACCTTCAGGAACTGTCCCCCAGTGAGAGTCAGCACCTTCAGGAACTGTATCCCAGTGAGTGTCAGCACCTTCAGGAACTGTATCCCAGTGAGAGTCAGCACCTTCAGGAACTGTCCCGCAGTGAGAGTCAGCACATTCAGGAACTGTATCCCAGTGAGGGTCAGCACCTTCAGGAACTGTATCCCAGTGCGAGTCAGCACCTTCAGGAACTGTCCCCCAGTGAGAGTCAGCACCTTCAGGAACTGTATCCCAGTGAGAGTCAGCACCTTCAGGAACTGTATCCCAGTGAGAGTCAGCACCTTCAGGAACTGTCCCCCAGTGAGAGTCAGCACCTTCAGGAACTGTATCCCAGTGAGAGTCAGCACCTTCAGGAACTGTGTCCCAGTGAGAGTCAGCACCTTCAGGAACTGTATCCCAGTGAGAGTCAGCACCTTCAGGAACTGTATCCCAGTGAGAGTCAGCACCTTCAGGAACTGTATCCCAGTGAGAGTCAGCACCTTCAGGAACTGTGTCCCAGTGAGAGTCAGCACCTTCAGGAACTGTATCCCAGTGAGAGTCAGCACCTTCAGGAACTGTATCCCAGTGAGAGTCAGCACCTTCAGGAACTGTCCCCCAGTGAGAGTCAGCACCTTCAGGAACTGTATCCCAGTGAGAGTCAGCACCTTCAGGAACTGTGTCCCAGTGAGAGTCAGCACCTTCAGGAACTGTCTCCCAGTGAGAGTCAGCACCTTCAGGAACTGTATCCCAGTGAGAGTCAGCACCTTCAGGAACCGTGTCCCACTGAGAGTCAGCACCTTCAGGAACTGTATCCCAGTGAGAGTCAGCACCTTCAGGAACTGTATCCCAGTGAGAGTCAACACGTTCAGGAACTGTATCCCAGTGAGAGTCAGCACCTTCAGGAACTGATTCCCAGTGAGTGTCAGCACCTTCAGGAACTGATTCCCAGTGAGAGTCAGCACCTCCAGGAACTGTCCCGCAGTGAGAGTCAGCACCTTCAGGAACTGTCCCGCAGTGAGAGTCAGCACATTCAGGAACTGTATCCCAGTGAGGGTCAGCACCTTCAGGAACTGTATCCCAGTGAGAGTCAGCACCTTCAGGAACTGTATCCCAGTGAGAGTCACACCTTCAGTAACTGTCCCCCAGTAAGAATCAGCATCTTCAGGAACTGTATCCCAGTGACAGTCAGCACCTTCAGGAACTGTATCCCAGTGAGAGTCAGCACCTTCAGGAACTGTATCCCAGTGAGAGTCAGCACCTTCAGGAACTGTCCCGCAGTGAGAGACAGCACGTTCAGGAACTGTATCCCAGTGAGAGTCAGCACCTTCAGGAACTGTCCCGCAGCGAGAATCAGCACGTTCAGGAACTGTATCCCAGTGAGTGTCAGCACCTTCAGGAACTGTGTCCCAGTGAGAGTCAGCACCTTCAGGAACTGTATCCCAGTGAGAGTCAGCACCTTCAGGAACTGTATCCCAGTGAGAGTCAGCACCTTCAGGAACTGTGTCCCAGTGAGAGTCAGCACCTTCAGGAACTGTATCCCAGTGAGAGTCAGCACCTTCAGGAACTGTATCCCAGTGAGAGTCAGCACCTTCAGGAACTGTATCCCAGTGAGAGACAGCACCTTCAGGAACTGTATCCCAGTGAGAGTCAGCACCTTCAGGAACTGTATCCCAGTGAGAGTCAGCACCTTCAGGAACTGTATCCCAGTGAGAGTCAGCGCCTTCAGGAACTGTATCCCAGTGAGAGTCAGCACCTTTAGGAACTGTCCCCCAGTGAGAGTCAGCACCTTCAGGAACTGTCCCCCAGTGAGAGTCAGCACCTTCAGGAACTGTATCCCAGTGAGAGTCAGCACCTTCAGGAACTGTATCCCAGTGAGAGTCAGCACCTTCAGGAACTGTCCCCCAGTGAGAGTCAGTACCTTCAGGAACTGTATCCCAGTGAGAGTCAGCACCTTCAGGAACTGTATCCCAGTGAGAGTCAGCACCTTCAGGAACTGTATCCCAGTGAGAGGCAGCACCTTCAGGAACTGTATCCCAGTGAGAGTCAGCACCTTCAGGAACTGTCCCCCAGTGAGAGGCAGCACCTTCAGGAACTGTATCCCAGTGAGAGTCAGCACCTTCAGGAACTGTGTCCCAGTGAGAGTCAGCACCTTCTGGAACTGTATCCCAGTGAGAGTCAGCACCTTCAGGAACTGTATCCCAGTGAGAGACAGCACCTTCAGGAACTGTATCCCAGTGAGAGTCAGTACCTTCAGGAACTGTATCCCAGTGAGAGTCAGCACCTTCAGGAACTGTATCCCAGTGAGAGTCAGCACCTTCAGGAACTGTATCCCAGTGAGAGTCAGCACCTTCAGGAACTGTATCCCAGTGACAGTCAGCACCTTCAGGAACTGTATCCCAGTGAGAGTCAGCACCTTTAGGAACTGTCCCCCAGTGAGAATCAGCACCTTCAGGAACTGTATCCCAGTGAGAGTCAGCACCTTCAGGAACTGTATCCCAGTGAGAGTAAGCACCTTTAGGAACTGTGTCCCAGTGAGAGTCAGCACCTTCAGGAACTGTATCCCAGTGAGAGTCAGCACCTTCAGGAACTGTCCCCCAGTGAGAGTCAGCACCTTCAGGAACTGTATCCCAGTGAGAGTCAGCACCTTCTGGAACTGTCCCCCAGTGAGAGTCAGCACCTTCAGGAACTGTATCCCAGTGAGAGTCAGTACCTTCAGGAACTGTATCCCAGTGAGAGTCAGCACCTTCAGGAACTGTCCCCCAGTGAGAGTCAGCACCTTCAGGAACTGTATCCCAGTGAGAGTCAGCACCTTCAGGAACTGTCCCCCAGTGAGAGTCAGCACCTTCAGGAACTGTATCCCAGTGAGAGTCAGCACCTTCAGGAACTGTCCCCCAGTGAGAGTCAGCACCTTCAGGAACTGTCCCCCAGTCAGAATCAGCATCTTCAGGAACTGTATCCCCAGTGAGAGTCAGCACCTTCAGGAACTGTCTCCCAGTCAGAATCAGCATCTTCAGGAACTGTATCCCAGTGAGAGTCAGCACCTTCAGGAACTGTATCCCAGTGAGAGTCAGCACCTTCAGGAACTGTATCCCAGTGAGAGTCAGCACCTTCAGGAACTGTCCCCCAGTGAGAGTCAGCACCTTCAGGAACTGTCCCCCAGTGAGAGTCAGCACCTTCAGGAACTGTATCCCAGTGAGAGTCAGCACCTTCAGGAACTGTATCCCAGTGAGAGTCAGCACCGTCAGGAACTGTCCCCCAGTGAGAATCAGCATCTTCAGGAACTGTATCCCAGTGAGAGTCAGCACCTTCAGGAACTGTCCCCCAGTGAGAGTCAGCACCTTCAGGAACTGTCCCCCAGTGAGAGTCAGCACCTCCTGGAACTGTATCCCAGTGAGAGTCAGCAGCTTCAGGAACTGTATCCCAGTGAGAGTCAGCACCCTCAGGAACTGTCCCCCAGTGAGAATCAGCACCTTCAGGAACTCTATCCCATTGAGAGTCAGCACCTTCAGGAACTGTATCCCAGTGAGAGTCAGCACCTTCAGGAACTGTATCCCAGTGAGAGTTAGCACCTTCAGGAACTGTATCCCAGTGCGAGTCAGCACCTTCAGGAACTGTCCCCCAGTGAGCGTCAGCACCTTCAGGAACTGTCCCCCAGTGAGAGTCAGCACCTTCAGGAACTGTATCCCAGTGAGAGTCAACACCTTCAGGAACTGTATCCCAGTGAGAGTCAGCACCTTCAGGAACTATATCCCAGTGAGAGTCAGCAGCTTCACGAACTGTATCCCAGTGAGAGTCAGCACCTTCAGGAACTGTATCCCAGTGAGAGTCAGCACCTTCAGGAACTGTATCCCAGTGAGAGTCAGCACCTTCAGGAACTGTCCCCCAGTGAGAGTCAGCACCGTCAGGAACTGTCCCCCAGTGAGAATCAGCATCTTCAGGAACTGTATCCCAGTGAGAGTCAGCACCTTCAGGAACTGTCCCCCAGTGAGAGTCAGCACCTTCAGGAACTGTCCCCCAGTGAGAGTCAGCACCTTCAGGAACTGTATCCCAGTGAGAGTCAGCACCTTCAGGAACTGTCCCCCAGTGAGAGTCAGCACCTTCAGGAACTGTATCCCAGTGAGAGTCAGCACCGTCAGGAACTGTCCCCCAGTGAGAATCTGCATCTTCAGGAACTGTATCCCAGTGAGAGTCAGCACCTTCAATAACTGTCCCCCAGTGAGAGTCAGCACCTTCAGGAACTGTCCCCCAGTGAGAGTCAGCACCTTCAGGAACTGTATCCCAGTGAGAGTCAGCAGCTTCAGGAACTGTATCCCAGTGAGAGTCAGCACCTTCAGGAACTGTATCCCAGTGAGAGTCAGCACCTTCAGGAACTGTCCCCCAGTGAGAATCAGCACCTTCAGGAACTCTATCCCATTGAGAGTCAGCACCTTCAGGAACTGTATCCCAGTGAGAGTCAGCACCTTCAGGAACTGTATCCCAGTGACAGTCAGCACCTTCAGGAACTGTATCCCAGTGAGAGTCAGCACCTTTAGGAACTGTCCCCCAGTGAGAATCAGCACCTTCAGGAACTGTATCCCAGTGAGAGTCAGCACCTTCAGGAACTGTATCCCAGTGAGAGTAAGCACCTTTAGGAACTGTGTCCCAGTGAGAGTCAGCACCTTCAGGAACTGTATCCCAGTGAGAGTCAGCACCTTCAGGAACTGTCCCCCAGTGAGAGTCAGCACCTTCAGGAACTGTATCCCAGTGAGAGTCAGCACCTTCTGGAACTGTCCCCCAGTGAGAGTCAGCACCTTCAGGAACTGTATCCCAGTGAGAGTCAGTACCTTCAGGAACTGTATCCCAGTGAGAGTCAGCACCTTCAGGAACTGTCCCCCAGTGAGAGTCAGCACCTTCAGGAACTGTATCCCAGTGAGAGTCAGCACCTTCAGGAACTGTCCCCCAGTGAGAGTCAGCACCTTCAGGAACTGTATCCCAGTGAGAGTCAGCACCTTCAGGAACTGTCCCCCAGTGAGAGTCAGCACCTTCAGGAACTGTCCCCCAGTCAGAATCAGCATCTTCAGGAACTGTATCCCCAGTGAGAGTCAGCACCTTCAGGAACTGTCTCCCAGTCAGAATCAGCATCTTCAGGAACTGTATCCCAGTGAGAGTCAGCACCTTCAGGAACTGTATCCCAGTGAGAGTCAGCACCTTCAGGAACTGTATCCCAGTGAGAGTCAGCACCTTCAGGAACTGTCCCCCAGTGAGAGTCAGCACCTTCAGGAACTGTCCCCCAGTGAGAGTCAGCACCTTCAGGAACTGTATCCCAGTGAGAGTCAGCACCTTCAGGAACTGTATCCCAGTGAGAGTCAGCACCGTCAGGAACTGTCCCCCAGTGAGAATCAGCATCTTCAGGAACTGTATCCCAGTGAGAGTCAGCACCTTCAGGAACTGTCCCCCAGTGAGAGTCAGCACCTTCAGGAACTGTCCCCCAGTGAGAGTCAGCACCTCCTGGAACTGTATCCCAGTGAGAGTCAGCAGCTTCAGGAACTGTATCCCAGTGAGAGTCAGCACCCTCAGGAACTGTCCCCCAGTGAGAATCAGCACCTTCAGGAACTCTATCCCATTGAGAGTCAGCACCTTCAGGAACTGTATCCCAGTGAGAGTCAGCACCTTCAGGAACTGTATCCCAGTGAGAGTTAGCACCTTCAGGAACTGTATCCCAGTGCGAGTCAGCACCTTCAGGAACTGTCCCCCAGTGAGCGTCAGCACCTTCAGGAACTGTCCCCCAGTGAGAGTCAGCACCTTCAGGAACTGTATCCCAGTGAGAGTCAACACCTTCAGGAACTGTATCCCAGTGAGAGTCAGCACCTTCAGGAACTATATCCCAGTGAGAGTCAGCAGCTTCACGAACTGTATCCCAGTGAGAGTCAGCACCTTCAGGAACTGTATCCCAGTGAGAGTCAGCACCTTCAGGAACTGTATCCCAGTGAGAGTCAGCACCTTCAGGAACTGTCCCCCAGTGAGAGTCAGCACCGTCAGGAACTGTCCCCCAGTGAGAATCAGCATCTTCAGGAACTGTATCCCAGTGAGAGTCAGCACCTTCAGGAACTGTCCCCCAGTGAGAGTCAGCACCTTCAGGAACTGTCCCCCAGTGAGAGTCAGCACCTTCAGGAACTGTATCCCAGTGAGAGTCAGCACCTTCAGGAACTGTCCCCCAGTGAGAGTCAGCACCTTCAGGAACTGTATCCCAGTGAGAGTCAGCACCGTCAGGAACTGTCCCCCAGTGAGAATCTGCATCTTCAGGAACTGTATCCCAGTGAGAGTCAGCACCTTCAATAACTGTCCCCCAGTGAGAGTCAGCACCTTCAGGAACTGTCCCCCAGTGAGAGTCAGCACCTTCAGGAACTGTATCCCAGTGAGAGTCAGCAGCTTCAGGAACTGTATCCCAGTGAGAGTCAGCACCTTCAGGAACTGTATCCCAGTGAGAGTCAGCACCTTCAGGAACTGTCCCCCAGTGAGAATCAGCACCTTCAGGAACTCTATCCCATTGAGAGTCAGCACCTTCAGGAACTGTATCCCAGTGAGAGTCAGCACCTTCAGGAACTGTATCCCAGTGAGAGTTAGCACCTTCAGGAACTGTATCCCAGTGCGAGTCAGCACCTTCAGGAACTGTCCCCCAGTGAGCGTCAGCACCTTCAGGAACTGTCCCCCAGTGAGAGTCAGCACCTTCAGGAACTGTATCCCAGTGAGAGTCAACACCTTCAGGAACTGTATCCCAGTGAGAGTCAGCACCTTCAGGAACTATATCCCAGTGAGAGTCAGCAGCTTCACAACCTGTATCCCAGTGAGAGTCAGCACCTTCAGGAACTGTATCCCAGTGAGAGTCAGCACCTTCAGGAACTGTATCCCAGTGAGAGTCAGCACCTTCAGGAACTGTATCCCAGTGACAGTCAGCACCTTCAGGAACTGTATCCCAGTGAGAGTCAGCACCTTTAGGAACTGTCCCCCAGTGAGAATCAGCACCTTCAGGAACTGTATCCCAGTGAGAGTCAGCACCTTCAGGAACTGTATCCCAGTGAGAGTAAGCACCTTCAGGAACTGTGTCCCAGTGAGAGTCAGCACCTTCAGGAACTGTATCCCAGTGAGAGTCAGCACCTTCAGGAACTGTCCCCCAGTGAGAGTCAGCACCTTCAGGAACTGTATCCCAGTGAGAGTCAGCACCTTCTGGAACTGTCCCCCAGTGAGAGTCAGCACCTTCAGGAACTGTATCCCAGTGAGAGTCAGTACCTTCAGGAACTGTATCCCAGTGAGAGTCAGCACCTTCAGGAACTGTCCCCCAGTGAGAGTCAGCACCTTCAGGAACTGTATCCCAGTGAGAGTCAGCACCTTCAGGAACTGTCCCCCAGTGAGAGTCAGCACCTTCAGGAACTGTATCCCAGTGAGAGTCAGCACCTTCAGGAACTGTCCCCCAGTGAGAGTCAGCACCTTCAGGAACTGTCCCCCAGTCAGAATCAGCATCTTCAGGAACTGTATCCCCAGTGAGAGTCAGCACCTTCAGGAACTGTCTCCCAGTCAGAATCAGCATCTTCAGGAACTGTATCCCAGTGAGAGTCAGCACCTTCAGGAACTGTATCCCAGTGAGAGTCAGCACCTTCAGGAACTGTATCCCAGTGAGAGTCAGCACCTTCAGGAACTGTCCCCCAGTGAGAGTCAGCACCTTCAGGAACTGTCCCCCAGTGAGAGTCAGCACCTTCAGGAACTGTATCCCAGTGAGAGTCAGCACCTTCAGGAACTGTATCCCAGTGAGAGTCAGCACCGTCAGGAACTGTCCCCCAGTGAGAATCAGCATCTTCAGGAACTGTATCCCAGTGAGAGTCAGCACCTTCAGGAACTGTCCCCCAGTGAGAGTCAGCACCTTCAGGAACTGTCCCCCAGTGAGAGTCAGCACCTCCTGGAACTGTATCCCAGTGAGAGTCAGCAGCTTCAGGAACTGTATCCCAGTGAGAGTCAGCACCCTCAGGAACTGTCCCCCAGTGAGAATCAGCACCTTCAGGAACTCTATCCCATTGAGAGTCAGCACCTTCAGGAACTGTATCCCAGTGAGAGTCAGCACCTTCAGGAACTGTATCCCAGTGAGAGTTAGCACCTTCAGGAACTGTATCCCAGTGCGAGTCAGCACCTTCAGGAACTGTCCCCCAGTGAGCGTCAGCACCTTCAGGAACTGTCCCCCAGTGAGAGTCAGCACCTTCAGGAACTGTATCCCAGTGAGAGTCAACACCTTCAGGAACTGTATCCCAGTGAGAGTCAGCACCTTCAGGAACTATATCCCAGTGAGAGTCAGCAGCTTCACGAACTGTATCCCAGTGAGAGTCAGCACCTTCAGGAACTGTATCCCAGTGAGAGTCAGCACCTTCAGGAACTGTATCCCAGTGAGAGTCAGCACCTTCAGGAACTGTCCCCCAGTGAGAGTCAGCACCGTCAGGAACTGTCCCCCAGTGAGAATCAGCATCTTCAGGAACTGTATCCCAGTGAGAGTCAGCACCTTCAGGAACTGTCCCCCAGTGAGAGTCAGCACCTTCAGGAACTGTCCCCCAGTGAGAGTCAGCACCTTCAGGAACTGTATCCCAGTGAGAGTCAGCACCTTCAGGAACTGTCCCCCAGTGAGAGTCAGCACCTTCAGGAACTGTATCCCAGTGAGAGTCAGCACCGTCAGGAACTGTCCCCCAGTGAGAATCTGCATCTTCAGGAACTGTATCCCAGTGAGAGTCAGCACCTTCAATAACTGTCCCCCAGTGAGAGTCAGCACCTTCAGGAACTGTCCCCCAGTGAGAGTCAGCACCTTCAGGAACTGTATCCCAGTGAGAGTCAGCAGCTTCAGGAACTGTATCCCAGTGAGAGTCAGCACCTTCAGGAACTGTATCACAGTGAGAGTCAGCACCTTCAGGAACTGTCCCCCAGTGAGAATCAGCACCTTCAGGAACTCTATCCCATTGAGAGTCAGCACCTTCAGGAACTGTATCCCAGTGAGAGTCAGCACCTTCAGGAACTGTATCCCAGTGAGAGTTAGCACCTTCAGGAACTGTATCCCAGTGCGAGTCAGCACCTTCAGGAACTGTCCCCCAGTGAGCGTCAGCACCTTCAGGAACTGTCCCCCAGTGAGAGTCAGCACCTTCAGGAACTGTATCCCAGTGAGAGTCAACACCTTCAGGAACTGTATCCCAGTGAGAGTCAGCACCTTCAGGAACTATATCCCAGTGAGAGTCAGCAGCTTCACAACCTGTATCCCAGTGAGAGTCAGCACCTTCAGGAACTGTATCCCAGTGAGAGTCAGCACCTTCAGGAACTGTATCCCAGTGAGAGTCAGCACCTTCAGGAACTGTCCCCCAGTGAGAGTCAGCACCGTCAGGAACTGTCCCCCAGTGAGAATCAGCATCTTCAGGAACTGTATCCCAGTGAGAGTCAGCACCTTCAGGAACTGTCCCCCAGTGAGAGTCAGCACCTTCAGGAACTGTCCCCCAGTGAGAGTCAGCACCTTCAGGAACTGTATCCCAGTGAGAGTCAGCACCTTCAGGAACTGTCCCCCAGTGAGAGTCAGCACCTTCAGGAACTGTATCCCAGTGAGAGTCAGCACCGTCAGGAACTGTCCCCCAGTGAGAATCTGCATCTTCAGGAACTGTATCCCAGTGAGAGTCAGCACCTTCAATAACTGTCCCCCAGTGAGAGTCAGCACCTTCAGGAACTGTCCCCCAGTGAGAGTCAGCACCTTCAGGAACTGTATCCCAGTGAGAGTCAGCAGCTTCAGGAACTGTATCCCAGTGAGAGTCAGCGCCTTCAGGAACTGTATCCCAGTGAGAGTCAGCACCTTCAGGAACTATATCCCAGTGAGAGTCATCACCTTCAGGAAGTGTCCCGCAGTGAGAGTCAGCACGTTCAGGAACTGTATCCCAGTGAGTGTCAGTACCTTCAGGAACTGTATCCCAGTGAGAGTCAGCAGCTTCACGAACTGTATCCCAGTGAGAGTCACACCTTCAGTAACTGTCCCCCAGTAAGAATCAGCATCTTCAGGAACTGTATCCCAGTGCGAGTCAGCACCTTCAGGAACTGTCCCCCAGTGAGAGTCAGCACCTTCAGGAACTGTATCCCAGTGAGTGTCAGCACCTTCAGGAACTGTATCCCAGTGAGAGTCAGCACCTTCAGGAACTGTCCCGCAGTGAGAGTCAGCACATTCAGGAACTGTATCCCAGTGAGGGTCAGCACCTTCAGGAACTGTATCCCAGTGCGAGTCAGCACCTTCAGGAACTGTCCCCCAGTGAGAGTCAGCACCTTCAGGAACTGTATCCCAGTGAGAGTCAGCACCTTCAGGAACTGTATCCCAGTGAGAGTCAGCACCTTCAGGAACTGTCCCCCAGTGAGAGTCAGCACCTTCAGGAACTGTATCCCAGTGAGAGTCAGCACCTTCAGGAACTGTGTCCCAGTGAGAGTCAGCACCTTCAGGAACTGTATCCCAGTGAGAGTCAGCACCTTCAGGAACTGTATCCCAGTGAGAGTCAGCACCTTCAGGAACTGTATCCCAGTGAGAGTCAGCACCTTCAGGAACTGTGTCCCAGTGAGAGTCAGCACCTTCAGGAACTGTATCCCAGTGAGAGTCAGCACCTTCAGGAACTGTATCCCAGTGAGAGTCAGCACCTTCAGGAACTGTCCCCCAGTGAGAGTCAGCACCTTCAGGAACTGTATCCCAGTGAGAGTCAGCACCTTCAGGAACTGTGTCCCAGTGAGAGTCAGCACCTTCAGGAACTGTATCCCAGTGAGAGTCAGCACCTTCAGGAACTGTATCCCAGTGAGAGTCAGCACCTTCAGGAACCGTGTCCCACTGAGAGTCAGCACCTTCAGGAACTGTATCCCAGTGAGAGTCAGCACCTTCAGGAACTGTATCCCAGTGAGAGTCAACACGTTCAGGAACTGTATCCCAGTGAGAGTCAGCACCTTCAGGAACTGATTCCCAGTGAGTGTCAGCACCTTCAGGAACTGATTCCCAGTGAGAGTCAGCACCTCCAGGAACTGTCCCGCAGTGAGAGTCAACACGTTCAGGAACTGTATCCCAGTGAGAGTCAGCACCTTCAGGAACTGTATCCCAGTGAGTGTCAGCACCTTCAGGAACTGTATCCCAGTGAGAGTCAGCACCTTCAGGAACTGTCCCGCAGTGAGAGTCAGCACATTCAGGAACTGTATCCCAGTGAGGGTCAGCACCTTCAGGAACTGTATCCCAGTGAGAGTCAGCACCTTCAGGAACTGTATCCCAGTGCGAGTCAGCACCTTCAGGAACTGTCCCCCAGTGAGAGTCAGCACCTTCAGGAACTGTATCCCAGTGAGAGTCAGCACCTTCAGGAACTGTATCCCAGTGAGAGTCAGCACCTTCAGGAACTGTCCCCCAGTGAGAGTCAGCACCTTCAGGAACTGTATCCCAGTGAGAGTCAGCACCTTCAGGAACTGTGTCCCAGTGAGAGTCAGCACCTTCAGGAACTGTATCCCAGTGAGAGTCAGCACCTTCAGGAACTGTATCCCAGTGAGAGTCAGCACCTTCAGGAACTGTGTCCCACTGAGAGTCAGCACCTTCAGGAACTGTATCCCAGTGAGAGTCAGCACCTTCAGGAACTGTATCCCAGTGAGAGTCAACACGTTCAGGAACTGTATCCCAGTGAGAGTCAGCACCTTCAGGAACTGATTCCCAGTGAGTGTCAGCACCTTCAGGAACTGTATCCCAGTGAGAGTCAACACGTTCAGGAACTGTATCCCAGTGAGAGTCAGCACCTTCAGGAACTGATTCCCAGTGAGTGTCAGCACCTTCAGGAACTGTATCCCAGTGCGAGTCAGCACCTTCAGGAACTGTCCCCCAGTGAGAGTCAGCACCTTCAGGAACTGTATCCCGGTGAGAGTCAGTACCTTCAGGAACTGTATCCCAGTGAGAGTCAGCACCTTCAGGAACTATATCCCTGTGAGAGTCTGCACCTTCAGGAACTGTATCCCAGTGACAGTCAGCACCTTCAGGAACTGTATCCCAGTGAGAGTCAGCACCGTCAGGAACTGTCCCCCAGTGAGAATCTGCATCTTCAGGAACTGTATCCCAGTGAGAGTCAGCACCTTCAATAACTGTCCCCCAGTGAGAGTCAGCACCTTCAGGAACTGTCCCCCAGTGAGAGTCAGCACCTTCAGGAACTGTATCCCAGTGAGAGTCAGCAGCTTCAGGAACTGTATCCCAGTGAGAGTCAGCGCCTTCAGGAACTGTATCCCAGTGAGAGTCAGCACCTTCAGGAACTATATCCCACTGAGAGTCATCACCTTCAGGAACTGTCCCGCAGTGAGAGTCAGCACGTTCAGGAACTGTATCCCAGTGAGTGTCAGTACCTTCAGGAACTGTATCCCAGTGAGAGTCAGCAGCTTCACGAACTGTATCCCAGTGAGAGTCACACCTTCAGTAACTGTCCCCCAGTAAGAATCAGCATCTTCAGGAACTGTATCCCAGTGCGAGTCAGCACCTTCAGGAACTGTCCCCCAGTGAGAGTCAGCACCTTCAGGAACTGTATCCCAGTGAGTGTCAGCACCTTCAGGAACTGTATCCCAGTGAGAGTCAGCACCTTCAGGAACTGTCCCGCAGTGAGAGTCAGCACATTCAGGAACTGTATCCCAGTGAGGGTCAGCACCTTCAGGAACTGTATCCCAGTGAGAGTCAGCACCTTCAGGAACTGTATCCCAGTGCGAGTCAGCACCTTCAGGAACTGTCCCCCAGTGAGAGTCAGCACCTTCAGGAACTGTATCCCAGTGAGAGTCAGCACCTTCAGGAACTGTATCCCAGTGAGAGTCAGCACCTTCAGGAACTGTATCCCAGTGAGAGTCAGCACCTTCAGGAACTGTGTCCCAGTGAGTGTCAGCACCTTCAGGAACTGTATCCCAGTGAGAGTCAGCACCTTCAGGAACTGTATCCCAGTGAGAGTCAGCACCTTCAGGAACTGTATCCCAGTGAGAGTCAGCACCTTCAGGAACTGTATCCCAGTGAGAGTCAGCACCTTCAGGAACTGTATCCCAGTGAGTGTCAGCACCTTCAGGAACTGTATCCCAGTGAGAGTCAGCACCTTCAGGAACTGTCCCGCAGTGAGAGTCAGCACATTCAGGAACTGTATCCCAGTGAGGGTCAGCACCTTCAGGAACTGTATCCCAGTGAGAGTCAGCACCTTCAGGAACTGTATCCCAGTGCGAGTCAGCACCTTCAGGAACTGTCCCCCAGTGAGAGTCAGCACCTTCAGGAACTGTATCCCAGTGAGAGTCAGCACCTTCAGGAACTGTGTCCCAGTGAGAGTCAGCACCTTCAGGAACTGTACCCCAGTGAGAGTCAGCACCTTCAGGAACTGTATCCCAGTGAGAGTCAGCACCTTCAGGAACTGTATCCCAGTGAGAGTCAGCACCTTCAGGAACTGTGTCCCAGTGAGAGTCAGCACCTTCAGGAACTGTATCCCAGTGAGAGTCAGCACCTTCAGGAACTGTATCCCAGTGAGAGTCAGCACGTTCAGGAACTGTATCCCAGTGAGTGTCAGTACCTTCAGGAACTGTATCCCAGTGAGAGTCAGCAGCTTCACGAACTGTATCCCAGTGAGAGTCACACCTTCAGTAACTGTCCCCCAGTAAGAATCAGCATCTTCAGGAACTGTATCCCAGTGCGAGTCAGCACCTTCAGGAACTGTGTCCCACTGAGAGTCAGCACCTTCAGGAACTGTATCCCAGTGAGAGTCAGCACCTTCAGGAACTGTATCCCAGTGAGAGTCAGCACCTCCAGGAACTGTCCCGCAGTGAGAGTCAACACGTTCAGGAACTGTATCCCAGTGAGAGTCAGCACCTTCAGGAACTGATTCCCAGTGAGTGTCAGCACCTTCAGGAACTGATTCCCAGTGAGAGTCAGCACCTCCAGGAACTGTCCCGCAGTGAGAGTCAACACGTTCAGGAACTGTATCCCAGTGAGAGTCAGCACCTTCAGGAACTGTATCCCAGTGAGTGTCAGCACCTTCAGGAACTGTATCCCAGTGAGAGTCAGCACCTTCAGGAACTGTGTCCCAGTGAGAGTCAGCACCTTCAGGAACTGTATCCCAGTGAGAGTCAGCACCTTCAGGAACTGTATCCCAGTGAGAGTCAGCACCTTCAGGAACTGTCCCCCAGTGAGCGTGAGCACCTTCAGGAACTGTGTCCCAGTGAGAGTCAGCACCGTCAGGAACTGTCCCCCAGTGAGAGTCAGCACCTTCAGGAACTGTGTCCCAGTGAGAGTCAGCACCGTCAGGAACTGTCCCCCAGTGAGAATCAGCATCTTCAGGAACTGTATCCCAGTGAGAGTCAGCACCTTCAGGAACTGTCCCGCAGTGAGAGTCAGCACGTTCAGGAACTGTATCCCAGTGAGTGTCAGCACCTTCAGGAACTGTATCCCAGTGAGAGTCAGCAGCTTCACGAACTGTATCCCAGTGAGAGTCAGCACCTTCAGGAACTGTATCCCAGTGCGAGTCGGCACCTTCAGTAACTGTCCCCCAGTCAGAATCAGCATCTTCAGGAACTGTATCCCAGTGCGAGTCAGCACCTTCAGGAACTGTCCCCCAGTGAGAGTCAGCACCTTCAGGAACTGTCCCCCAGTGAGAGTCAGCGCCTTCAGGAACTGTAGCCCAGTGAGAGTCAGCACCTTCAGGAACTGTATCCCAGTGAGAGTCAGCACCTTCAGGAACTGTATCCCAGTGAGAGTCAGCACCTTCAGGAACTGTCCTGCAGTGAGAGTCAGCACGTTCAGGAACTGTATCCCAGTGAGAGTCAGCAGCTTCACGAACTGTATCCCAGTGAGAGTCAGCACCTTCAGGAACTGTATCCCAGTGCGAGTCGGCACCTTCAGTAACTGTCCCCCAGTAAGAATCAGCATCTTCAGGAACTGTATCCCAGTGCGAGTCAGCACCTTCAGGAACTGTCCCCCAGTGAGAGTCAGCACCTTCAGGAACTGTCCCCCAGTGAGAGTCAGCACCTTCAGGGATTGTATCCCAGTGAGAGTCAGCACCTTCAGGAACTGTATCCCGGTGAGAGTCAGTACCTTCAGGAACTGTATCCCAGTGAGAGTCAGCACCTTCAGGAACTATATCCCTGTGAGAGTCAGCACCTTCAGGAACTGTCCCGCAGTGAGAGTCAGCACGTTCAGGAACTGTATCCCAGTGAGTGTCAGTACCTTCAGGAACTATATCCCAGTGAGAGTCAGCACCTTCAGGAACTGTATCCCAGTGAGAGTCAGCAGCTTCACGAACTGTATCCCAGTGAGTGTCACACCTTCAGTAACTGTCCCCCAGTAAGAATCAGCATCTTCAGGAACTGTATCCCAGTGCGAGTCAGCACCTTCAGGAACTGTCCCCCAGTGAGAGTCAGCACCTTCAGGAACTGTATCCCAGTGAGAGTCAGCACCTTCAGGAACTGTATCCCAGTGAGTGTCAGCACCTTCAGGAACTGTATCCCAGTGAGTGTCAGCACCTTCAGGAACTGTATCCCAGTGAGAGTCAGCACCTTCAGGAACTGTATCCCAGTGAGAGTCAGCACCTTCAGGAACTGTCCCCCAGTGAGAGTCAGCACCTTCAGGAACTGTATCCCAGTGAGAGTCAGCACCTTCAGGAACTGTATCCCAGTGAGTGTCAGCACCTTCAGGAACTGTATCCCAGTGAGAGTCAGCACCTTCAGGAACTGTATCCCAGTGAGAGTCAGCACCTTCAGGAACTGTATCCCAGTGCGAGTCAGCACCTCCAGGAACTGTCCCGCAGTGAGAGTCAGCACCTTCAGGAACTGTATCCCAGTGAGAGTCAGCACCTTCAGGAACTGTATCCCAGTGAGAGTCAGCACCTCCAGGAACTGTCCCGCAGTGAGAGTCAACACGTTCAGGAACTGTATCCCAGTGTGAGTCAGTACATTCAGGAACTGTCCCGCAGTGAGAGTCAACACGTTCAGGAACTGTGTCCCAGTGAGAGTCAGCACCTTCAGGAACTGTATCCCAGTGAGAGTCAGCACCTTCAGGAACTGTCCCCCAGTGAGAGTAAGCACCTTCAGGAACTGTATCCCAGTGAGAGTCAGCACCTTCAGGAACTGATTCCCAGTGAGTGTCAGCACCTTCAGGAACTGTATCCCAGTGAGAGTCAGCACCTCCAGGAACTGTCCCGCAGTGAGAGTCAACACGTTCAGGAACTGTATCCCAGTGAGAGTCAGCACCTTCAGGAACTGTATCCCAGTGAGTGTCAGCACCTTCAGGAACTGTATCCCAGTGAGAGTCAGCACCTTCAGGAACTGTGTCCCAGTGAGAGTCAGCACCTTCAGGAACTGTATCCCAGTGAGAGTCAGCACCTTGAGGAACTGTATCCCAGTGAGAGTCAGCACCTTCAGGAACTGTCCCCCCCTGAGAGTCAGCACCTTCAGGAACTGTGTCCCAGTGAGAGTCAGCACCTTCAGGAACTGTCCCCCAGTGAGAGTCAGCACCTTCAGGAACTGTGTCCCAGTGAGAATCAGCATCTTCAGGAACTGTATCCCAGTGAGAGTCAGCACCTTCAGGAACTGTATCCCAGTGAGTGTCAGTACCTTCAGGAACTGTATCCCAGTGAGAGTCAGCAGCTTCACGAACTGTATCCCAGTGAGAGTCACACCTTCAGTAACTGTCCCCCAGTAAGAATCAGCATCTTCAGGAACTGTATCCCAGTGCGAGTCAGCACCTTCAGGAACTGTGTCCCACTGAGAGTCAGCACCTTCAGGAACTGTATCCCAGTGAGAGTCAGCACCTTCAGGAACTGTATCCCAGTGAGAGTCAGCACCTCCAGGAACTGTCCCGCAGTGAGAGTCAACACGTTCAGGAACTGTATCCCAGTGAGAGTCAGCACCTTCAGGAACTGATTCCCAGTGAGTGTCAGCACCTTCAGGAACTGATTCCCAGTGAGAGTCAGCACCTCCAGGAACTGTCCCGCAGTGAGAGTCAACACGTTCAGGAACTGTATCCCAGTGAGAGTCAGCACCTTCAGGAACTGTATCCCAGTGAGTGTCAGCACCTTCAGGAACTGTATCCCAGTGAGAGTCAGCACCTTCAGGAACTGTGTCCCAGTGAGAGTCAGCACCTTCAGGAACTGTATCCCAGTGAGAGTCAGCACCTTCAGGAACTGTCCCTCAGTGAGCGTCAGCACCTTCAGGAACTGTGTCCCAGTGAGAGTCAGCACCGTCAGGAACTGTCCCCCAGTGAGAATCAGCATCTTCAGGAACTGTATCCCAGTGAGAGTCAGCACCTTCAGGAACTGTCCCCCAGTAAGAGTCAGCACCTTCAGGAACTGTCCCGCAGTGAGAGTCAGCACGTTCAGGAACTGTATCCCAGTGAGTGTCAGCACCTTCAGGAACTGTATCCCAGTGAGAGTCAGCAGCTTCACGAACTGTATCCCAGTGAGAGTCAGCACCTTCAGGAACTGTATCCCAGTGCGAGTCGGCACCTTCAGTAACTGTCCCCCAGTAAGAATCAGCATCTTCAGGAACTGTATCCCAGTGCGAGTCAGCACCTTCAGGAACTGTCCCCCAGTGAGAGTCAGCACCTTCAGGAACTGTCCCCCAGTGAGAGTCAGCGCCTTCAGGAACTGTATCCCAGTGAGAGTCAGCACCTTCAGGAACTGTATCCCAGTGAGAGTCAGCACCTTCAGGAACTGTATCCCAGTGAGAGTCAGCAACTTCAGGAACTGTCCTGCAGTGAGAGTCAGCACGTTCAGGAACTGTATCCCAGTGAGAGTCAGCAGCTTCACGAACTGTATCCCAGTGAGAGTCAGCACCTTCAGGAACTGTATCCCAGTGCGAGTCAGCACCTTCAGGAACTGTATCCCAGTGAGAGTCAGCACCTTCAGGAACTATATCCCTGTGAGAGTCAGCACCTTCAGGAACTGTATCCCAGTGAGAGTCAGCAGCTTCACGAACTGTATCCCAGTGAGTGTCACACCTTCAGTAACTGTCCCCCAGTAAGAATCAGCATCTTCAGGAACTGTATCCCAGTGAGAGTCAGCACCTTCAGGAACTGTCCCCCAGTGAGAGTCAGCACCTCCAGGAACTGTCCCGCAGTGAGAGTCAGCACCTTCAGGAACTGTATCCCAGTGAGAGTCAGCACCTTCAGGAACTGTATCCCAGTGAGAGTCAGCACCTTCAGGAACTGTATCCCAGTGCGAGTCAGCACCTCCAGGAACTGTATCCCAGTGAGAGTCAGCACCTTCAGGAACTGTATCCCAGTGCGAGTCAGCACCTTCAGGAACTGTATCCCAGTGAGAGTCAGCACCTTCAGGAACTGTATCCCAGTGCGAGTCAGCACCTCCAGGAACTGTCCCGCAGTGAGAGTCAGCACCTTCAGGAACTGTATCCCAGTGAGAGGCAGCACCTTCGGGAACTGTCCCCCAGTGAGAGTCAGCACCTTCAGGAACTGTATCCCAGTGAGAGTCAGCACCTTCAGGAACTGTATCCCAGTGAGAGTCAGCACCTTCAGGAACTGTCCCCCAGTGAGAGTCAGCACCTTCAGGAATTGTATCCCAGTGAGAGTCAGCACCTTCAGGAACTGTATCCCAGTGAGAGTCAGCACCTTCAGGAACTGTATCCCAGTGAGAGTCAGCACCTTCAGGAACTGTCCCCCAGTGAGAGTCAGCACCTTCAGGAACTGTATCCCAGTGAGAGTCAGCACCTTCAGGAACTGTATCCCAGTGAGAGTCAGCACCTTCAGGAACTGATTCCCAGTGAGTGTCAGCACCTTCAGGAACTGTATCCCAGTGAGAGTCAGCACCTCCAGGAACTGTCCCGCAGTGAGAGTCAACACGTTCAGGAACTGTATCCCAGTGAGAGTCAGCACCTTCAGGAACTGTGTCCCAGTGAGTGCCAGCACCTTCAGGAACTCTATCCCAGTGAGAGTCAGCACCTTCAGGAACTGTGTCCCAGTGAGAGTCAGCACCTTCAGGAACTGTATCCCAGTGAGAGTCAGCACCTTGAGGAACTGTATCCCAGTGAGAGTCAGCACCTTCAGGAACTGTCCCCCCCTGAGAGTCAGCACCTTCAGGAACTGTGTCCCAGTGAGAGTCAGCACCTTCAGGAACTGTCCCCCAGTGAGAGTCAGCACCTTCAGGAACTGTGTCCCAGTGAGAATCAGCATCTTCAGGAACTGTATCCCAGTGAGAGTCAGCACCTTCAGGAACTGTCCCCCAGTAAGAGTCAGCACCTTCAGGAACTGTCCCCCAGTGAGAGTCAGCACCTTCAGGAACTGTATCCCAGTGAGAGTCAGCAACTTCAGGAACTGTATCCCAGTGAGAGTCAGCAGCTTCAGGAACTGTATCCCAGTGAGAGTCAGCACCTTCAGGAACTGTATCCCAGTGAGAGTCAGCGCCTTCAGGAACTGCATCCCAGTGAGAGTCAGCACCTTCAGGAACTGTATCCCAGTGAGAGTCAGCACCTTCAGGAACTGTCCCGCAGTGAGAGTCAGCACGTTCAGGAACTGTATCCCAGTGAGAGTCAGCACCTTCAGGAACTGTATCCCAGTGCGAGTCGGCACCTTCAGTAACTGTCCCCCAGTAAGAATCAGCATCTTCAGGAACTGTATCCCAGTGCGAGTCAGCGCCTTCAGGAACTGTCCCCCAGTGAGAGTCAGCACCTTCAGGAACTGTCCCCCAGTGAGAGTCAGCACCTTCAGGAACTGTATCCCTGTGAGAGTCAGCACCTTCAGGAACTGTATCCCAGTGAGAGTCAGCACCTTCAGGAACTGTCCCCCAGTGAGAGTAAGCACCTTCAGGAACTGTGTCCCAGTGAGAGTCAGCACCTTCAGGAACTGTCCCCCAGTGAGAGTCAGCACCTTCAGGAACTGTATCCCAGTGAGAGTCAGCACCTTCAGGAACTGTATCCCAGTGAGAGTCAGCACCTTCAGGAACTGTATCCCAGTGAGAGTCAGCACCTTCAGGAACTGTATCCCAGTGAGAGTCAGCACCTTCAGGAACTGTATCCCAGTGAGAGTCAGCACCTTCAGGAACTGTATCTCAGTGAGAGTCAGCACCTTCAGGAACTGTATCCCAGTGAGAGTCAGCACCTTCAGGAACTGTATCCCAGTGAGAGTCAGCACCTTCAGGAACTGTATCCCAGTGAGAGTCAGCACCTCCAGGAACTGTCCCGCAGTGAGAGTCAACACGTTCAGGAACTGTATCCCAGTGAGAGTCAGCACCTTCAGGAACTGATTCCCAGTGAGTGTCAGCACCTTCAGGAACTGATTCCCAGTGAGAGTCAGCACCTCCAGGAACTGTCCCGCAGTGAGAGTCAACACGTTCAGGAACTGTATCCCAGTGAGAGTCAGCACCTTCAGGAACTGTATCCCAGTGAGTGTCAGCACCTTCAGGAACTGTATCCCAGTGAGAGTCAGCACCTTCAGGAACTGTGTCCCAGTGAGAGTCAGCACCTTCAGGAACTGTATCCCAGTGAGAGTCAGCACCTTCAGGAACTGTATCCCAGTGAGAGTCAGCACCTTCAGGAACTGTCCCTCAGTGAGCGTCAGCACCTTCAGGAACTGTGTCCCAGTGAGAGTCAGCACCGTCAGGAACTGTCCCCCAGTGAGAATCAGCATCTTCAGGAACTGTATCCCAGTGAGAGTCAGCACCTTCAGGAACTGTCCCCCAGTAAGAGTCAGCACCTTCAGGAACTGTCCCGCAGTGAGAGTCAGCACGTTCAGGAACTGTATCCCAGTGAGTGTCAGCACCTTCAGGAACTGTATCCCAGTGAGAGTCAGCAGCTTCACGAACTGTATCCCAGTGAGAGTCAGCACCTTCAGGAACTGTATCCCAGTGCGAGTCGGCACCTTCAGTAACTGTCCCCCAGTAAGAATCAGCATCTTCAGGAACTGTATCCCAGTGCGAGTCAGCACCTTCAGGAACTGTCCCCCAGTGAGAGTCAGCACCTTCAGGAACTGTCCCCCAGTGAGAGTCAGCGCCTTCAGGAACTGTATCCCAGTGAGAGTCAGCACCTTCAGGAACTGTATCCCAGTGAGAGTCAGCACCTTCAGGAACTGTATCCCAGTGAGAGTCAGCAACTTCAGGAACTGTCCTGCAGTGAGAGTCAGCACGTTCAGGAACTGTATCCCAGTGAGAGTCAGCAGCTTCACGAACTGTATCCCAGTGAGAGTCAGCACCTTCAGGAACTGTATCCCAGTGCGAGTCAGCACCTTCAGGAACTGTATCCCAGTGAGAGTCAGCACCTTCAGGAACTATATCCCTGTGAGAGTCAGCACCTTCAGGAACTGTATCCCAGTGAGAGTCAGCAGCTTCACGAACTGTATCCCAGTGAGTGTCACACCTTCAGTAACTGTCCCCCAGTAAGAATCAGCATCTTCAGGAACTGTATCCCAGTGAGAGTCAGCACCTTCAGGAACTGTCCCCCAGTGAGAGTCAGCACCTCCAGGAACTGTCCCGCAGTGAGAGTCAGCACCTTCAGGAACTGTATCCCAGTGAGAGTCAGCACCTTCAGGAACTGTATCCCAGTGCGAGTCAGCACCTCCAGGAACTGTCCCGCAGTGAGAGTCAGCACCTTCAGGAACTGTATCCCAGTGAGAGGCAGCACCTTCGGGAACTGTCCCCCAGTGAGAGTCAGCACCTTCAGGAACTGTATCCCAGTGAGAGTCAGCACCTTCAGGAACTGTATCCCAGTGAGAGTCAGCACCTCCAGGAACTGTATCCCAGTGAGAGTCAGCACCTCCAGGAACTGTCCCGCAGTGAGAGTCAACACGTTCAGGAACTGTGTCCCAGTGAGAGTCAGCACCTTCAGGAACTGTATCCCAGTGAGAGTCAGCACCTTCAGGAACTGTCCCCCAGTGAGAGTCAGCACCTTCAGGAATTGTATCCCAGTGAGAGTCAGCACCTTCAGGAACTGTATCCCAGTGAGAGTCAGCACCTTCAGGAACTGTATCCCAGTGAGAGTCAGCACCTTCAGGAACTGTCCCCCAGTGAGAGTCAGCACCTTCAGGAACTGTATCCCAGTGAGAGTCAGCACCTTCAGGAACTGTATCCCAGTGAGAGTCAGCACCTTCAGGAACTGATTCCCAGTGAGTGTCAGCACCTTCAGGAACTGTATCCCAGTGAGAGTCAGCACCTCCAGGAACTGTCCCGCAGTGAGAGTCAACACGTTCAGGAACTGTATCCCAGTGAGAGTCAGCACCTTCAGGAACTGTGTCCCAGTGAGTGCCAGCACCTTCAGGAACTCTATCCCAGTGAGAGTCAGCACCTTCAGGAACTGTGTCCCAGTGAGAGTCAGCACCTTCAGGAACTGTATCCCAGTGAGAGTCAGCACCTTGAGGAACTGTATCCCAGTGAGAGTCAGCACCTTCAGGAACTGTCCCCCCCTGAGAGTCAGCACCTTCAGGAACTGTGTCCCAGTGAGAGTCAGCACCTTCAGGAACTGTCCCCCAGTGAGAGTCAGCACCTTCAGGAACTGTGTCCCAGTGAGAATCAGCATCTTCAGGAACTGTATCCCAGTGAGAGTCAGCACCTTCAGGAACTGTCCCCCAGTAAGAGTCAGCACCTTCAGGAACTGTCCCCCAGTGAGAGTCAGCACCTTCAGGAACTGTATCCCAGTGAGAGTCAGCAACTTCAGGAACTGTATCCCAGTGAGAGTCAGCAGCTTCAGGAACTGTATCCCAGTGAGAGTCAGCACCTTCAGGAACTGTATCCCAGTGAGAGTCAGCGCCTTCAGGAACTGCATCCCAGTGAGAGTCAGCACCTTCAGGAACTGTATCCCAGTGAGAGTCAGCACCTTCAGGAACTGTCCCGCAGTGAGAGTCAGCACGTTCAGGAACTGTATCCCAGTGAGAGTCAGCACCTTCAGGAACTGTATCCCAGTGCGAGTCGGCACCTTCAGTAACTGTCCCCCAGTAAGAATCAGCATCTTCAGGAACTGTATCCCAGTGCGAGTCAGCGCCTTCAGGAACTGTCCCCCAGTGAGAGTCAGCACCTTCAGGAACTGTCCCCCAGTGAGAGTCAGCACCTTCAGGAACTGTATCCCTGTGAGAGTCAGCACCTTCAGGAACTGTATCCCAGTGAGAGTCAGCACCTTCAGGAACTGTCCCCCAGTGAGAGTAAGCACCTTCAGGAACTGTGTCCCAGTGAGAGTCAGCACCTTCAGGAACTGTCCCCCAGTGAGAGTCAGCACCTTCAGGAACTGTATCCCAGTGAGAGTCAGCACCTTCAGGAACTGTATCCCAGTGAGAGTCAGCACCTTCAGGAACTGTATCCCAGTGAGAGTCAGCACCTTCAGGAACTGTATCCCAGTGAGAGTCAGCACCTTCAGGAACTGTATCCCAGTGAGAGTCAGCACCTTCAGGAACTGTATCTCAGTGAGAGTCAGCACCTTCAGGAACTGTATCCCAGTGAGAGTCAGCACCTTCAGGAACTGTATCCCAGTGAGAGTCAGCACCTTCAGGAACTGTATCCCAGTGAGAGTCAGCACCTTCAGGAACTGTATCCCAGTGAGAGTCAGCACCTTCAGGAACTGTGTCCGAGCGAGAGTCAGCACCTTCAGGAACTGTCCCCCAGTGAGAGTCAGCACCTTCAGGAACTGTATCCCAGTGAGAGTCAGCACCTTCAGGAACTGTATCCCAGTGAGAGTCAGCACCTTCAGGAACTGTATCCCAGTGAGAGTCAGCACCTTCAGGAACTGTATCCCAGTGAGAGTCAGCACCTTCAGGAACTGTATCCCAGTGAGAGTCAGCACCTTCAGGAACTGTCCACCAGTGAGAGTAAGCACCTTCAGGAACTGTGTCCCAGTGAGAGTCAGCACCTTCAGGAACTGTATCCCAGTGAGAGTCAGCACCTTCAGGAACTGTCCCCCAGTGAGACTCAGCACCTTCAGGAACTGTCCCCCAGTGAGAGTCAGCACCTTCAGGAACTGTATCCCAGTGAGAGTCAGCACCTTCAGGAACTGTATCCCAGTGAGAGTCAGCACCTTCAGGAACTGTCCCCCAGTGAGACTCAGCACCTTCAGGAACTGTCCCCCAGTGAGAGTCAGTACCTTCAGGAACTGTATCCCACTGAGAGTCAGCACCTTCAGGAACTGTATCCCAGTGAGAATCAGCATCTTCAGGAACTGTATCCCAGTGAGAGTCAGCACCTTCAGGAACTGTCCCCCAGTGAGAGTCAGCACCTTCAGGAACTGTATCCCAGTGAGAGTCAGCACCTTCAGAAACTGTCCCCCAGTGAGAGTCAGCACCTTCAGGAACTGTATCCCAGTGAGAGTCAGCACCGTCAGGAACTGTCCCCCAGTGAGAATCTGCATCTTCAGGAACTGTATCCCAGTGAGAGTCAGCACCTTCAATAACTGTCCCCCAGTGAGAGTCAGCACCTTCAGGAACTGTCCCCCAGTGAGAGTCAGCACCTTCAGGAACTGTCCCCCAGTGGGAGTCAGCACCTTCAGGAACTGTATCCCAGTGAGAGTCAGCAGCTTCAGGAACTGTATCCCAGTGAGAGTCAGCACCTTCAGGAACTGTATCCCAGTGAGAGTCAGCACCTTCAGGAACTGTCCCGCAGTGAGAGTCAGCACCTTCAGGAACTGTATCCCAGTGAGAGTCAGCACCTTCAGGAACTGTATCCCAGTGAGAGTCAGCACCTTCAGGAACTATATCCCAGTGAGAGTCATCACCTTCAGGAACTGTCCCGCAGTGAGAGTCAGCACGTTCAGGAACTGTATCCCAGTGAGTGTCAGTACCTTCAGGAACTGTATCCCAGTGAGAGTCAGCAGCTTCACGAACTGTATCCCAGTGAGAGTCACACCTTCAGTAACTGTCCCCCAGTAAGAATCAGCATCTTCAGGAACTGTATCCCAGTGCGAGTCAGCACCTTCAGGAACTGTCCCCCAGTGAGAGTCAGCACCTTCAGGAACTGTATCCCAGTGAGTGTCAGCACCTTCAGGAACTGTATCCCAGTGAGAGTCAGCACCTTCAGGAACTGTCCCGCAGTGAGAGTCAGCACATTCAGGAACTGTATCCCAGTGAGGGTCAGCACCTTCAGGAACTGTATCCCAGTGAGAGTCAGCACCTTCAGGAACTGTATCCCAGTGCGAGTCAGCACCTTCAGGAACTGTCCCCCAGTGAGAGTCAGCACCTTCAGGAACTGTATCCCAGTGAGAGTCAGCACCTTCAGGAACTGTATCCCAGTGAGAGTCAGCACCTTCAGGAACTGTCCCCCAGTGAGAGTCAGCACCTTCAGGAACTGTATCCCAGTGAGAGTCAGCACCTTCAGGAACTGTGTCCCAGTGAGAGTCAGCATCTTCAGGAACTGTATCCCAGTGAGAGTCAGCACCTTCAGGAACTGTATCCCAGTGAGAGTCAGCACCTTCAGGAACTGTATCCCAGTGAGAGTCAGCACGTTCAGGAACTGTATCCCAGTGAGTGTCAGTACCTTCAGGAACTGTATCCCAGTGAGAGTCAGCACCTTCAGGAACTGTATCCCAGTGAGAGTCAGCACCTTCAGGAACTGTATCCCAGTGAGAGTCAGCACGTTCAGGAACTGTATCCCAGTGAGTGTCAGTACCTTCAGGAACTGTATCCCAGTGAGAGTCAGCAGCTTCACGAACTGTATCCCAGTGAGAGTCACACCTTCAGTAACTGTCCCCCAGTAAGAATCAGGATCTTCAGGAACTGTATCCCAGTGCGAGTCAGCACCTTCAGGAACTGTGTCCCACTGAGAGTCAGCACCTTCAGGAACTGTATCCCAGTGAGAGTCAGCACCTTCAGGAACTGTATCCCAGTGAGAGTCAGCACCTCCAGGAACTGTCCCGCAGTGAGAGTCAACACGTTCAGGAACTGTATCCCAGTGAGAGTCAGCACCTTGAGGAACTGTATCCCAGTGCGAGTCAGCACCTTCAGGAACTGTCCCCCAGTGAGAGTCAGCACCTTCAGGAACTGTATCCCAGTGAGAGTCAGCACCTTCAGGAACTGTATCCCAGTGAGAGTCAGCACCTTCAGGAACTGTCCCCCAGTGAGAGTCAGCACCTTCAGGAACTGTATCCCAGTGAGAGTCAGCACCTTCAGGAACTGTGTCCCAGTGAGAGTCAGCACCTTCAGGAACTGTATCCCAGTGAGAGTCAGCACCTTCAGGAACTGTATCCCAGTGAGAGTCAGCACCTTCAGGAACTGTATCCCAGTGAGAGTCAGCACGTTCAGGAACTGTATCCCAGTGAGTGTCAGTACCTTCAGGAACTGTATCCCAGTGAGAGTCAGCACCTTCAGGAACTGTGTCCCAGTGAGAGTCAGCACCTTCAGGAACTGTATCCCAGTGAGAGTCAGCACCTTCAGGAACTGTATCCCAGTGAGAGTCAGCACCCTCAGGAACTGTATCCCAGTGAGAGTCAGCACGTTCAGGAACTGTATCCCAGTGAGTGTCAGTACCTTCAGGAACTGTATCCCAGTGAGAGCCAGCAGCTTCACGAACTGTATCCCAGTGAGAGTCACACCTTCAGTAACTGTCCCCCAGTAAGAATCAGCATCTTCAGGAACTGTATCCCAGTGCGAGTCAGCACCTTCAGGAACTGTGTCCCACTGAGAGTCAGCACCTTCAGGAACTGTATCCCAGTGAGAGTCAGCACCTTCAGGAACTGTATCCCAGTGAGAGTCAGCACCTCCAGGAACTGTCCCGCAGTGAGAGTCAACACGTTCAGGAACTGTATCCCAGTGAGAGTCAGCACCTTCAGGAACTGATTCCCAGTGTCAGCACCTTCAGGAACTGTATCCCAGTGAGAGTCAGCATCTCCAGGAACTGTCCCGCAGTGAGAGTCAACACGTTCAGGAACTGTATCCCAGTGAGAGTCAGCACCTTCAGGAACTGTATCCCAGTGAGTGTCAGCACCTTCAGGAACTGTATCCCAGTGAGAGTCAGCACCTTCAGGAACTGTGTCTCAGTGAGAGTCAGCACCTTCAGGAACTGTATCCCAGTGAGAGTCAGCACCTTCAGGAACTGTATCCCAGTGAGAGTCAGCACCTTCAGGAACTGTCCCCCAGTGAGCGTCAGCACCTTCAGGAACTGTGTCCCAGTGAGAGTCAGCACCGTCAGGAACTGTCCCCCAGTGAGAATCAGCATCTTCAGGAACTGTCCCCCAGTGAGAATCAGCACCTTCAGGAACTGTCCCGCAGTGAGAGTCAGCACGTTCAGGAACTGTATCCCAGTGAGTGTCAGTACCTTCAGGAACTGTATCCCAGTGAGAGTCAGCACCTTCAGGAACTGTATCCCAGTGAGAGTCAGCACCTTCAGGAACTGTATCCCAGTGAGAGTCAGCACGTTCAGGAACTGTATCCCAGTGAGTGTCAGTACCTTCAGGAACTGTATCCCAGTGAGAGTCAGCAGCTTCACGAACTGTATCCCAGTGAGAGTCACACCTTCAGTAACTGTCCCCCAGTAAGAATCAGGATCTTCAGGAACTGTATCCCAGTGCGATTCAGCACCTTCAGGAACTGTGTCCCACTGAGAGTCAGCACCTTCAGGAACTGTATCCCAGTGAGAGTCAGCACCTTCAGGAACTGTATCCCAGTGAGAGTCAGCACCTCCAGGAACTGTCCCGCAGTGAGAGTCAACACGTTCAGGAACTGTATCCCAGTGAGAGTCAGCACCTTGAGGAACTGTATCCCAGTGCGAGTCAGCACCTTCAGGAACTGTCCCCCAGTGAGAGTCAGCACCTTCAGGAACTGTATCCCAGTGAGAGTCAGCACCTTCAGGAACTGTATCCCAGTGAGAGTCAGCACCTTCAGGAACTGTCCCCCAGTGAGAGTCAGCACCTTCAGGAACTGTATCCCAGTGAGAGTCAGCACCTTCAGGAACTGTATCCCAGTGAGAGTCAGCACCTTCAGGAACTGTATCCCAGTGAGAGTCAGCACCTTCAGGAACTGTATCCCAGTGAGAGTCAGCACCTTCAGGAACTGTATCCCAGTGAGAGTCAGCACGTTCAGGAACTGTATCCCAGTGAGTGTCAGTACCTTCAGGAACTGTATCCCAGTGAGAGTCAGCACCTTCAGGAACTGTGTCCCAGTGAGAGTCAGCACCTTCAGGAACTGTATCCCAGTGAGAGTCAGCACCTTCAGGAACTGTATCCCAGTGAGAGTCAGCACCCTCAGGAACTGTATCCCAGTGAGAGTCAGCACGTTCAGGAACTGTATCCCAGTGAGTGTCAGTACCTTCAGGAACTGTATCCCAGTGAGAGCCAGCAGCTTCACGAACTGTATCCCAGTGAGAGTCACACCTTCAGTAACTGTCCCCCAGTAAGAATCAGCATCTTCAGGAACTGTATCCCAGTGCGAGTCAGCACCTTCAGGAACTGTGTCCCACTGAGAGTCAGCACCTTCAGGAACTGTATCCCAGTGAGAGTCAGCACCTTCAGGAACTGTATCCCAGTGAGAGTCAGCACCTCCAGGAACTGTCCCGCAGTGAGAGTCAACACGTTCAGGAACTGTATCCCAGTGAGAGTCAGCACCTTCAGGAACTGATTCCCAGTGTCAGCACCTTCAGGAACTGTATCCCAGTGAGAGTCAGCATCTCCAGGAACTGTCCCGCAGTGAGAGTCAACACGTTCAGGAACTGTATCCCAGTGAGAGTCAGCACCTTCAGGAACTGTATCCCAGTGAGTGTCAGCACCTTCAGGAACTGTATCCCAGTGAGAGTCAGCACCTTCAGGAACTGTGTCTCAGTGAGAGTCAGCACCTTCAGGAACTGTATCCCAGTGAGAGTCAGCACCTTCAGGAACTGTATCCCAGTGAGAGTCAGCACCTTCAGGAACTGTCCCCCAGTGAGCGTCAGCACCTTCAGGAACTGTGTCCCAGTGAGAGTCAGCACCGTCAGGAACTGTCCCCCAGTGAGAATCAGCATCTTCAGGAACTGTCCCCCAGTGAGAATCAGCACCTTCAGGAACTGTCCCGCAGTGAGAGTCAGCACGTTCAGGAACTGTATCCCAGTGAGTGTCAGCACCTTCAGGAACTGTATCCCAGTGAGAGTCAGCAGCTTCACGAACTGTATCCCAGTGAGAGTCAGCACCTTCAGGAACTGTATCCCAGTGCGAGTCGGCACCTTCAGTAACTGTCCCCCAGTAAGAATCAGCACCTTCAGGAACTGTATCCCAGTGCGAGTCAGCACCTTCAGGAACTGTCCCCCAGTGAGAGTCAGCACCTTCAGGAACTGTCCCCCAGTGAGAGTCAGCGCCTTCAGGAACTGTATCCCAGTGAGAGTCAGCACCTTCAGGAACTGTATCCCAGTGAGAGTCAGCACCTTCAGGAACTGTATCCCAGTGAGAGTCAGCACCTTCAGGAACTGTCCTGCTGTGAGAGTCAGCACCTTCAGGAACTGTCCCCCAGTGAGAGTCAGCACGTTCAGGAACTGTATCCCAGTGAGAGTCAGCAGCTTCACGAACTGTATCCCAGTGAGAGTCAGCACCTTCAGGAACTGTATCCCAGTGCGAGTCGGCACCTTCAGTAACTGTCCCCCAGTAAGAATCAGCATCTTCAGGAACTGTATCCCAGTGCGAGTCAGCACCTTCAGGAACTGTATCCCAGTGAGAGTCAGCACCTTCAGGAACTGTATCCCAGTGAGAGTCAGCACCTTCAGGAACTATATCCCTGTGAGAGTCAGCACCTTCAGGAACTGTCCCGCAGTGAGAGTCAGCACGTTCAGGAACTGTATCCCAGTGAGTGTCAGTACCTTCAGGAACTGTATCCCAGTGAGAGTCAGCACCTTCAGAAACTGTATCCCAGTGAGAGTCAGCGCCTTCAGGAACTGTCCCCCAGTGAGAGTCAGCACCTTCAGGAACTGTCCCCCAGTGAGAGTCAGCACCTTCAGGAACTGTATCCCAGTGAGAGTCAGCACCTTCAGGAACTGTATCCCAGTGAGAGTCAGCACCTTCAGGAACTGTATCCCAGTGAGAGTCAGCACCTTCAGGAACTGTCCCCCAGTGAGAGTCAGCACCTTCAGGAACTGTATCCCTGTGAGAGTCAGCACCTTCAGGAACTGTATCCCAGTGAGAGTCAGCACCTTCAGGATCTGTCCCCCAGTGAGAGTTAGCACCTTCAGGAACTGTGCCCCAGTGAGAGTCAGCACCTTCAGGAACTGCCCCCAGTGAGAGTCAGCACGTTCAGGAACTGTATCCCAGTGTGAGTCAGCACCTTCAGGAACTGTATCCCAGTGAGAGTCAGCACCTTCAGGAAATGTGTCTCAGTGAGAGTCAGCACCTTCAGGAACTGTCCCCCAGTGAGAGTAAGCACCTTCAGGAACTGTATCCCAGTGAGAGTCAGCTCCTTCAGGAACTTATTCCCAGTGAGTGTCAGCACCTTCAGGAACTGTATCCCAGTGAGAGTCAGCACCTCCAGGAACTGTCCCGCAGTGAGAGTCAACACGTTCAGGAACTGTATCCCAGTGAGAGTCAGCACCTTCAGGAACTGTATCCCCGTGAGTGTCAGCACCTTCAGGAACTGTATCCCAGTGAGAGTCAGCACCTTCAGGAACTGTGTCCCAGTGAGAGTCAGCACCTTCAGGAACTGTATCCCAGTGAGAGTCAGCACCTTCAAGAACTTATTCCCAGTGAGTGTCAGCACCTTCAGGAACTGTATCCCAGTGAGAGTCAGCCCCTTCAGGAACTGTATCCCAGTGAGAATCAGCAACGTCAGGAACTGTATCCCAATGAGAGTCAGCACCTTCCGGAACTGTCCCCGAGTGAGAGTCAGCACCTTCAAGAATTGTATCCCAGTGAGAGTCAGTACCTTCTGGAACTGTATCCCAGTGAGAGTCAGCACCGTCAGGAACTGTCCCCCAGTAAGAATCAGCATCTTCAGGAACTGTATCCCAGTGAGAGTCAGCACCTTCAGGAACTGTATCCCAGTGAGAGGCAGCACCTTCAGGAACTGTATCCCAGTGAGAATCAGCACCTTCAGGAACCGTATCCCAGTGAGAGTCAGCACCTTCAGGAACTGTATCCCAGTGAGAGTCAGCACCTTCAGGAACAGTATCCCAGTGAGAGTCAGCACCTTCAGGAACTGTATCCCAGTGAGAGTCAGTACCTTCAGGAACTGTGTCCCAGTGAGTCAGCACCTTCAGGAACTGTATCCCAGTGAGAGTCAGCACCTCCAGGAACTGTCCCGCAGTGAGAGTCTACACGTTCAGGAACTGTATCCCAGTGAGAGTCAGCACCTTCAGGAACTGTGTCCCAGTGAGAGTCTGCACCTTCAGGAACTGTATCCCAGTGAGAGTCAGTACCTTCACGAACTGTATCCCAGTGAGAGTCAGCACCTTCAGGAACTGTGTCCCAGTGAGTGTCAGCACCTTCAGGAACTGTATCCCAGTGAGAGTCAGCACCTTCAGGAACTGTATCCCAGTGAGAGTCAGCACCTTCAGGAACTTTGTCCCAGTGAGATTCAGCACCTTCAGGAACTTTGTCCCAGTGAGAGTCAGCACCTTCAGGAACTTTGTCCCAGTGAGATTCAGCATCTACAGGAACTGTATCCCAGTGAGAGTCAGCACGTTCAGGAACTGTATCCCAGTGAGAGTCAGCACCTCCAGGAACTGTCCCGCAGTGAGAGTCAACACGTTCAGGAACTGTATCCCAGTGAGAGTCAGCACCTTCAGGAACTGTATCCCAGTGAGTGTCAGCACCTTCAGGAACTGTATCCCAGTGGGAGTCAGCACCTTCAGGAACTGTATCCCAGTGAGAGTCAGCACCTTCAGGAACTGTATCCCAGTGAGAGTCAGCACCTTCAGGAACTGTATCCCAGTGGGAGTCAGCACCTTCAGGAACTGTATCCCAGTGAGAGGCAGCACCTTCAGGAACTGTATCCCAGTGAGAATCAGCACCTTCAGGAACCGTATCCCAGTGAGAGTCAGCACCTTCAGGAACTGTATCCCAGTGAGAGTCAGCACCTTCGGAACTGTATCCCAGTGAGAGGCAGCACCTTCAGGAACTGTATCCCAGTGAGAATCAGCACCTTCAGGAACTGTATCCCAGTGAGAGTCAGCACCCTCAGGAACTGTATCCCAGTGAGAGTCAGCACCTTCAGGAACTGTATCCCAGTGAGAGTCAGCACCTTCGGGAACTGTATCCCAGTGAGAGTCAGCACCTCCAGGAACTGTCCCGCAGTGAGAGTCAACACGTTCAGGAACTGTATCCCAGTGAGAGTCAGCACCTTCAGGAACTGTGTCCCAGTGAGAGTCAGCACCTTCAGGAACTGTCCCCCAGTGAGAGTAAGCACCTTCAGGAACTGTATCCCAGTGAGAGTTAGCACCTTCAGGAACTGTGTCCCAGTGAGAGTCAGCACCTTCAGGAACTGTATCCCAGTGAGAGTTAGCACCTTCAGGAACTGTATCCCAGTGAGAGTCAGCACCTTCAGGAACTTTGTCCCTGTGAGAGTCAGCACCTTCAGGGACTGTCCCCCAGTGAGAGTCAGCACCTTCAGGAACTGTATCCCAGTGAGAGTCAGCGCCTTCAGGAACTGTATCCCAGTGAGAGTTAGCACCTTCAGGAACTGTATCCCAGTGAGAGTCAGCACCTTCAGGAACTTTGTCCCAGTGAGAGTCAGCACCTTCAGGGACTGTCCCCCAGTGAGAGTCAGCACCTTCAGGAACTGTATCCCAGTGAGAGTCAGCACCTTCAGGGACTGTCCCCCAGTGAGAGTCAGCACCTTCAGGAACTGTATCCCGATCCATTGGGGCTATTTTCCAAAATTCTTTGGAATCGTTCCTGCAAATTGGAGTGTAGCTAATGTAACCTCACTGTTCACAAAGTGAGTTGGAGAGAATATAATGAAGTATCGATCAGTGAGCCACTGTCGGTACTGGGGAAGTTGCTGGAGTCCATTATCAAGGATTTTATAACTCAGCATTTGGAAGGCAGTGGTATAATCAGACAAAGTCAACATGGATTTACAGAAGGGAAATCATGCTTGATGAATCTTTTGGAATTTTTTGAGGATGTAACTAGTAGAATTGACTGAGGAGAACCAGAGGATGTGGTTTATTTAGACTTTCAGAAGACTTTCGACAAGGTCTCATAACAGACTACTATGTAAAGTTAAAGCACATGGGATTGCAGGTAATGTCTTGAGATGGATAGAAAGCTGGTTAGCAGATAGGAAACAAAGAGTTGGCATAAATGGGTCTTTTTCTGATTGGCAGTCAGTGACTAGTGGGATTCCGCAGGGATCTGTGCTGGAACCCCAACTGTTCACATTATATATTAATGATTTGGAAGAGGGAACTGAACGTATTATCTCCAAACTTGCAGATGATACAAAGTTGAATCATAGAATCATAAAATCCTACAGTGCAGAAAGAGGCCATTCAGCCCATCGAGTCTGCACCAACTACAATCCTACCCAGGCCCTATCCACATATCCATAGAACATAGAAAAGCTACAGCACAAACAGGCCCTTCAGCCCACAAGTTGCACCGAACAATTTCCTTACCTTCTAGGCTCATCTATAACCCTCTATCTTACTAACCTCCATGAACCTATCCAAAAGTCTCTTAAAAGACTCAATCGAATCCGCTTCCACCACCACTACCGGCAGCCGATTCCACGCACCCACCACCCTCTGAGTGAAAAACGTACCCCTAATATCTCCTCTGTACCTACTCCCCAGCACCCTAAACCTGTGGCCTCTCATGACAACCATTTCAGCCCTGGGTAAAAGCCTCTGAGAACCCACTCTATCAATACCTCTCAACATCTTATACACCTCGATCAGGTGGGATAACACACCTTCTTGAGTGGGGGGGGTGAGCTGTGAGGAGGATGCAGAGATGCTTCAGCATGATCTGGACAGGCTGTGTGTGTGGGCATCTGCATGGCAGATGCAGTATAATGTGGATAAATGTGAGGTTATCCACTTTGGTAGCAACAATAGGAAGACAGATTATTACTTGAATGGGTGTAAATTGAGAGAGGTGGATACACAGCAAGACCTTGGTGTCCTCGTGCATCAGTTCCTGAAAGTAAGCGCGCAGGTACAGCAGGCAGTAGAGAAGGTGTGGTGGATTACAGTTGTGCCTTTGTCCTGTCTGGACCACTGTTGTTGTGTTTGTCATGCCTGGACACATCCCCTGCCGGCTCCTCCCCTTGTCACCTAGTATAAAGGTGGCTGTCTCCTCCCTCTTGTTCAGTTTGGGTCGGTTATCTGTTGGGATGTGCTCCTAGTTCTGTAATGAATAAAAGCCTACAGTTGTAATGGCACACAAGTAGTCTTTTGCCTCATTGATAGCGCATCAGAAGGCAAATGGTATGTTGGAAACATAGAAACATAGATGATAGGAGCAGGAGGAGGCCATTTGGCCCTTCGAGCTGCTCCGCCATTCATTACGATCATGGCTGGTTGTCCAACTCAATAGCCTAATCCTGCTTTCTCCCCATAACCTTTGACCCCATTCGCCCCAAGTGCTATATCCAGCTGCCTCATGAATATATCCAATGTTTTGGCATCAACTACTTCCTGTGGTGATGAATTCCACAGGCTCACCACTCTCTGGGTGAAGAAATGTCTCCTCACCTCCGTCTAAATGGTCTATCCTGAATCCTCAGACTGTGAGCCCTGGTTCTGCACTCCCCCACTATTGGGAACATCCTCCCTGCATCTATCCTGTCCAGTCCTGTTAAAATGTTATATGTCTCTGTGAGATTGCCCCTCATTCGTCTTAACTCCAGTGAAAACAATCCTAACCTAGTCAATCTTTAAGGTTTAAGGTGCTGGGGGATAGGTACAGGGGAAATGTTAGGGGGAAGTTTTTCACACAGAGGGTGGTGGGCGAGTGGAATCGGCTGCCATCAGTGGTGGTGGAGGCAAACTCAAGAGGGTCTTTTAAGAGACTCCTGGATGAGTACATGGGACTTAATAGGATGGAGGGCTATCGATAGGCCTAAAAGGTAGGGATATGTTCGGCACAATTTGTGGGGCCGAAGGGCCTGTTTTGTGCTGTAGTTTTCTACTCTCTAATGTTTCTTCATACATCAGTCCCGCCATCCCCGGAATCAGCCTAGTAAACCTTCACTGCATTCCCTCAAGAGCAAGAACATCCTTCCTCAGAAAAGGAGACCAAAACTGCACACAATACTCTAGGTATGGCCTCACCAAGGCCCTGTATAATTGCAACAACACATCGCTGCTCCTGTACTCGAAACCTGTCGCAATGAAGGCCAACATGCCATTAGCCTTCTTTACCGCCTGCTGCACCTGCATGCTTACCTTCAGTGACTGGTGCACAAGGACACCCAGGTCCCGCTGCACACTCCCCTCTCCCAATTTACAGCCATTCAGGTAGTAATCTGCCTTCTTGTTTTTGCTTCCAAAGTGAATAGCCTCACATTTATCCAAATTATACTGCATCTGCCTTTGATTAGCCCACTCACCCAACCTGTCCAGATCATTCTGAAGGATCTCTGCATCCTCATCACAGTTCACCCTCCCACCCAACTTGGTATCATCTGCAAACCTTGAGATGTTAGATTTTGTTCCCTCATCCAAATCATTAATATATATTGTGAATAGCTGGAGTCCCAGCACCGATCCCTGTGGCACCCCACTAGTTACTGCCTGCCAATTTGAAAAGCACCCATTAATTCCTACTCTTTGTTTCCTCTCTGCCAACCCCAGTTTTCTATCCATCTCAATACTCTTCCCCCAATCCCATGTGCTTTAATCTTGCACGATAATCTCTTCTGCGGGACTTTGTCAAACGCTTTCTGAAAGTCCAAATATACCACATCAACTGGCTCCCCCTTGTCAACTCTGCTCGTTACATCTTCAAAGAATTCCAACAGATTTGTCAAGCATGATTTCCCCTTCATAAATCCATGCTGACTCTGTCTGATCCTGCCACTGCTTTCTAAATGCCCTGCTATAAAGTCCTTGATAATGGATTTGAGAATTTTCCCCACTACCGATGTTAAGTTTACTGGTCTATAATTCCCTGTTTTCTCTCTACCTCCCTTTTTGAATATTGGAGTGACATTCGCTACCCTCCAATCTGCAGGGACTGTTCCAGAGTCTATAGAATCCTGGAAGATGACCACCAATGCATCCACTATTTCTAGAGCCACTTCTGGGATGTAGGTTATCAGGCCCTGGGGATTTATCCACCTTCAATCCCATCAACTTTCCCAGCACCATTTCTCTACTAATATTGATCTCCCTCAGTTCTTCCCTCTCACTAAATCTCGCATTCTCCAATATTCCTGGCATCTGATTTGTGTTCTCTTTTGTGAAGACAGAACGAAAGTATGTATTCAGTTGCTCGGCCATTTCTTTGTCCCCGATTATACATTCCCCTGTTCCTGTCTGTAGGGAACCTACATTTGTCTTCACCAACCTCTTTCTCTTCACGTATCTATAGGAACTCTTAGTGAAACCCCTGGCCTTCATAACAAGAGGATTTGAGAATAGGGATAGGGATGTTTTTCAACAATTGTATAGGACGTTGGTGAGGCTACACCTGGAGTATTGTGTGCAGTTTTGGTGTCCTTATCTAAGGAAGGATGCCCTTGCTATAGAGGGAGTACAGCGAAGGTTTACCAGGCTGATTCCTGGGATGGCAGGTCTGTCATATGAGGAGAGACTCAGTCAATTAGGATTATATTCACTGGAGTTTAGAAGAGTGAGAGGGGATCTCATAGAAACTTATAACATTCTAACAGGGATAGACAGGGTAAATTCAGAAAGAGTGTTCGGGGGGGACACTGTGGGGGGAGTCCAGAACTAGGGGTCATAGTTTGAGGATAAGGGGTAAAACTTTTTCGAATTGAGGTGAGGAGAGATTTCTTCACCCAGAGGGTGGTGAATGTGTGGAAACACAGAAATTAGTTGAGGCCAAATTGTATGATTTCAAGAAGAAATTAGATATAACTCTTGGGGCTGAAGGGATCAAGGGAAATGGGGGGGAGAGGGGATCAGGATATTGAATTTGACGATCAGCCATGATCATAATGAATGGCGGAATGACCTACTCCTGCTTCTAGTTTCTATATTTCGTCCTTGAATCTGATACCATCTCTACTTCTCCTTGTAATTGTGGTTTGGCCACAATTCCCTTACTGCTCTTGTACCAAACAGGAGTAAACAATTTCTGGAGTTCACCTATTCGATTTAAGTGCCTGCCATTTTTGTTTTAATCTGAACTAATGCAGTGTTCTGTTGTTTTAGTGTTCCCCAGGGATTGCAGAGTTGAGCTTGATTGGGATGATTGATAGGTCAGGTCATATGACTGGGGACAGCTCGGCTTTCACAGAGAATTCCAGCTCAGTTGCTGTTTTCAGATCCTGTTTGGAGTTGAGAGAGAGCAGTGTCTCTTTTTCCCCCTCTCTGGAGTTGGAGATTCTGCTGAGTATTACTACTTTGGAAGCTGCAGAAAGGTATCCTTCCCTGACTCTGAAGTCTGGAAGCTGCTAAAGATTAATTTACTTTTCTGTTTTGCTGCCTGGAGGATATATTCTTTGATGAAAACGGCTGTTTGGATTTCTGACAATGGGTGTTAAAAGCTGGAAATCTCGTATCGCGTGAGCATTCTTGTTTTAGTGCTAACTAATTCTGAAGAAGGGTGTATGTCTATGGGGTATTGCTTTAAATTGGAACAACAGAGATAGCTAGCTGTTCGGAGTTATACTGTGTCATGATTAAGTCTTAGAATTGGTGTAAATCTTGTAATTGGTGTAAGTTATGTTAATTATTTTTGTTATATTTTAACTGTGTTCTTAAATAAACTTTGTTTGAAAAAGTTTCCGAGTGGGTCACTTGAATCATACCTGGGGTGAGGCACATTATTCTCATCCTAATGCCAAATTCAAATGTAAACTTAAGGTCTGAGCGAACTTCATAAAACACCTTGGAGTTTCTGGCCTGGGTCTTAACAATATGCTTCTTCTTTCAATCTGATACTATCTCTAATTTCTTTTGTAAGTTCTGGTTTGGCCACAGTTCCCTTACCACTCTTCTACTTCTGGAGTTCACCTATTGGTTCTTTAAATGCCTGCCATTGTCTGTCCACCGTCTTTCCTTTCAGTAATGTTTCCCAGTCCATCATGGCCAATTCATGCCTCATACCATCAGAGTTCCCTTTATTGAGATTCAGGATCCTGGTCTCAGAATCAACTACATCACTATCCACCTTAAGTAGTCTCACAACACCAGGTTAAAATCCAACAGGTTTATTTGGTAGCACGAGCTTTCGGAGCGCTGCTCCTTCATCAGGTGAGTGGAGGATTGGGTTCACAAACAGGGCATATATAGACACAAACTTGGCTATCAGTTTCTGCTCAGCAATTCTGCGTTGTCTCAAGACACACGACAGCGCAGAGTCGCTGAGCAGAAACTGATAGCCAAGTTCCGCACACATGAGGACGGCCTCAACCGGGATCTTGGGTTCATGTCACACTATCTGTAACCCCCACGATTTGCCTGGACTTGCAAAATATCACTCACTGTCCTGGCTGGAGACAATTTACACCTCTTTAACCTGTGCTTAACCCGCTCTCCGCTTGCATTGCCTGTACCTGTAAAGACTTGATTACCTGTTAAGACTTGCATTCCAACCATTATCGTGTAATTGAGTCTGTGTCTATATGCCGTGTTTGGGAACCCAACTCCCACTCACCTGATGAAGAGGCAGCGCTCCGAAAGCTCGTGCTACCAAATAAACCTGTTGGATTTTAACCTGGTGTTGTGAGGCTTCTTACTGTGCCCATCCGAGTCCAATGCTGGCATCTCCACATCATGGCTATCCACCTTGACAAAGAATTCAACCATATTATGGTCACTCGTCCCCAAGGGTTCTCTCACAACTAGATTTCCAACTAATCCTTTCTCATTGCACAACACCCAGTCCAAGATGGCCTTTCCCTTATTGGTTCCTCAATGTATTGCTCCAGAAAACCATCCCGCATGCACTCCAGAAATTCCTCCTCTATTGCACTGTGACTAATTTGACTCTCCCAATCTATATGCAGATTAAAGTTGCCCATAATCACAGATGTTCCTTTAACACATGCATCTCTGATTTCCTGTCTAATGCTTTTCCCAACATTACTGCTACAGTTTGGTGGTCTGTAAACCACCACCACCAATGTTTTTTGCCCCTTGTTGTTTCTTAACTCGACCCATACAGATTCCACATCATCTATACTAATACCTTTCCTCAATATCGCAGCAATATCATCTTTAATCAGCAATGGAGATGGACCTTGTAAACCTCCTTGTCTGTGGGACTATTTATTTATTCTTTTGTGGGATAAGAGTGTCGCTGCAAAGATCAGCATTTGGGGCCCATCCCTCTTTCCTTGAACTGTGTGTCTTGGACACCGTCTCAGAGGGTCGTTGAGAGTCAGCCACATTGCTGTGGCTCTGGAGTCACATGTAAGCCAGACCGGGTAAGGACAGCAGATTTCCTTCCCTAAAGGACATTAGTGAACCAGATGGGCTTTTCCCAACAATCGACACACACAACCATAGAATCCTTGCAAAAGGAGGCCATTTGGTCCTTCATGTCTACACCGACTCTCCAAAAGAGCATTCCAGCCAAGCCCTCACAATTGGCACTAACCCCGTAACCCCATTTACCACTGCTAAATTCTCCCTCAGTGTACCTGCTGGAGTGTGGCAACTAGGGGATTTTCACAGTAACTTCATTGCAGTGTTAATGTAAACTTACCAACGGCACTAATAAATAAACTTTAACTTAATCCTCTTAATCTATACATCCTTGGACACGAAAGGGTAATTAACCTAACCAGCACATCTTTGGACTGTGGGAGGAAACCGGAGCACCCGGAGGAAACCCACACAGACACAGGGAGAATGTGCAAACTCCACACAGACAGTGACCCGAGGCTGGAATTGAACCCGGGTCCCTGGCGCTGTGAGACAGCAGTGCTAACCACTGTGCCACTGTGCCGCCCCGGTCACCATTACTCAGATTAGCGATTTATTTATCCGGAGTTCCGTGTCAAGACACTGTGATCCTGAAAGTCTCCATTTCTTTCCAATTTGGAATGCAATGCTCCAAAGAAGTCAGTGCACCTTGTGTTAACCTAGAGTGGCTGGATTATGGGTCTGGTGGGTGTATGTAACTCCCTGTCCCAGCGACCATGGCTGTAGACTGTTACTAAGGTTAGGTTTACAGTAACAATCTAAAGCCACGGTCACCGTGGAAACAAGGCTGAGCCCACATCCCAGAGTCACAGTCGCTGATCGCTCTCCCGAGGCTGGGATCGGAGCAGTTTTCACTCCCATTCCCTGCTCCTCGTCCCGTTCGCTCTGGGATACAGATGCGGCAGGCAAACCTGCCTAAACCCCTACAACTGAAACCCCCCGACTGCAGACTTCCTATCCCCATGACCCCCAGACTGCTGACCCCGTAATGCCCAGGACCCCGAGACTGCAGACCCCATAATGCCCAGGACCCCCAGACTGCAGACCCCGTAATCCCCATGGCCCCCAGACTGCAGACCCCGTAATCCCCATGGCCCCCAGACTGCAGACCCCGTAATCCCCATGGCCCCCAGACTGCAGACCCCGTAATGCCCAGGACCCCCAGACTGCAGACCCCGTAATGCCCAGGACCCCCAGACTGCAGACCCCGTAATCCCCATGGCCCCCAGACTGCTGACCCCGTAATGCCCAGGACCCCCAGACTGCAGACCCCATAACCCCAGAACCCCCAGGCTGCAATCCCCATAATCCCCAGGACCCCCAGGCTGCAGACCCTGTAACCCCAGAACCCCCAGGCTGCAATCCCCATAATCCCCAGGACCCCCAGACTGCAGACCCCGTAATGCCCAGGACCCCCAGACTGCTGACCCCGTAATGCCCAGGACCCCCAGGCTGCAATCCCCATAATCCCCAGGACCCCCAGGCTGCAATCCCCATAATCCCCAGGACCCCCAGGCTGCAATCCCCATAATCCCCAGGACCCCTAGACTGCAGACCCCCTAATCCTCAGGGCCCCCAGACTGCAGATCCCGTAATCCCCAGGACCCCCAGACTCCAGACCCCCTAATCCCCTGGACCTGCAGACCCCCTAATCCCCAAGACCCCCAGACTGCGGTTCCCGCAATCCCCAGGGCCCCCAGACTGCAGACCCGCAAATCCCCAGGGCCCCCAGACTTGGTCCTCTGCTCTTTGTGATTTTTATTAATGACTTAGAGGAGGGGGCTGAAGGGTGGATCAGTAAATTTGCTGATGACACCAAGATTGGTGGAGTAGTGGATGAGGTGGAGGGCTGTTGTAGGCTGCAAAGAGACATAGATAGGATGCAAAGCTGGGCTGAAAAATGGCAAATGGAGTTTAACCCTGATAAATGTGAGGTGATTCATTTTGGTAGGACTAAATTAAATGTGGATTACAGGGTCAAAGGTAGGGTTCTGAAGACTGTGGAGGAACAGAGAGATCTTGGGGTTCATATCCACAGATCTCTAAAGGTTGCCACTCAAGTGGATAGAGCTGTGAAGAAGGCCTATAGTGTGTTAGCTTTTATTAACAGGGGGTTGGAGTTTAAGAGCCGTTGTGTTATGCTGCAACTGTACAGGACCTTGGTGAGACCACATTTGGAATATTGTGTGCAGTTCTGGTCACCTCACTATAAGAAGGATGTGGAAGCGCTGGAAAGAGTGCAGAGGAGATTTACCAGGATGCTGCCTGGTTTGGAGGGTAGGTCTTATGAGGAAAGGTTGAGGGAGCTAGGGCTGTTCTCTCTGGAGCGGAGAAGGCTGAGGGGAGACTTAATAGAGGTTTATAAGATGATGAAGGGGATAGATAGAGTGAACGTTCAAAGGCTATTTCCTCGGGTGGATGGAGCTATTACAAGGGGGCATAACTATAGGGTTCGTGGTGGGAGATACAGGAAGGATATCAGAGGTAGGTTCTTTATGCAGAGAGTGGTTGGGGTGTGGAATGGACTGCCTGCAGTGATAGTGGAGTCAGATACTTTAGGAACATTTAAGCGGTTATTGGATAGGCACATGGAGCACACCAGGATGATAGGGAGTGGGATAGCTTGACCTTGGTTTCAGATAAAGCTCGGCACAACATCGTGGGCCGAAGGGCCTGTTCTGTGTTGTACTGTTCTATGTTCTATCCCCGGGCCCCACAGACTGCAGACCCGGTAATCCCCAGGACCCCCACACTGCAGACCACATAATCCCCAGGACCCCCAGACTGCAGACCCCGTAATCCCCATGACCCCCAGACTGCAGACCCCATCAACCCCAGGACCCCCAGACTGCAGACCCCATAATCCCCAAGACCCCCAGACTGCCGACCCCGTAATCCCCTGGACCCCCAGACTGCAGACCCCATCAACCCCAGGACCCCCAGACTGCAGACCCCAAAATCTCCAGGACTCCCAGACAGCAGACCCCATAATCCCCAAGACCCCCGACAGCAGACCCCCGAATCCCCAGGACCCCCAAACTGCAGACCCCGTAATCCCCAGGACCCCCAGGCTACAGTCCCCATAATCGCCAGGACCCCCAGACTGCAGACACCCTAATTCCCATGGCCCCCAGACTGCAGACCCCGTAATCCCCAGGACCCCCAGACTGTGGAACCCATAATCCCCAGGACCCCCAGATTGCAGACCCCGTAATCCCCAGGACCCCCAGACTGTGGAACCCATATTCCCCAGGACGCCCAGACTGCAGACACCGTAATCCCTGGGACCCCCAGCCTGCAGACCCTGTAATACCCAGGACCCCCAGAGTGCAGACCCCCTAATCCCCAGGACCCCCAGACTGCAGACCCCGTAATCACTGGGTCCCCAGACTGTGGACCCTGTAATCCCCAAGACCCCCAGACTGCAGTTCCTGCAATCTCCAGGACCCCCAGACTGCAGACCGCATAATCCCCAGGACCCCCAGACTTCAGACCCCGTAATCCCCGAGACCCCCAGACTGCAGACCCCATAATCCCCGGGACCCCCAGACGGCAGACCCGATAATCCCCAGGACCCCCAGACTGCAGACCCCCTAATCCCCAGGACCCCCAGACTGCAGACCCCGTAATTGCCGGGACCCCCAGACTGGGGCCTCTGTAATCCCCAGGGCCCCCAGGCTGCAGACCCCGTAAACCCCAGGACCTCCAGACTGCAGACCCTCTAATCCCCTGGACCCCCAGACTGCAGACCCCATCATCACCAGGACCCCCACACTGCAGTCCCCATAATCCCCAGGACCCCCAGACTGCAGTGCCCCTAATCCCCAGGACGCCCAGACTGCCGACCCCATAATCCCTGAGACCCCCAGACTGCAGACCCCATAATCCCTGAGACCCCCAGACTGCAGACCCCATAATCCCTGAGACCCCCAGGCTGCAGAACCCATAATCCCCGGGACCCCCAGTCTACAGACTATTATGATTGTCTCTGGATTTTGTCGGGGCTTTGCTCTGAGTGAGATTGTAAATTTTTGCCGTGGGTTATTGGCCTTTCCAACCTCTGCTGCGACCTTTAGTGATTGCTGCATTTGAACATTGTTATTGTACCCCAGCTAGACTTGCACCTTCCAATGTGACTTCATTATTCTTCCTACTAAAATGTACTATCTGACATTTGCATGGAATGAACTTCATTTGCCAATTATTTGCCCATTTAACAAATGTATTAATGTCCTCCTAGAACTTGTTGCATTCCTGCAAACCCAACCCTGTCGACCATGCAAAGTGCTCCTTCCTGACATCTGGGGGCTTGTGCTGAAACTGGGAGAGCTTTCTCTCAAACCAGTCAAACGCCAGCCTGACACAGTCATTCTCACAGAATCATCCCTTACAGATAACACTCCAGACACCACCATCACAATCCCCGGGTACGTCCTGTCCCACTAACGGGATACAGTCGGAATTTGCCCTGGGAGATCTCAACATCAACTCTGGGCCCCATGAAGTCTCAGGGCACCAGGTCAAACATTGGCAAGGAAACTTCTTGTCAATTACCACATACCGTCCCCCTCAGCTGATGAACCAGTTCTCCTCAATGGGAGTCTGATATTATTGCGATCACAGAGACATGATTGAGGGAGGGGCAGGACTGGCAGCTCAATATTCCAGGATATAGATTCTTCAGGCAAGATAGTGGTGGGGGTTGGGGGGGGGCGGGGGGGGGGGGGGGGGGGGGGGTCGGTGGGGGTGTGTGTGTGTAAAAGAGGAGGTGGTGTCAGAATATTGATGAAGGAGTCAGTTCCTGCAGTGAGATGGGATGAAATCTTTGCAGGCTTCTCAATTGAGGCTATATGGGTGCAACTTAAAAACATAAAGGGCGCCATCATGTTTCTGGGAGTGAATTAAAGGCCCCCAAACAGTCAGGGAAAGATAGATGGGCAGATATGTAGACAATTCTCAGAAGTGTAGAAATAATAGGGTAATTATAGTTGGGGATTTCAACTTCCCCAACATTAACAGGGGTAGGCAAAGTGTAAAGGCTTAGAGGGAGTGGAATTCTTAAAGTGCATCCAGGAGAGCTTTTTGAGCTAGCAGTATAAAGTCCGAGAAGACAGGGGCAGTACTGGACCCAATTTTAGGAAATGAAGTCGGTCAGGTAGCAGAAATGTCCATGGGGGAGCATTTCAGCGAGATGGTAAGATTTAAAGTAGTTATGGAAAAGGACAAAGAAAGACCGGAAATAAAGGTTCTGACCAAAAGGTCCAGAGATCCCTGGATGTCAAGGGACATACAGGATTGGCTCAGGAAAAAAATGGGAGACTTCTGGCAGCTGAAGAGGGCTCAAAACAGTGGATGCCTGAGAGGAGTATAGAAAGTGCAGGGGAGTACTTAAAAAAAGCTATTAGGAGAGCAAAGAAGGATCATGAAAAAACACTGGCAGGCAAAATAAAGGAAAATCTCAAAGTGCTTTAAAAGTATATGAAGGGAAAGAGCGTAACCAGGGAAAGAGTAGGGTTCATTATGGACCAAAGTGTGTGGAACCAAAAGACGTGTGTGAGGTATGAAATGAGTATTTTGCTGTGTTCATTGTGAAGAAGGATGATGTGGTATAGATAGCAGGGAGGGGATTGTGATATAACGGAACAGCAAAGGTGTTAACAATTTTAGCAGGCTTTCAAGTGGATAAATCCCCAGGCCCACCTGTTACCCATATCCTTTTAACCCGGTTTTTATTGGAAATATATCTATCTGCTTCTTGAAACCATTCAATGATTCGGACTCCCCCGCGCGATGGGGCAGCGAGTTCCACACATTCACCACCCTCTGCGAGAAGTAGTTCCTCCTCATCTCAGTTTTAAATCTACCGCCTCTCAACCTATCCCTGTGACCCCTTGTTCCAGATTGTCCCATAAGAGGAAACATTTGATCTACATTTTCTTTATCAATCACTTTTAAAATTTTATATCCCTCGATCAGGTCCCTTCTCATCCGTCTAAACTCCAGCGAGTACAAACCCAAACTGTTTAATCTCTCCTCATACATCAACCCCTTCATCCCCGGAATCAATCTGGTGAACCTCAAAGAACAAAGAACAAAGAAAATTACAGCACAGGAGCAGGCCCTTCGGCCCTCCAAGCCTGCACCGACCATGCTGCCCGACTTAACTAAAACCCCTGACCCTTCCGGGCACCATATCCCTCTATTCCCATCCTATTCATGTATTTGTCCAGACGCCCCTTAAAAGTCACTATCGTATCCGCTTCCACTGCCTCCCCCGGCAACGAGTTCCAGGCACCCACCACCCTCTGTGTAAAAAATCTGCCTTGTACATCTCCTTTAAACCTTGCCCCCCGCACCTTAAACCTATGCCCCTCTGAACTGCCTCCAATGTCACCACATTCTTCCTCAAATAAGGAGACCAAAACTAGACACGATACTCCAGATGTGGTCTCACCAACTCCTGATACAATTGCAACAACACTTCTCTACTCTTATACTCCAGTCCCTTTGCAATAAATCATAGAATCTCTACAGTGCAGAAGGAGGCCATTTGGCCATCGAGTCTGCACAGATCACAATCCCACCCAGGCCCTATCCCCGTAACCCCACTGATTTACCCTAGCTCGTCCCCCTGGCACGAAGGGGCAGTTTATCATGGCCAATCAACCTAACCCGCACATCTTTGGACTGAGGGAGGGAACCGGAGCACTCGGAGGAAACCCACGCAGACACGGGGAGAATGTGCAGACTCCACACACACAGTGACCTGAGGCTGGAATCGAACCCAGGTGCCTGGCGCTGAGGCAGCAGTGCTAACCAAGATCCCATTTGCCTTTTTTATTACGTGCTGCACCTGCGTACTGACTTTCTGTGATTCATGAACACAGACACCCAGATCCCGCTGTCCGGACACATTTTGAATCTGCTTTCCAATTAGATTAAAATTTGCCTTTCTATTTTTTTCTGTCGAAATGGATAACCTCACACTTATCCACCATCTGCCAAATTTTGGCCCATTCTCCCAGCCCACCTATATCCATCTGTAAAATCTTTACCTCCTCTTCACGGCCTGCTTTCCCACCTATTTTACTATCATCCGCAAAATTTGCTATGTTACACTCTGTCCCTGCTTGCAGATCATTTATATAGATTGCAAACGGTTGAAGTCTGAGGACTGACCCCTGCGGCACCCGCTAGTTACGTTTCACCAGCCAGAGAAGGGCCCATTTATCCCAATCCTCTGCTTCCTGTCAGTCAGCCAATCCTCCATCCAATCCAGTACTCTACCCTCAATCCCCTGCGACCTCACCCTCTGGATCAGTCTTTTATCTGGCACCTTGTCAAATGCCTTCTGGAAGTACCGCATCCACAGGTTCCCCACTATCCACCTTGCTGGTTATGTCCTCAAAGAACTCAAGCAAGTTTATCAAGCATGACTTTCCTTTCATAAAGAAGGTAGGAGCCTGTGGGGTCCAGGGCCAGTTGGTAAATTGGATCCGAAACTGGCCTATTGGCAGGACACAGTAAGAGTTTTAACAACACCAGGTTAAAGTCCAGTGGATATCTGCAGATTTCCACTCCATCTGACGAAGGAGCAGCGCTCTGAAAGCTAATGGCATTTGCTACCAAATAAACCTGTTGGACTTTAACCTGGTGTTGTTAAAACTCTTACTGTGTTTACCCCAGTCCAACGCTGGCATCTCCACATCATTATTGGCAGGATGCAGAGGGTGATGGTTGAAGGTTGTTTTTGTGACTGGAAGCCTGTGTCCAGTGGTGTTCCACAGCGATCAGTGCTGTTTGTAGTGTACATTAATGATCGAGACATGAATGTGGGAGGATGATCAGTGAGTTTGCAGATGGCATGAAAATTGATGGTGTGGTGAATAGTGAGGTGGAAAGTCTCAGATTACAGGATGATATAGACGGGCTGATTAGAGGGGCAGAACAGCGGCAAGTGGAATTTAACCCTGAAACCTGAGAGGTGATGCGTTTTGGGAGGATTAACAAGGCAAGGGAATACACAATGAACGCTAGGAAGTACAGAGGATGAGAAGTATCTTGGGGTGCATGTCCATAGATCTCTGAAGACAGCAGGCCAGGTGGATAAGGTGGTTTAGAAGGCATATAGGATATTTACCTTTATTAACCGAGACACAGAATATAACAGCAGGGCGGTTATGATGGAGCTGTATAAAACGCTGGTTAGGCTACAGCTGGAGTACTATGCGGTTGCCACACTATAGGAAGGTTGTGATTGTATTGGAGAAGGTGCAGAGGAGATTCACCAGGATGTTGCCTGGGCTGGAGCTTTCCAGCTATCAAGAGAGTCTGGATAGTCTGGGGTTGTTTACCTTAGAGGAGAGAAGGCTGAGGAGGGACCTGATCGTGGTGTATAAAATCAGGAGCAGCAGAGTTAGGGTGGATAGGAAGGAACATTTCCCCTCAGCAGAGGGGTCAATAGCCAGGGGCATAGATTTAAGATAAGGGGCAAGGGGTTTATCGGAGATGTGAGGGAAAGCTTTTTCATCCAGAGCGTGTAGGGAACCTGGAACTCTGCCTGAAAGGGTGAAGAGGGGGAATCCTCACAATATGAGCACTTGAAATGCCACAGCAGACAAGGCTATGAACCAAGTGCTGGAAAATGGGATTAGAATAGATAGCTGCTTGATGGCCAGTGCAGACATGATGGGCCAAAGGGCCTCTTTCTGTGTTATAAAACATATTGAACACCAATTAGCTGGCACAGTGGTTAGCACTGCTGCCTCACAGCGCTAGGGACCCGGGTTCAAATCCAGCCTCAGGTCACTGTCTGTGTGGAGTTTGCACAATCTCCCCATGTCTACGTGGGTTTCCTCCGGGTGCTCCGGTTTCCTCCCACAGTCCAAAGATGTGCCATGCTAAATTGCCCCTTAGTTTCAGGGGGATTAGCAGAGTAAATGTGAGGGGTTACAGGAATAGGGCCTGGGTGGGATTGTGGTCGGTGCAGACTCGATGGGCAGAATGGCTTCCTTCTGCACTATAGGCATTCTATGATTCAATTGGAGGAAGCACTGAGGTTGGCAAGGACAGAGAACTCACTCTGGGAGGGGAACTTCAATGTCCATCACCAAGATGCTGGCCGGGTCTTGAAGGAAATCGCTGCGAGACTGCGACTGCGACAGGTGGTGAGGGACCAACAAGGAGAAAAAATATCCTTGACCTCATCCTCAGCAACCTGTCGGCTGCAGATGCATCTGTCCATGACGGTATCGGTGGGAGTGACCAGCACACAGTCCTTGTTGAGACAAAGTCCTGCCTTCACATTGAGAATAACCTCCGTCGTGTTGTGTGGCACTATCACCATGCTAAATGGGACAGACTTCAAACAGATCGAGCAACTCAAGACTGGGCATCCATGAGGCACCGTGGGCCATCAACAGCAGCGGAATTGTACTTAAGGTACAAGAAGGACGGGTTGCACCTGAACTGGAGCGGCACCAATATCCTGGGGCGGGGGGGTGGAGGGTGGTTTGCTGGTGCTGTTTGGGAAGGTTTAAACTAGTGTGGCAGGGGGAGTGGGAACTGGAACAGCAGGCCAGTGAGTATAGAGACTGGGGAAAGAAAATGGGACTGAGATAAACATGGCGCAGAGTAAGAGCGGGCAGAAGGAGGCCGCAGGACTCAGTGGGACAGCAGGTCTGGAGTGCGTTTGCTTCAATGAAAGAAGTATAACAGGTAAAACAGATTGACTGAGAGCCTGGGTTACTGCATGGAATTATGATGTAATTGCAATTACGGAGACATGGTTAAAGGAGGGACAGGACTGACAGCTTCACATTCTGGGATATTGTTGTCTTAGACGGGACAGAAGGGGAAACAGAAGGGGTGGGGGAGTCGCATTGTTGATTGAGGAGCAGATCACAGCTGTATTGAGGGAGGACACATTCACCGGAACTCTACCCCCTCACCCGCTATGGAATCGGAGCGGGCGAGGGTCCAACACCAGAAATCATTGACCTCAGGTGGGAATTTCCGGTCTTGCCCGAGTGAGGCCATAAAATCCCGCACAGTGGAGGGATCTTGTAGTGAGGCATTATGGGTGGAGCTCAGGAATAGGGTGAACTCACAATGTTGGGAGTGAACTGTAGACCTCCCAACAGCCCACAGGAGACAGAGGATCAGCTGTGTAGTCAGACACTGGGAAGGTGTGAGAAAAGCAGGGTAGTTGTGCTGGGTGACTTTAACTTCCCCCATATTGACTGGGATTCCCTTACACAGGGGCTCAGATGGAGAGCTATTTGTCCGATGTGTCCAGGAATCATAGAGTCATAGAGGTTTACAGCATGGAAACAGGCCCTTCGGCCCAACTTGTCCATGCCGCCCTGGAGGGCTTTTTGATACAGTATGTTGACAATCCAATCAAGAAGGGGGCCATACCAGACTTGGTATTGGCGAATAAGCCGGGCCAGGTGATCAATGTTTCAGTGAGGGAGCATTTTGGGCTGAGCAACCATAATTCTATAAGATTTCGGGTAGTCATGGATAAGGACAAGAGTGGCCCTCAGGTGAGGGCCAATTACATCCAAATTAGACAGGAACTGGGGAATGCGGATTGGGAGCGGCTCTTTGAGGCAAATCCACATCTGGCATGTGGGAGGCTTTTAAAGGCCAGTTGATTGAAGAGCAGGACAGGCATGTCCCCGCGATAATGAAGGATAGAAATGGCAGGATTCTGAACTATGAATGACAAGGGAAATTGTAAGCTTAGTCAAAAGGAAGAAGGAAGCATGCGATAGGTCTAGACATCTAAGAACAGAAGAAGACCCTGAGGAGTATAGTGAAAATAGGAAGGAACCTTACGGTGGAATTATGAGGGCTAAAAGGGGAGTGAAATGTCTTTAGCAAACAGAATCAAGGAGAAACCCAAGGCTTTATACGCATATATTAGGAGCAAGGGGGTAGCAAGAAAAAGAGGAGGCCCACTCAAGGACAATGGAGGGAAGTTATGCGTGGAACCACAGGAAGTAGGTGAGATCATTAATGAGTACTTTGTATCGGTATTCACCAAGGAGAAGGACATGACGGATGTTGAGGTCAGGGACAGCTATGTGAATGCTCCAGAGAACGCCCATATATCAATGGAGGAAATGTTGGGTATCCTAATTTGCATTCAGGTAGACAAGTCCCCGGGGCCAGATGGGATCTATCCCAGGTTACTGCGGGAGGCAAGGGAAGAAATACTGGGGCCTTAACAGATATCTTCACATCCTCTTTGGCCACAGACGAGGTTCCAGAGATTGGAGAATAGCCAATGTTGTTCCCTTGTTTAAGATAAGAAGCAGGGATAATCCAGGAAATTATAGGCTGGTGAGCCTGATGTCAGTGGTGGGGAAACTTTTGGAGAAGATACTGAGGGACAGGATATCTGCACATTTGGAGGAAAATGGACTAGTTAGTGACAGGCAGCATGGTTTTGTACGGGGAAGGTCATGTCTCACCAACTTGATTGAGTTTTTTTGAAGAGGCGACAAAGATAATTGATGAGGGAAGGGCTGTGGATGTAGTTTATTTGGACTTTAGTAAGGCATTTAACAAGGTCCCATATGGCAGACTGGTACAAAAACTAAAATCACATGTGATTCGGGGTGGGCTGGCTGGATGGATACAGAACTGGTTGGGTTATAGAAGACACAGAGTAGCGGTGGAAGGGTGTTTTTCAGAATGGAAATCTGTAGCTAGTGGTGTTCCACCTACTGATCTCACCTACTTCCTGTGGTTCCAGGATACAAAGTACTCATTAATGATCTCACCTACTTCCTGTGGTTACAAATGATCTGGAGGAAAATGTGGGTGGTCTGATTAGTAAGTTTGTGGATGACACAAAGATTGGTGGAGTTGCTGATAGTGCCGGGGATTGTCAGAGGATACAACAGGATTTGGATAGATTGGAGACTTGGGCACAGAAATGGCAGATGGGGTTTAATCCAGACAAATGTGAAGTGCTGCATTTTGGAGGATCAAACTTAGGTGTGAATTATAAGTAAATGGCAGAACCCTTTCGGAATATTAACATACAGAGGGATCTGGGCGTGCAGGTCCACAGTTCCCTAAAAGTGGCAACACAGGTGGCCAAGGTGATTAAGAAAGCATTTGGCATGCTTGCTTTCATCAGCCGGGGCATTGAGGACAGGAGTTGGGAAATCATGTTGCAACTGTATAAAACCTTGGTTAGGCTGCATTTGGAGTATTGTGTGCAGTTCTGGTCACCACACTACCAGAAAGAGGTGGAAGCTTTGGAGAGGGTGCAAAGAAGGTTCACCAGGATGTTGCCTGGTCTCGAGGGTGTTGGCTATGAGGAGAGGCTGAACAAACTAGGATTGTTTTCACTGGAAAGACAGAGGCTGAGGGGAGACCTGACAGAGGTCTACAAAATTATGAGAGGCACAGACAGGGTGGATAGTCAGAAGCTTTTTCCCCAGAGTGGAAGTGTCAATTACAAGGGGGCACAGGTTCAAGGTAAGAGGGGGAAAGTTTAAGTGTTCTGTGTGGGGGATGTTTTTCACGCAGAGAATGGTGGGTGCCTGGAACGCGCTGCCAGAGGAGGTGGTGGAAGCAGGCACATTAGCAACATTTAAGAGGCATCTGGATGGGTACATGAATAGGGAGGGAATAGAGGGATACGGACTGAGTAAGAGCAGAAGGTTTTTTTTACGTTAGGGCATCATGATCGGTGCAGGCTTGGAGGGCCGAAGGGTCTGTTCCTGTGCTGTACTCTTCTTTGTTCTTTGCGCTGAATGGCCTCCTTCTGTGTTGTAACCATTCTGTGATTCAATGCCCATTACCAACTGTGGCTCAGTAGCAGCACTGTTCCCCAAGCCGGCCAGGTCCTGAAGGACATCGCTGCTAGACTGGGACAAGAGGGAAATACATACCTGACCTCATCCTTACCAATCCGCCGGCTGCAGATGCATCTGTCTATCACAGTATCGGTAAGAGTGACCACCGCACAGTCTTCGTGGAGACAAGGTCCCGCCTTCACATTGAGAATAGCCTCCGTCGTGTTGTGTAGCACTATCACCGTGCTAAATGGGACAGACTTCAAACAGATCTAGCAACTCAAGACTGGGCATCCATGAGGCGCTGTGGGCCATCAACAGCAGCGGAACTGTACTCCAGCACAATCTGTAACCTCATGTCCCAGCACATCCCGCACTCAACCATTACCATCAAACCAGGGGATCAGCCCTGGTTCAATGGAGAGTGCAGGAGGTCATGGCGGGAGCAGCACCAGACATACCTAAAAATGAGGTGTCAACCTGGTGAAGCTACCAAACAGGACTACTTGCCAAACAGCATAAACAGCAAGTGAGAAACAGAACTAAGCGATCCCACAACCACCGGATCAGATCTAAGCTCTGCAGTCCTTCCACATCCAGTCGAAAATGGTGGTGGACAATTAAACAACTCACTGGAGGAGGAGGCTCCACAAATATCCCCATCCTCAATGATGCAGGAGCCCAGCACATCAGTGTAAAAGATAAGGCTGAAGCATTCACAGCAATCTTCAGCCAGAAGTGCCGTGTGGATGATCCATCTCGACCTCTTCCAGTGGTCCCCAGCATTTAGATTGCAGAGCCTCTGGCGATGATCTTTGCGTCGTCGATGGAGATGGGAGAGGTGCCGGAGGATTGGAGGATTGCAGATGTGGTTCCTATTTTCAAGAAGGGGAATAGGGATAGCCCAGGTAATTACCGACCGGTGAGTCTAACCTCAGTGCTTGGTAAACTGGTGGAAAAGATCCTGAGGGGCAGGATATATGAGCATTTAGAGAGGTTTAGTATGCTCAAGAATACTCAGCATGGCTTTGTCAAAGGCAGATCGTGCCTTACGAGCCTGGTGGAGTTCTTTGAAAATGTGACTAAACACGTTGACGAAGGGAAAGCGGTAGATGTGGTTTATATGGATTTTAGCAAGGCGTTCGATAAGGTCCCCCATGCAAGGCTTCTAGAAAAAGTCAGAGGGCATGGGATCCAAGGGGCTGCTGCCCTGTGGATCCAGAACTGGCTTGCCCAAAGGAGGCAGAGAGTGGGTATAGATGGGTCTTTTTCTAAATGAAGGTCGGTCACCAGTGGTGTGCCCCAGGGATCTGTTCTGGGACCCTTGCTGTTTGTCATTTTCATAAATGACCTGGATGAGGAAGTGGAGGGATGGTTGGTAAGTTTGCCAACGACACGAAGGTTGGTGGGGTTGTGGATAGTCTGGAGGGATGCCAGAAGTTACAGAGGGACATAGATAGGATGTAAGACTGGGCGGAGAAGTGGCAGATGGACTTCAACCCAGATAAATGTGTAGTGGTCCATTTTGGCAGGTCAAATGGGATGAAGGAGTACAATATAAAGGGAAAGACTCTTAGTACTGTAGAGGATCAGAAGGACCTTGGGGTCCGGGTCCATAGGACTCTAAAATCAGCCCCACAGGTGGAGGAGGTGGTTAAGAAGGCGTACGGTGTGCTGGCCTTTATCAATCGAGGGATTGAGTTTAGGAGTCCGGGGATAATGATGCAGCTATATAAGACCCTCGTCAGACCCCACTTGGAGTACTGTGCTCAGTTCTGGTCACCTCATTACAGGAAGGATGTGAAAAAGATTGAAAGGGTGCAGAGGAGATTTACAAGGATGTTGCCTGGATTGAGTGGCATGCCTTATGAGGATAGGCTGAGGGAGCTCGGTCTTTTCTCCTTGGAGAGACGTAGGATGAGAGGAGACCTAATAGAGGTATATAAGATGTTGAGAGGCATAGATCGGGTGGACTCTCAGAGGCTTTTTCCCAGGGTGGAAATGGCTGCTACGAGAGGACACAGGTTTAAGGTGCTGGGGGGTAGGTACAGGGGAAATGTTAGGGGGAAGTTTTTCACACAGAGGGTGGTGGGCGAATGGAATCGGCTGCCGTCAGTGGTGGTGGAGGCAAACTCAATAGGGTCTTTTAAGGGACTTCTGGATGAGTACATGGGACTTAATAGGATGGAGGGTTATAGGTAGGCCTAAAAGGTAGGGATATGTTCGGCACAACTTGTGGGGCTGAAGGGCCTGTTTTGTGCTGTAGTTTTTCTATGTTTCTAACTCAGATGCCAGTCTCCAGCCAATTCGATTCACTCCACGTGATATCAAGAAACGGTTGGAGGCACTGGATGCTGCAAAGGCGATGGGCCCTGATAACGTTCCGGCAATAGTACTGAAGACTTGTGCTCCAGAACTTGCCGCTCCCTTAGCCAAGCTCTTCCAGTACAGTTACAACACAGGCATCTACCCAACAATGTGGAAAATTGCCCAGGTATGTCCTGTACACAAAAAGCAGGACAAATCCAACCCGGCCAATTACTGCCCAATCAGTCTACTCTCGATCATCGGTAAAGTGATGGAAGGGGTCATCGACAGCGCTATCAAGCAGCACCTGCTCAGCAATAACCTGCTCAGTGACGCCCAGTATGAGTTTTGCCAGGGTCACTCAGCTCCTGACCTCATTACAGCCTTGGTTCAAACATGGACAAAAGAGCTGAATTCCAGAGGTGAGGTGAGAGCGACAGCCCTCGACATCAAGGCTGCATTCGACCGAGTGTGGCATCAAGGAGCCCGAGCAAAACTGGAATCAATGGATATCAGGGGGCAAACTCTCCGCTGGTTGCAGCCATACCTGGTACATAGGAAGACGGTTGTGGTTGTGGAGGGTCAGTCATCACAGCTCCAGGACATCTCTGCAGGAGTCCCTCAGGGTTAGTGTCCGAGGCCCAACAATCTTCAGCTGCTTCATCAATGAACTTCTCTCCATCATAAGGTCAGAAGTGGGGATGTTCACTGATGATTGCACAATGTTCAGCACCATTCGCAACTCCTCAGATACTGAAGCAGTCCATGTTCAAATGCAGCAAGACCTGGACAATATCCAGGCTTGGGCTGACAAGTGGCAGTAACATTCACACCACACAAATGCCAGGCAATGACCATCACCAATAAGAGAGAAACCAACTATCTCCCCTTGACATTCAAGACATTACCATCACTGAATCCCCCACTATCAAAATCCTGGGGTTACCATTGATGAGAAACTGAATTGGACTAATCATATAAATACTGTGGCTACCAGTCAAAGGCGAGGAAACCTCTGGTAAGTAACTCACCTCCTGACTCCCCAAAGCCTGTCCACCATCTACAAGGCACAAGTCAGGAGTGTGATGGAATACCCCCAATTGCCTGGATGGGTGTCGCTCCAACAACACTCAAGAAGCTCGACACCATCCAGGACAAAGCAGCCGCTTGATTGGCACACCGACAAACATTCAAACCCTCCAGCACCGACACACAGTGGCAACTGTGTATACAATCAACAAGATGCACTGCAGCAAATAACCAAGACTCCTTCGACATTGTCTTCCAAACCTGCAACCACAACCATCTGCTGCCATTCAGACTTTGGAATGGACTTACCTTGCATTAAGTTGATCTTTCTCTGAACCCTAGCTATGACTGTAACACTACATTCTGCACCCTCTCCTTTCCTTCGCTATGAACGGGGTGCTTTGTCTGTATAGCGCGCAAGTAACAATACTTTTCACTGTATGTTAATACATGTGACAATAATAAATCAAATCTAGAAGGACAAGGGCAGTAGATAAGTGGGAACGCCACTCCCTGGAGGTTCCCCTCCCAGCCACTCACCATCCTGACTGGGAAATATATCGCTGTTCCTTCACTGTCGCTGGGTCAAAATCCTGGAACTCCCTCCCTAACAGCACTGTGGGTGTACCTACACCCCAGGGACTGCCGTGGTTCAAGGAGACGACTCACCGCCACCTTCTCCAGGGTATTCAGGGATCGGCAATAAATGCTGGTCTTGCCCACGTCCCGGGAAAGATTCGTTAAAAAGGGCAAATTGGTGATTCTATCTGGATCAAGGAGTGGAAGATGGGCATCGCCCAGAGCCAGGTGCCCAGAGGGGGCAAATAAAACTTCCTTTAATACCTCTCCCCACCCAGAGACACCGGTGCCAGACAGTCACACTTCAGTCACAGGCCATTCTGTAAAGGGGCTTCCTCTTTACGATGATCACCCAGTCGCTGTGGCCAGAGTCTTTCTAACAACAGTTAAAAAGTCCTCAGCAGATGCCTCCATCTTGAGGCACCCACACTGCCCACCCCAACCCCCCCTCCCTCCCCCCGTTATAGTGGCACAGCACCTCACTGCCCTCACCTACAGTACAGTGTCCTCCTCCCCCGGTGAGGCTGTCAGTCACTCACATACCCTGGTGCTCCAATTGTCCTTCCCATCTGTCCACCTGCCCATGATCCTCATTTGGGCAGAACACCCAGGGGTGGCTGTTAATTGGCCACCCAGCATCACACCACCAGGTGGTCCCAGCAATCTCCACAGTCAGAACTCAGAACTGGCCACAGCCACCATTCAACATCAAAAGCGGTAAGATTCTGCCCGTGGTGTTTGTGTGGAACCCGTACCCCAGTGAGAGTCAGTGTGTGTGGAACCCGTTCCCCAGTGAGGGTCAGTGTGTGTGGAACCTGTACCCCAGTGAGAGTCAATGTGTGTGGAACCCATACCCCAGTGAGAGTCAGTGTGTGTGGAACCTGTACCCCAGTGAGAGTCAGTGTGTGTGGGACCTGTACCCCAGTGAGAGTCAGTGTGTGTGGGACCCGTACCCCAGTGAGAGTCAGTGTGTGTGGAACCTGTACCCCAGTGAGAGTCAGTGTGTGTGGGACCTGTACCCCAGTGAGAGTCAGTGTGTGTGGGACCCGTACCCCAGTGAGAGTCAGTGTGTGTGGAACCTGTACCCCAGTGAGAGTCAGTGTGTGTGGAACCTGTACCCCAGTGAGAGTCAGTGTGTGTGGAACCCGTTCCTCAGTGAGAGTCAGTGTGTGTGGGACCCGTACCCCAGTGAGAGTCAGTGTGTGTGGAACCCGTTCCCCAGTGAGGGTCAGTGTGTGTGGAACCTGTACCCCAGTGAGAGTCAGTGTGTGTGGAACCCATACCCCAGTGAGAGTCAGTGTGTGTGGGACCCATACCCCAGTGAGAGTCAGTGTGTGTGGAACCTGTACCCCAGTGAGAGTCAGTGTGTGTGGAACCCATACCCCAGTGAGAGTCAGTGTGTGTGGGACCCATACCCCAGTGAGAGTCAGTGTGTGTGGAACCCATACCCCAGTGAGAGTCAGTGTGTGTGGGACCCGTACCCCAGTGAGAGTCAGTGTGTGTGGGACCCGTACCCCAGTGAGAGTCAGTGTGTGTGGAACCCGTACCCCAGTGAGAGTCAGTGTATGTGGAACCTGTACCCCAGTGAGAGTCAGTGTGTGTGGGACCTGTACCCCAGTGAGAGTCAGTGTGTGTGGGACCCGTATCCCAGTGAGAGTCAGTGTGTGTGGGACCCGTACCCCAGTGAGAGTCAGTGTGTGTGGAACCTGTACCCCAGTGAGGGTCAGTGTGTGTGGAACCTGTGCCCCAGTGAGGGTCAGTGTGTGTGGAACCCGTACCCCAGTGAGAGTCAGTGTGTGTGGAACCCGTACCACAGTGAGAGTCAGTGTGTGTGTGGAACCCGTACCCCAGTGAGAGTCAGTGTGTGTGGAACCCGTACCCCAGTGAGGGTCAGTGTGTGTGGGACCCGTACCCCAGTGAGAGTCAGTGTGTGTGGAACCCGCACCCCAGTGAGAGTCAGTGTGTGTGGAACCCGTACCCCAGTGAGAGTCAGTGTGTGTGGGATCCGTACCCCAGTGAGAGTCAGTGTGTGTGGGACCCGTACCCCAGTGAGAGTCAGTGTGTGTGGGACCCGTACCCCAGTGAGAGTCAGTGTGTGTGGAACCCGCACCCCAGTGAGAGTCAGTGTGTGTGGAACCCGTACCCCAGTGAGAGTCAGTGTGTGTGGGACCCGTACCCCAGTGAGAGTCAGTGTGTGTGGGACCTGTACCCCAGTGAGAGTCAGTGTGTGTGTGACCTGTACCCCAGTGAGAGTCAGTGTGTGTGGGACCCGTACTCCAGTGAGAGTCAGTGTGTGTGGGACCCGTACTCCAGTGAGAGTCAGTGTGTGTGGAACCCATACCCCAGTGAGAGTCAGTGTGTGTGGGACCTGTACCCCAGTGAGAGTCAATGTGTGTGGGACCTGTACCCCAGTGAGAGTCAGTGTGTGTGGGACCCATACCCCAGTGAGAGTCAATGTGTGTGGAACCCATACCCCAGTGAGAGTCAGTGTGTGTGGGACCTGTACCCCAGTGAGAGTCAATGTGTGTGGGACCTGTACCCCAGTGAGAGTCAGTGTGTGTGGGACCTGTACCCCAGTGAGAGTCAGTGTGTGTGGGACCCGTACCCCAGTGAGAGTCAGTGTGTGTGGAACCCATACCCCAGTGAGAGTCAGTGTGTCTGGGACCTGTACCCCAGTGAGAGTCAGTGTGTGTGGGACCTGTACCCCAGTGAGAGTCAGTGTGTGTGGGACCCGTACCCCAGTGAGAGTCAGTGTGTGTGGGACCCGTACCCCAGTGAGAGTCAGTGTGTGTGGAACCAGTACCCCAATCTTTGCTATCTTGTGGGTACACTGAGGTCCAAGTGGCCCCCGGTCGAATTTGCAGTCATTGCCCTACCCGCTGTCATTAGCAGCTGTGAGGATCAGTCTGAATCTTTGACCTTCGCTGGCACTCTCTGCTTTGTATCTCCAGTATTACTCCCCACCACACTGCCAGCTCACACAGATCCCCCCCGCCACTCTGCCATGTGCAGCAGCTCTGAGCTCACCCTGGGGTGAGAATGACAATACCACCTGGAGAATGGAGCTGGTGGGAAAAGTTGCCATCGTCTCAACTGGATTCAACAAGGCACAGAGTGAAAGGAATAGGACTCACACAGCCGGAGTGTGAATATGTGTTTGTGAGTGAGTGAGAATGTGTGTGTGAGAGTGTATGAGTGTTGCGCTGTCTGTGTCACCCTCCAGTAGCCATGACTGTAGACTGTTACCCAGCGCACACACAGTAATCAGTCTGGAGCCAAGGTCCCGGGGACTGACGCTTTCGCCTCTTTTACGCAGTTTCTTGACGCACTTTCCAGGGAAGGCGGATCCGAGCCGCAATCAGCAGCGAGTGACGCTCACACTCCGCAATTTGCTCAGCATCAGAGGCCGGCTCTCTCTGCAATGCCAGTGAAAACAGCCCGCAGCTATCCTTACCCTGAATAAACCCGCACTCTAACCCCCCATCACACTGAACACCCCGATTAACCCCCACACTGAACCCCCATCACACTGAACCCCCCATCACACTGAACCCCCATCACACTGAACCCCCCATTAACCCCCACACTGAACCCCCCATCACACTGAACCCCCCGATTAACCCCCACTCTAACCCCCCCATCACACTGAACCCCCCGATTAACCCCCACTCTAACCCCCCCATCACACTGAACCCCCCATTAACCCCCACACTGAACCAACACTCAACCCCACTGAACCCCCCCATCACACTGAACCTCCCCATTAACCCCCACACTGAACCCCCCATTAACCCCCACACTGAACCCCCATCACACTGAACCCCCCGATTAACCCCCACACTGAACACACACTCAATCCCACTAAACCCCCACTGAACCCCCATCACACTTAACCCCCCCATTAACCCCCACACTGAACCCACACTCAACCCCACTGAATTCCCCATCGAACCCCCCATCACACTGACCCTCCGATTAACCCCCACACTGAACACACACTCAACCCCACTGAATCCCCACTCTAACCCCCATCACACTTAACCCCCCGATTAACCCCCACACTGAACCCACACTCAACCCCACTGAATTCCCCATCGAACCCCCCATCACACTGAACCCTCTGATTAACCCCCACACTGAACACACACTCAACCCCACTGAACCCCCACTCTAACCCCCATCACACTTAACCCCCCGATTAACCCCCACACTGAACCCACACTCAACCCCACTGAACCCCCACCCTAACCCCCCATCACACTTAATCCCCCGATTAACCCCCACACTGAACCCCCACTGAGCCCCCACTCTAACCCCCCATCACACTTAATCCCCTGATTAAAAATCCACACTGAACTCACACTGAACAGCCATCACCCCCACCTTTAACCCCCACACTCAAACCTCACTGAGCCCCCATCACCTACACACTCAACCCCACTGATCCCCACTGAACACCCATCACCACACACTTAACCCCCATATTCAAACCCCACTGAGCCCCCATCACCCACACACTCAAACCCACTGAACTCCCCACTTAACTCCTCCATTACCCACACACCTAACCCCCACACTCAACCCTACTGAATCCCCACTGAACCCCCGTTCTAACCCCCATCACACTTAATCCCGATTAACCCCCACACTGAACCCCCATTGAACACCCATCACCCCCACATTTAACCCCCACACTCAATCCCACTGAACCCCCACTTAACCCCCATCACCCACACACTTAACCCCACACTCCACTAGCCCATCACCCCCACTTAACCCCATCAACCCCACACTTAAACCCACAACCCACACTGAGCCCCCACACTTAAGCCACTGAATAACCCCCCTCACTGAACCCCATCACCCCCACACTTAACCCCCCACTGAGCCCCACACTTAACCCCCCACTGAGCCCCCACTTAACCCATTAGCCACATTAACCCCAAATTAACCCCATCACCCACATTGAACACCCATCACCCCCACACTGAGCCCCCACTGAATCCTCACCACCCCCACACTTAACCACCCATTCAATCCCCACTGAGCCCCACACTAACCCCAAATTAACCATAGAACCACAGAAAATTACAGCTCAGAAACAGGCCTTTTGGCCCTTCTTGTCTGTGCCGAACCATTTTATGCCTAGTCCCACTGACCTGCACTTGGACCATATCCCTCCACACCCCTCTCATCCATCAACCCGTCCAAGTTTCTCTTAAATGTTAAAAGTGACCCCGCATTTACCACTTTATCCGGCAGCTCATTCCACACTACCACCACTCTCTGCGTGAAGAAGCCCCCCCTAATATTCCCTTTAAACTTTTCTCCTTTCACCCTTAACCCATGCCCTCTGGTTTTTTTCTCCCCTAGCCTCAGTGGAAAAAGCCTGCTTGCATTCACTCTATCTATACCCATCAAAATCTTATACACCTCTATCAAATCTCCCCTCAATCTTCTACGCTCCAGGGAATAAAGTCCCAACCTATTCAATCTCTCTCTGTAACTCAGCTTCTCAAGTCCCGGCAACATCCTTGTGAACCTTCTCTGCATCCCCCCATACCCCACACTGAACCCCACACTTAACGCCCCATCACCCCAGCTCAAGCCCGATCATTCCCACACTAACCCCAAATTAACCCCCACAGTGCCCCATCACCCCCACTCTAAACCCCCATCACCCCCCATTCTAAACCCCCATCACCCCCCACTCTAAACCCCCATCACCCCCCACTCTAAATCCCCATCACCCCCCACTCTAAACCCCCATCACCCCCCACTCTAAACCCCCATCACCCCCCACTCTAAACCCCCATCACCCCCCACTCTTAATTCCCTTTCACCAAAACCCTCCATCGCTTATTAAACAGCCTCCACAAACTCCTTATTTCTCTGATTCTCACACTCCGTCCTCTCTCACTCCCCCTCCTCCCCGACTGCCTCAACCTATCTTCGCTCACCCCTCCCTCTCCCTCCCTCCTCCCTCAGCCTCTCCACCCTCACTCCATCCTTCCTCGCTCACCCTCAAGCCTGAGTTCAAATTCTACTCCAGACACTAGAGTATGTAATTCAGTCTGATAGTGCAGCACTCCCTCAGTACTGACCCTCTGACAGTGCGGCACTCCCTCAGTACTGACCCTCTGACAGTGCAGCACTCCCTCAGTAATGCACTGGGACAATCAGAGGGTCAGTACTGAGGGAGTGCCGCACTGTCAGAGGGTCAGTACTGAGGGAGTGCCGCACTGTCAGAGGGTCAGTACTGAGGGAGTTCTGCACTGTCAGAGGGTCAGTACGGAGGGAGTGCCGCACTGTCAGAGGGTCAGTACGGAGGGAGTGCCGCACTGTCAGAGGGTCAGTACTGAGCGAGTGCCGCACTGTCAGAGGGTCAGTACTGAGGGAGTGCCGCACTGTCAGAGGGTCAGTACTGAGGGTGTGCCGCACTGTCAGAGGGTCAGTACTGAGGGAGTGCCGCACTGTCAGAGGGTCAGTACTGAGGGTGTGCCGCACTGTCAGAGGGTCAGTACTGAGGGAGTGCCGCACTGTCAGAGGGTCAGTGCTGAGGGAGTGCCGCACTGTCAGAGGGTCAGTGCTGAGGGAGTGCCACACTGTCAGAGGGTCAGTACTGAGGGAGTGCCGCGCTGTCAGAGGGTCAGTACTGAGGGTGTGCCGCACTGTCAGAGGGTCAGTACTGAGGGAGTGCCGCACTGTCAGAGGGTCAGTACTGAGGGTGTGCCGCACTGTCAGAGGGTCAGTACTGAGGGAGTGCCGCACTGTCAGAGGGTCAGTGCTGAGGGAGTGCCGCACTGTCAGAGGGTCAGTGCTGAGGGAGTGCCACACTGTCAGAGGGTCAGTGAGGGAGTGCCGCACTGTCAGAGGGTCAGTGCTGAGGGAGTGCCGCACTGTCAGAGGGTCAGTACTGAGGGAGTGCCGCACTGTCAGAGGGTCAGTACTGAGGGAGTGCCGCACTGTCAGAGGGTCAGTACTGAGGGAGTGCCGCACTATCAGAGGGTCAGTACTGAGGGAGTGCCGCACTGTCAGAGGGTCAGTGAGGGAGTGCCGCACTGTCAGAGGGTCAGTGCAGAGGGAGTGCCGCACTGTCAGAGGGTCAGTACTGAGGGAGTGCCGCACTGTCAGAGGGTCAGTACTGAGGGAGTGCCGCACTGTCAGAGGGTCAGTACTGAGGGAGTGCCGCACTATCAGAGGGTCAGTACTGAGGGAGTGCCGCACTGTCAGAGGGTCAGTCCTGAGGGAGTGCCGCACTGTCAGAGGGTCAGTACTGAGAGAGCGCCGCACTGTCAGAGGGTCAGTACTGAGGGAGTGCCGCACTGTCAGAGGGTCAGTACTGAGGGAGTGCCGCACTGTCAGAGGGTCAGTACTGAGGGAGTGCCGCACTGTCAGAGGGTCAGTACTGAGGGAGTGCCGCACTGTCAGAGGGTCAGTACTGAGGGAGTGCCGCACTTTCAGAGGGTCAGTACTGAGGGAGTGCCGCACTGTCAGAGGGTCAGTACTGAGGGAGTGCCGCACTGTCAGAGGGTCAGTACTGAGTGAGTGCCGCACTGTCAGAGGGTCAGTACTGAGGGAGTGCCGCACTGTCAGAGGGTCAGTACTGAGGGAGTGCCGCACTGTCAGAGGGTCAGTACTGAGGGAGTGCCGCACTGTCAGAGGGTCAGTACTGAGGGAGCGCCGCACTGTCAGAGGGTCAGTACTGAGGGAGCGCCACACTATCAGAGGGTCAGTACTGAGGGAGTGCCGCACTGTCAGAGGGTCAGTACTGAGGGAGCGCCGCACTGTCAGAGGGTCAGTACTGAGGGAGTGCCGCACTGTCAGAGGGTCAGTACTGAGGGAGTGCCGCACTGTCAGAGGGTCAGTACTGAGGGAACGCCGCACTGTCAGAGGGTCAGTACTGAGGGAGTGCAGCACTGTCAGAGGGTCAGTACTGAGGGAGTGCCGCACTGTCAGAGGGTCAGTACTGAGGGAGTGCCGCACTGTCAGAGGGTCAGTACTGAGGGAGTGCCGCACTGTCAGAGGGTCAGTACTGAGGGAGTGCGGCACTGTCAGAGGGTCAGTACTGAGGGAGTGCCGCACTATCAGAGGGTCAGTACTGAGGGAGTGCCGCGCTGTCAGAGGGTCAGTGCTGAGGGAGTGCCGCACTGTCAGAGGGTCAGTGCTAAGGGAGTGCCGCACTGTCAGAGGGTCAGTACTGAGGGAGTGCTGCACTGTCAGAGGGTCAGTGCTGAGGGAGTGCCACATTGTCAGAGGGTCAGTGTTGAGGGAGTGCCGCACTATCAGAGGGTCAGTGCCGAGGGAGCGCCACACTGTCAGAGGGTCAGTACTAAGGGAGCGCCGCACTATCAGAGGGTCAGTACTGAGGGAGTGCCAAACTGTCAGAGGGTCAGTACTGAGGGAGTGCCGCACTGTCAGAGGGTCAGTGCTGAGGGAGTGCCACACTGTCAGAGGGTCAGTACTGAGAGAGCGCCACACTGTCAAAGGGTCAGTAGTGAGGGAGCGCCGCACTGTCAGAGGGTCAGTACTGAGGGAGTGCCGTACTGTCAGAGGGTCAGTACTGAGGGAGTGCCGCACTGTCAGAGGGTCAGTACTGAGGGAGTGCCGCACTGTCAGAGGGTCAGTGCTGAGGGAGTGCCACACTGTCAGAAGGTCAGTACTGAGGGAGCGCCACACTGTCAAAGGGTCAGTAGTGAGGGAGCGCCGCACTGTCAAAGGGTCAGTACTGAGGGAGTGCCGCACTGTCAGAGGGTCAGTACTGAGGGAGTGCCGCACTGTCAGAGGGTCAGTACTGAGGGAGTGCCGCACTGTCAGAGGGTCAGTACTGAGGGAGTGCCGCACTGTCAGAGGGTCAGTGCTGAGGGAGTGTCACACTGTCAGAGGGTCAGTACTGAGGGAGTGCTGCACTGTCAGAGGGTCAGTACTGAGGGAGTGCCGCACTGTCAGAGGGTCAGTGCTGAGGGAGTGCCGCACTGTCAGAGGGTCAGTACTGAGGGAGTGCCGCACTGTCAGAGTTGATTTGTGGGTAAATATGGAGCTCTCTCAGGGAAATATAAACAATGCAGTATTTGGGTGAAAAGTTCTCTTTGACCTCAGCAATTTGTATTCCTCCACCAAAATCAGAAAGATCCAGGAGGGTGTTTGCTATCTGTGCTGTCTTGCCATTCTCTATACAGTCACAGCAAAGCGTCCTCTGTGTAATTGCCCCTGGGAGTACAGACAATGAGAGGTTACAGCCTGCTCTCCACTCCTCAGTGTGGAATTGGTGTGAATGAGGGACTGTACCCCTGAGCCCAACAACCCAGACTTGCTCCCGCAGAGGCAGATCCCGGGATTCCGGATCAGCCCAGCCCGGGAATCTGGACCGGCCCAGCCTGGGATGCAGGACCGGCCCGGACGGGGATGCAGGACCGGCCCGGACGGGGATGCAGGACCGGCCCAGACGAGGATGCAGGACCGGCCCAGACGGGGATGCAGGACCGGCCCAGACGGGGATGCAGGACCGGCCCAGACGGGGATGCAGGACCGGCCCAGACGGGGATGCAGGACCGGCCCAGACGGGGATGCAGGACCGGCCCAGACGGGGATGCAGGACCGGCCCAGACGGGGATGCAGGACCGGCCCAGACGGGGATGCAGGACCGGCCCAGACGGGGATGCAGGACCGGCCCAGACGGGGATGCAGGACCGGCCCAGACGGGGATGCAGGACCGGCCCAGACGGGGATGCAGGACCGGCCCAGACGGGGATGCAGGACCGGCCCAGACGGGGATGCAGGACCGGCCCAGACGGGGATGCAGGACCGGCCCAGACGGGGATGCAGGACAGGCCCAGACGGGGATGCAGGACCGGCCCAGACGGGGATGCAGGACCGGCCCAGACGGGGATGCAGGACCGGCCCAGACGGGGATGCAGGACAGGCCCAGACGGGGATGCAGGACCGGCCCAGACGGGGATGCAGGACCGGCCCAGACGGGGATGCAGGACCGGCCCAGACGGGGATGCAGGACCGGCCCAGACAGGGATGCAGGACAGGCCCAGACGGGGATGCAGGACCGGCCCAGACGGGGATGCAGGACCGGCCCGGCCGGGATTCACCTGTTGTGAAAGTCCCTGACTCCTGGAGTTATCTTCAATCTGATTCTTCGCTCCCAGTTCCCAACGGAATCCGTTTAAAATCCACCCGGATTCCAGGATTGACTGAAACCCAAATCACTGCAAATTCCCAAATTCCCAATTCAGCCTCTCAAACCTCAACTGTGCTCAATTTAACAAGAACCCACACACTGACCCACACACTGACCCACACACAGACCCACACACAGACCCACACACTGACCCGGAGTTAGTGATTTCTGCCCAGACGCGGGACAGATTCGGATCCACTGACTCTCTCTCTGAATCTGCGGGAATCCGGGATCGGGACTGGGAAAGTTTACACTGAGATCACAAACAGATCCCCGAGGATTCCGGACACAGCGGGACCATGCGATCCCAATCTCCAAACAGAATCCACCTCCCCATTCACAACCTGGAATCCGCATCCCGACACTTTCCCATCAGATCCCCACGGATCCCAACTCTAAATCTGCTCCCATCACCAATCCGGATCCCGGATCCCTCTGGCCGCCCTCCAACCGGATCTCTGTCTGACCATCACCCCAAAGCAGCCAATCCCAGTCCCGGATTCCTATCCTGGATCCCTCTCCATGGATCCCTTTCCCTGGATCCCGGATCCCTGTCCCTGGATCCTTGCTCCGGCTGCTGAATCCCTGTCCCAGGATCTCTGGATCCCGGATCCCTGTCCCCAGATCCCTGGATCCCTTTCCCTGGATCCCTTTCCCTGGATCCCCGGATTCCACGTGCGGCGGGGCGGGAGGCGGAGAAGCCGCCGCGATCTTACCGTAATGTCCCGAGCAGCGACTCCCCTCAATCCGGGAGCGGGGCTTCCCCGGGCGGCAGCGGCTCCGGGCTCCCCGGCTCGGAGCTCGGGCTCCGGGCGGCAGCTTGTGGCTCCGAGGGCGGCAGCAGCGAAAGGCGAGGAGCCGCTTCCCGGAGCCGCTTTTATAGCGAGAGGCAGCGGAGCTCCCGGGAGGCGGAGAGCGAATCCCCTTCAACCCACTCAGTGCGCACTGCTACACGTCAGGAATACTCCCGCAGCCGCTAAATATAGCGCAGAGTGTGTACCCCTACAGGGGGAGAGTGTACCCCTACAGGGGGAGAGTGTACCCCTACAGGGGGAGAGTGTACCCCTACAGGGGGGAGACTGTACCCCGACAGGGGGAGAGTGTACCCCATACAGGGGGAGAGTGTACCCCTACAGGGGGAGAGTGTACCCCATACAGGGGGAGTATGTACCCCTACAGGGGGAGAGTGTACCCCTACAGGGGGAGAGTGTACCCCTACAGGGGGAGAGTGTACCCCTACAGGGGGAGAGTGTACCCCATACAGGGGGAGAGTGTGTACCCCATACGGGGAGAGAGTGTGTACCCCATACGGGGGGAGAGTGTGTACCCCCTACGGGGGGAGAGTGTGTTCCCCCTGCGGGGGGAGAGTGTGTTCCCCCTACGGGGGGAGAGTGTGTTCCCCCTACGGGGGGAGAGTGTGTTCCCCCTACGGGGGGAGAGTGTGTTCCCCCTACAGGGGGAGAGTGTACACCACACAGGGGCAGAGTGTGTACCGCTACAGGGGGGGAGTGTATCCCACACAGGGGCAGAGTGTACCCCTACAGGGGGAGAGTGTACCCCATACAGGGGGAGAGTGTGTACCCCATACGGGGGGAGAGTGTGTACCCCATACGGGGGGAGAGTGTGCACCCCATACGGGGGGAGAGTGTGTACCCCATACGGGGGGAGAGTGTGTACCCCCTACGGGGGGAGAGTGTGTTCCCCCTACGGGGGGAGAGTGTGTTCCCCCTACGGGGGGAGAGTGTGTTCCCCCTACGGGGGGAGAGAGTGTGTTCCCCCTACGGGGGGAGAGAGTGTGTTCCCCCTACGGGGGGAGAGAGTGTGTTCCCCCTACGGGGGGAGAGAGTGTGTTCCCCCTACGGGGGGAGAGAGTGTGTTCCCCCTACGGGGGGAGAGAGTGTGTTCCCCCTACGGGGGGAGAGAGTGTGTTCCCCCTACGGGGGGAGAGAGTGTGTTCCCCCTACGGGGGGAGAGAGTGTGTTCCCCCTACGGGGGGAGAGAGTGTGTTCCCCCTACGGGGGGAGAGAGTGTGTTCCCCCTACGGGGGGAGAGAGTGTGTTCCCCCTACGGGGGGAGAGAGTGTGTTCCCCCTACGGGGGGAGAGAGTGTGTACCCCCTACGGGGGGAGAGTGTGTACCCCCTACGGGGGGAGAGTGTGTACCCCCTACGGGGGGAGAGAGTGTGTACCCCCTACGGGGGGAGAGAGTGTGTACCCCCTACGGGGGGGAGAGTGTACCCCACACAGGGGCAGAGTGTGTACCCCTACTGGGGGGGAGTGTATCCCACACAGGGGCAGAGTGTGTACCCCTACAGGGGGGGAGTGTATCCCACACAGGGGCAGAGTGTGTACCCCTACAGGGGGGGAGTGTATCCCACACAGGGGGAGAGTGTATCCCACACAGGGGGAGAGTGTACCCCACACAGGGGGCAGAGTGTACCCCACACAAGGGGCAGAGTGTACCCCACACAAGGGGCAGACAGTGTACCGCATACAGGGGGAGAGTGTACCCCATACAAGGGGGAGATTGTACCCCAGACAGAGGGAGAGTATACCCCACACAGGGGCAGTGTGTACCCCATACAAGGGGCAGAGATTACCCCATACAGGGGGCAGAGTGTACCCCACACGGGGAGAGAATATACCCCACATAGGGGACATAGAGTGTACCCCGTACAGAGGGAGAGTTTGCCCCATGCAGGGGGAGAGTGTACCCCGTACAGAGGGAGAGTTTGCCCCATGCAGGGGGAGAGTGTACCCCATACAGGGGGAGAGTATGCCCCATATAGGGGGAGTGTGTATCCCCTACAGGGGGAGAGTGTACCCCACACAGGGGGGCAGAGTGCACCCCACACAGGGGGCAGAGTGTACCCCACACAGGGGGAGAGTGTACACCACACAGGGGGCAGAGTGTACCCCACACAGGGGGAGAGTGTACACCACACAGGGGGCAGAGTGCACCCCACACAGGGGGAGAGTGTACACCACACAGGGGGGCAGAGTGCACCCCACACAGGGGGAGAGTGTACACCACACAGGGGGGCAGAGTGCACCCCACACAGGGGGAGAGTGTACACCACACAGGGGGCAGAGTGTATCTCCTACAGGGGGCAGAGTGTACTCCATACAGGGGGAGAGAGTACCCCACACCAGGGGCAGAGAGTGTACCCCACACAGGGGGAGAGTGTACCCTATACAGGGGGAGAGTGTACCCCACACAGGGGGAGAGTGTACCCTATACAGGGGGAGAGTGTACCCCACACAGGGGGAGAGTGTACCCTATACAGGGGGAAAGTGTACCCCACACAGGGGGAGAGTGTACCCTATACAGGGGGAGAGTGTACCCCACACAGGGGGAGAGTGTACCCTATACAGGGGGAAAGTGTACCCCACACAGGGGGAGAGTGTACCCTATACAGGGGGAGAGTGTTCCCAGACACAGGGGGAGAGTGTACCCTATACAGGGGGAAAGTGTACCCCACACAGGGGGAGAGTGTACCCTATACAGGGGGAGAGTGTACCCCACACAGGGGGAGAGTGTACCCTATACAGGGGGAAAGTGTACCCCACACAGGGGGAGAGTGTACCCTATACAGGCGGAGAGTGTACCCCACACAGGGGGCAGAGAGTCTACCACATACAGGGGGAAAGTGTGCCCTATACAGGCGGAGAGTGTACCCCACACAGGGGGCAGAGAGTGTACCCCACACAGGGGGAGAGTGCACCCTATACAGGGGGAGAGTGTACCCCACACCGGGGGCAGAGAGTGTACCCCATACGGGGGGACAGTGTACCCTATACAGGGGGACAGTATACCACATATAGGGGGAGAGAGTGTACCCATACAGGGGGAGAGTGTACCCTATACAGGGGCAGAGTCTACACCACATAGGAGCCAGAGTGTGTACCCTATACAGGGGGAGAGTATACCCCATATAGGGGGAGTGTGTACCCCATACAGAGGGAGAGAGTGTTCCCCACACAGGGGGAGAGTGTACCCCATACAGGGGGAGTGTGTACCCCATACAGGGGGAGAGAGTGTTCCCCACACAGGGGGAGAGTGTACCCCATACAGGGGGAGTGTGTACCCCATACAGGGGGAGTGTGTGCCCCATACAGGGGGCAGAGTGTACCGCATACTGGGGGAGAGTATACCCCACCTAGGGGGAGAGTATACCCCACACAGGGGGAGAGTGTACCCGAGCCAGGGGCAGAGTGTACCCCATACAGGGGGAGAGTGTACACCCCATACAGGGGGAGAGTGTATCCCATAAAGGGGGAGAGTGCACCCCATACAGGGGGAGAGTGTACCCTATACAGGGGGAGAGTGCACTCCATACAGGGGAGAGTGTACCCCCTACAGGGGGAGAGTGCACTCCATACAGGGGAGAGTGTATCCCCTACAGGGGGAGAGTGTACACCTCATACAGGGGAGAGTGTACACCCTATTCAGGGGAGAGTGTACCCCATACAGGGGGAGAGTGTACCCCATACAGGGGGAGAGTGTACACCCCATACAGTGGGTGAATGTACCCCCTACAGGGTTTGAGTGTACCCCCTACAGGGGGAAGAGTGTACCCCCTACAGGGGGAAGAGTGTACCCCATACAGGGGGAGAGTGTACCCCATACAGGGGGGAGGGTGTACCCCATACAGGGGGAGAGTGTACCCCACACAGGGGGCAGAGAGTGTACCCCATATGGGGGTGAGTGTACCCTATACAGGGGACAGTATACCACATATAGGGGGAGAGAGTGTACCCATACAGGGGGGAGAGTGTACCCCATACAGGGGGAGAGTGTACCCCACACAGGGGGCAGAGAGTGTACCCCATATGGGGGTGAGTGTACCCTATACAGGGGACAGTATACCACATATAGGGGGAGAGAGTGTACCCATACAGTGAGTGTACCCCCTACAGCAGGAGAGTGTACCCCCTACAGCGGGAGAGTGTACCCCCTACAGGGGGAAGAGTGTACCCCATTCAGGGGGAGAGTGTACCCCATACAGGGGGGAGAGTGTACCCCATACAGGGGGGAGAGTGTACCCCATACAGGGGGGAGAGTGTACCCCATACAGGGGGCAGAGTGTATCCCTACAGGGGGAGTGTGTACTCCACACGGGGAGAGTGTGTACCCCTACAGGGGGAGAGTATGTACCCCTACAGGAGGAGTGTACACCCCGACAGAGGAGAGTGTACCCCATACAGGAGGAGTGTATACCCATACAGACGGAGAGTGTATCCCATACAGGGGGAGATTGTACCCCTACAGAGGGGAGGATATACTGCATTCAGGGGAGAGAGTATATCCCTACAGGGGGAGAGTATACCCTACAGGGAGAGAGTATCCCCCATACGGGGGGAGTGTATACCCCTACAGGGAGAGAGTATACCCCATACAGGGGGAGAGTGTACCCCATACAGGGGGAGAGAGTGTTCCCCACACAAGGGGAGAGTGTACCCTATACAGGGGGAGAGTGTACCCTATACAGGGGGAGAGTGCACTCCACACAGGGGAGAGTGTACCCCCTACACGGGGAGAGTGTACCCCCTACAAGGCAAGAGTGTACCTCATACAGGGGGAGAGTGCACCCCATACAGGGGAGAGTGCACTCCATACAGGGGGAGAGTGTACCCTATACAGGGGGAGAGTGTACACCCCATACAGGGGAGAGTGTACACCCCATACAGGGGAGAGTGTACCCCATACAGGGGGAGAGTGTACCCCATACAGGGGGAGAGTGTACACCCCATACAGGGGGTGAGTGTACCCCCTACAGGGGGTGAGTGTACCCCCTACAGCAGGAGAGTGTACCCCCTACAGCGGGAGAGTGTACCCCCTACAGCGGGAGAGTGTACCCCCTACAGGGGGAAGAGTGTACCCCATACAGGGGGAGAGTGTACCCCATACAGGGGGGAGAGTGTACCCCATACAGGGGGGAGAGTGTACCCCATACAGGGGGGAGAGTGTACCCCATACAGGGGGGAGAGTGTACCCCATACAGGGGGGAGAGTGTACCCCATACAGGGGGGAGAGTGTACCCCATACAGGGGGAGAGTGTACCCCATACAGGGACAGAGTGTACCCCTAAAGGGGCAGAGTGTATCCCTACAGGGGGAGTGTGTACTCCACACGGGGAGAGTGTGTACCCCTACAGGGGGAGAGTGTGTACCCCTACAGGAGGAGTGTACACCCCGACAGAGGAGAGTGTACCCCATACAGGAGGAGTGTATACCCATACAGGCGGAGAGTGTATCCCATACAGGGGGAGAGAGTATACCCCATACAGGGGGAGATTGTACCCCTACAGAGAGGTGGATATACTGCATTCAGGGGAGAGAGTATATCCCTACAGGGGGAGAGTATACCCTACAGGGAGAGAGTATCCCCCATACGGGGGGAGTGTGTACCCCTACAGGGAGAGAGTATACCCCATACAGGGGGAGAGTGTACCCCATACAGGGGGAGAGTGTACCTCATACAGGGGGCAGAGTGTACCCAATACAGGGGGAGAGTGCACCCCATACGGGAGGGAGAGTGTACCCCATGCAGGGGGAGAGTGTACCCCATACAGGGGGAGAGTGTACCCCATACAGGGGCAGAGTATACCCCATACAGGGGGAGATTGTACCCCTACAGAGGGGAGGATATACTCCATTCAGGGGAGAGAGTCTATCCCTACAGGGGGAGAGTATACCCTACAGGGAGAGAGTATACCCCATACAGGGGGAGTGTATACCCCTACAGGGAGAGAGTATCCCCCATCCAGGGGGAGTGTATACCCCTACAGGGAGAGAGTATACCCCATACAGGGGGAGAGTGTACCCCATGCAGGGGGGAGGGGGAGAGTGTATACCCCTACAGGACAGAGAGTATCCCTCTACGGGGGGAGAGCATATACCCCTACAGGGGAGAGAGTATACCCCTACAGGGGGAGAGTACACTCCTACAGGGGGAGAGAGTATACCTCTGCAGGGGTGAAAGTGTACCCTACAGTGGGAGAGAATATACCCCATACAGGGGGAGAAAATATATCCCTACAGGGACAGAGAGTATACCCCAGCGGGGGAGAGGGTATATCCCCTACAGGGACAGAGAGTATACCCCCAGAGGGGAGCGAGTGTACCCCTACGGGGAGAAGGTATCCCCCACCAGGGAGGGAATGTATACCCCTACAGGGGGGGAGAGAATATACCCCTACAGGGGGAGAGAGTATACCCCAACTGGGGAGAGAGTATACCACTGCAGGGGGAGAGTATACCCCTACAGGGGGGGGGGAGTGTATACCTCTACTGGGGCAAGAGAGAGAGGGTAAACCCCAACTGTGGGAGGAAACCGGAGCACCCGGAGGAAACCCACACAGACACGGGGAGAACATGCAGACTCCACACAGACAGTGACCCAAGCCGGGAATCGAACCCCGGTACCTGGTGCTGTGAGGCAGCCGTGCTAACCACCGTGCCGCCCATCAAGTTAATGATGTCTCCTGCATCAAAGAACAAAGAAAGGTATAGCACAGGAACAGGCCCTTCGGCCCTTCGGCCCTCCAAGCCTGCACCGACCATGATGTCTGCCTCAATTAAAGCCGTACGCACTTACGGAGTCTGTATCCTTCCATTCCCATCCTATCCATGTATTCGTCCAGTTGCCCCTTAAATGCCGCTATCGTACCTGCTCCCACCACCTCCCCGGGCAGCGCGTTCCAGACATTCACCGCCCTCCGTGTGAAAAATCTGTCTCGTACATCTCCTTTAAACCTTGCCCCTCGCACCTTAAACCTGTGCCCCCTAGTAATTGACTCTTCCACCCTGGGAAAAAGCTTCTGACTATCCACTCTGTCCATGCCTCTCAGAATCTTGTAGACTTCTATCAGGTCTCCCCTCAACCTCCGTCGCTCCAGTGAGAACAAACCAAGTTTCTCCAACCTCTCCTCATAGCTGATGCCCTCTAGACTGGGCATCATTACCATCGTGGCTGATCTTGGGTTTGAGCTCCATTTTCCTGCCCACTCTCCAAAACCCTGCATTTCCCCGAGAGACCAATGATTCATCTATCCCAGCCTTAAATATATTTAATACTGGAGCATCGGCAGCCCTCGGGAGAGAGCACTCCAAAGATTCCCGAGCAATGTCCCCTCATCCCAGCTAAAATCATTGGCCCATTATCCTGAGCCCGTGCACCCCCTCACACCCCCCCACCCCCCCACATCCCCCCACCCCCTCCCCCTCACCCCCCTCCCCAAACCCTGCAGTAGGACAGAGATCAGGAGAAATTCTCCTAAACTCCAGAGGATGCACCCAATTTACGCAGCCCCTCATCATAGGAAAACCCCCCTCCCCAAGGGACAGCTATCCTTCGACAAACTGTTCACAATATTCCTGGGCAAAAGCAAGGTACTGCAGATGCTGGAAATCTGAAATAAAAGCAGGAAGTGCTAGAAATATTCAGCTGGCCTGGCAGCGTCTGCAGAGAGAGAGAGACAGAGTTAACGTTTCGGTTCAATGAGCTTTCACCTGTACTCCAGATGCAGTCACACCAAAACCCTGTCCAACTGCAGCAAAGCTCCTTTATTCCAACACACCAAACCCCTTGCAATAGAGGTCAACATGCCATTGGCCATACTTGCTGTGCCTGCATGCTAACTGCTGCTTATAGAAGGACAGAACAGTCTCTCTGTGCCTGCATGCTAACTGTGCCGCTTGTAGGACAGAACAGTCTCTCTGTGCCTGCATGCTAACTGTGCCGCTTGTAGGACAGACCGGTCTCTCTGAACATCAACATTTGTAAGTTTCAAACCTTTTTTTAAAAATTCTGTTTTTCTATTCTTATGACCAGACAATCAGATATTTCACCATGTTAATTTGGCACTGGAGCGGGTCCAGCGGAGATTCACACGGATGATCCCAGGAATGGTAGGCCTGACATACGATGAACGTCTGAGGATCGTGGGATTATATTCATTGGAGTTTAGGAGGTTGAGGGGAGATCTGATAGAAACTTACAAGATAATGAACGGCTTAGATAGGATGGACGTAGGGAAGTTGTTTCCATTAACAGGGGAGACTAGGACGCGGGGGCACAGCCTTAGAATAAAAGGGAGTCACTTTAGAACAGAGATGAGGAGAAATTTCTTCAGCCAGAGAGTGGTGGGTCTGTGGAATTCATTGCCACAGAGGGCTGTGGAGGCCGAGACGTTGAGCGTCTTCAAGACAGAAATTGATAAATTCTTGATTTCTCGAGGAATTAAGGGCTATGGGGAGAGAGCGGGTAAATGGAGTTGAAATCAACCATGATTGAATGGTGGAGTGGACTCGATGGGCCGAATGGCCTTACTTCCGCTCCTATGTCTTATGGTCTTATGGTTACCCTCCATCTGTCACCTTGTTGTCCACTCTTTAACCTGTCTGTCTCTTCACAGTCTCTGTGTACCCTCCTCACAACTTCCAATCCCACCTAACTTTGTTGTCATCATCAAACATCGTCAAAAGACATTACTCTGTCTTTCTGCCTAAGTCATTAACATTAATTGCCAGTAGCTGAGGTCGCAGCATTATTATTTGTGGAACGTCACTAGTAAGAGCCTGCCAACTTTTAAATGTCCTGTTAACACACACAGTCTGTGACCTGACCATTAACTAATCCTCTATCCATGCTAATATATCACCCCAAACTGCATAAGCACTTATCTTGTGTACTAACCTTTTGTGTGGCACCTCACTAAATAGAAATCCAAATTTACCACATCTGCCCTACAGTTACATCCTCAAAAACCCGAATCGGTTTGCCAAACATACCAGCATCCAGTGTGAGATGCACCAACAGGTCGTTCACAGCATTCTCAGGGCAGGTTTATTTGTGTTGTAATGATGTATATTAAGGGAAACAGTATCGATGTTTTGTACCTGTTAATTCTCAGATACTTTTAACCAGTTTACTTACTCCAAGGTTTTATCCCGGTGCCCTTATTTGCAAGATGGACAAAGGACAAAAACAAGTAAAGGTTCAACAAGTTTATTAATAATAACACCATTAACCCTTAAATTACCCACATAAAACAAGAGGATACCCCAGATTCAAGTATACTACCCATAAAGATGGTTTGGTTGAACTGCAGGCTTGATTCTCTGAGTCCCTCTGGTCCGTCGTCACGAAGGTGAGTCTTGATGGCAGCTTCTTCCTTCCTTCTCTGGTCAGTCTTCCGAATGGTCAAGGTCTCCCTCATCGAGTCTTCGCTGCTGGTGTGTCTGAAAATGTGTCCCTTTATCCCCCTGCCTGCTTGCCTTTCCAGAAACTTCTCTGGCTTCTGGCCAATGAGGTCCCAGGAGGGGGCTCCAATACCCAGTGGGTTTCTTGATGCCTGCCTGACAGGACACCAGGGTCCGCCCCCAGGTGTCCATCTCCATGCTGTTGCTTACATGTAACTGCAGGAACTTTCGGTGACAAAAAGTCTGGCCCGATCTGGGCTTCTAACAATAGGCCGGTGCATTTCAATGGGGTGCAATGATCTCCTGTTAAGTATCAGTAGAGTGTAACGACCTTTGATGAGTGGTTGATGGGTCAGTCCCAGACATGTTTGTGTATTTGTACAATTGGCCTGCCCGAGGTTTGACTGTGTTTGATTTTAATATGCCCAATTCTTTAATTTAGGATATCCAATTTTATCAGCCTTAAAACTAGGCCCAGTTTATATTACCACATTCCCTCCTCTTGATCCAATGAGCGTCAGCGATCCAGATCACACAATTCTTACCAAACCACCTCAACAAGCAAGTACCCCAAATCTGGGGTTGATAGTATCATCCCTAACCCACAATAGTACCAACAAATTTAAATGAAGTAAAATAATTTAAAAAACCAATAAGAAACAATACGTCAATCGGGTATATACAAAACAAAGTAATAAACAGTACAAAATGACAAGTGACGATACGTATTAAATATAGATGGGAGAGTATCAAGGCTCTTGATTGTAGAGCCTCTCCCGATGTCGGATGGCCCTTGCCGAGTCCAAGTTTTGCAGAAATTCCTTCTTCCATCGGGCGAATTTGAATGTGAGGGTGGTTAGGTACACTGCCATAAGTAGGATTCCTATTCCGGCCAGGTGTGACAGAATGCGGGCCCATGGGTGGATTTGGACATTTGAACCCCAATCCCAGAGGTCCTCCCACCATGTAGTGACTCTAATTTCACTAATGTTCTTTTCTATTTCCCTTGTTTGTTGCACCACTTTGACAAAGGTCTTGTGTGCTGTGATCAATTGTGTCTGAATTTGTTGAAGTTTCTCGGGGAGAAGTGTTATCCCAGTATCAAATTTTTTGAAATAGTCTCCCAGGCTTTGTCTCAATTCCTCGCTGGCGTTTATTAGTGTTTTCTCTCTTCTGTGTCTGTCTACCATCTCGATCAATCCTATCCTAGCGGGAATCTGTGGTTTAATGCAAAAGGTAGTGTTGTGGATGTTACAAATGGCTGCTCCATACTGGTAATTTTCTAGCGAGTTTGTAATACAATATTCTCCCTCCCCCCTGTGAGCCACCCGGGTGACATCTCTTTCCAAATTTTGAATTTCCAGTGTACAATTTAGGTCAGTGGTTGTTCTGAATCCACACAGGACATGTTCATTTTCATACACTGGATATGGGCACACGACCGTTTTGTCTGTGTTCACATTTCTCCAGACTGGTGCCTATGATCTTCCCTCCTTTCTCAACCACATACGGTAGAGTTCCCTGGTATCCCATCCACATCTCTCCTTTAATGATCCCTATATTTTCGGCTTCAAAAAGTCTCAACCCGACCTTATCTTTTAAAACTACTGGGATCCCCAACACCATTCCTAGTGCAGTCCCCGGGGTTCCTCTACAACTATCGTTAGACCAGACCTTGGTCAGTTGCCGTAATTGGCAGCTAGTGACATTGGGCGTCTTTTCCCCGGTACAGGTGTTCAATCTGTTCATCACTGATCCAGGACGGAACTTTCCCCCTGCGAACCTGATCGAGATTCTCTCTTAACTGCTCGACCATCCATGCCCATAGAGGCTACATAGGGTTCGGTTCTGTTGCCTGGCATCATCTTCCACCCTCTCTCGGGCGATCTGATTAATAGTTTGGGCATGTCCTTCTAGTACAGTAACCATAAGGCTACTAGCCCTGTTCTCAGCCAAATCTCCCTCGGCATCTTGCCGAGCATTTTCATTTAAACTGTCCAAAGTCTGTTTAACTTGTCGGGTTAGGACTCTGAGTTTATTATCCAAATCAGCCAGATCCAGTGCGTTAATGGTGGATACCCCTGCTCCGTATGCAGTCGCCAGATCATTCAGGATTTCCCTCCTCTTGCGCCCCTTTGACCTGGGCGTCTCTTCCCCCGTGTGGTCCCAGTCTTTCGGCTTAGCAGCCTCTGGGTCAAGTGGAGGTACAATTTTCTAAGTGGGGAGTGACACCAGTCCGGTAATTGTGCTCCGGCTAAATCTACCACTACTGGTACCAATTCGTAGTGTGTGTTGCCGAATAATATTTTCCCCCTGTATGTTTTAGTATCAACCCATTTTGGGGCCCTGGGGTGGTTTCGGGACAAGTGGGGATGGGTGTGCTAACAGTTGGTCTTAACCCATTCTTAATTTCATAGTAAATATACTCGTTCTGAATAACCTTACCGGGGCACTTCTTTCCTAATTCCAGCCCTTTTTCTGGGCCATGGGCTGGACAGGCTAGCTCCATGCACCCGTGGTTAGTGTACGCCCACCAATCACTAGTGAGGGTCGTCCTTCGGGGGCAGTAATCAGAGCTCCCGTTATCTTTCCTGTACACCACTCTTTGGTTATTACACCCATAGGTGATACTCTTATTGGGGTACCCATAGGATGCCATCTTCACATTTGCCTGCATCTGGTGGGGTGAACCACATGTATCCGGGGTATTGTAGGCTGATCTTCTGGTCTTTGGTTGATGTGGTGTCTGTGGTTCAGTCTGAGACGAGGAGTCCCAGATAGCAGAGAAGTATGTAGCTCATTCTGGGGGAGATCAAGGTAGCACCTGTTAATTCTTATTAATACCTGATTCTCTTTTCCTTTTCTTTACTGGAATGTCGTATGACTCCCCTCTCTTTAAAAAAAAACAAAGAAATAAGTAAAGGAATAATAAAGGCCCAATAGTGTCGTACGAAGGGTTGGTCGGCAATCAGTGTTAATGGGGTTGAGTGGGGGAAGGAGTTTGCAGAGCGTGAAAATAAAATGTTGGGTATGTGGCATGTGTCCTTGTTGTTGGAGGACTATGGCACAGTATAACAATAGATTCTTCATCCCACAACCAAACTGGTGTGTCGGAAGATTATGACGCAGGATAACATGGGCAGATAAGAAACCCTTTTCAATTGGGTGATGCGTGGAGTGGACGGATAAAGCTATTTACAATCTGGACTGTGATGTCCTGGTTCTTTCTTAGTGGAGGGAACCTATATGGGCGGGCTTTGGCTGCCAGGTACCCACTGCATCACCACCTCTGGTAGTCAAACGGTTCTGGGAGTTCCGGTACCAGGGGTGCCACAGGGGGTAAGGTTTGCGGGTTCCCCATCCTTTCCGTCGGGGTCCCCTGGGCCGGGGGTTTTATTCCTGAAGCCCTGTAAATTGGGGCGGGGACTGAGGTTGCGTGTGCTGTTCCTGGGGATACTGGGTGGGGGTTGATAACCTGGGGTACAGGTTGTGGACCGTGGTTTAGGTCCGGTGCTGTGGGGTGAGGGTTGGGGCTTCCTTGTGACTCAAAGACTCCTTCCAGGGTGACATGGTATTGGTGAAAATTTTGCTGGGAGCCGAATGCCTTCATTTGGTTCACATGAAACCACCCGCCTTGTCTACCACTGGATAGGGGCCGGCATATTTGGGGGACAAGAACGTTCCTGGCTGGAAGACTCTGAGCATTATCTGTTGCCCAACCTCATATTCGATGGGTTTTACCTGACCATCAAAATAGGCCTTACTTTGCTGCTTCCGTTTGCCTATCTTAACGGCTGCAGCCTGTTGTGCGGCCTGTATGTTTTCTCGAATGGCTCTCACGGCATTTTCATGGGTGAGGGCCGTGACTTCGGGCCCGGACAGATCCAGCCCGAGTAAAGGTTCAATTCCTCGCATAGGTCGCCCAGTCATGAGGACATGGGGAGTGAATCCGGTGGAACTAGATACGGAATTGCACACTATCATTAATATAAAGGGAAGGACTTTGTTCCAGGAGTGATTGTTCTGCTGAACGGTCTTACGGATCATATCTTTGAGGGTACGGTTCATCCTCTCTACTACACCGCTAGATTGGGGGTGGGAAGCAATGTGGAATTGTTGCTTTATCCCGAACAATTCCATTACGCGTTGCATTACCTGGGCAGTGAAGTGAGTGCCCTGGTCCGAGTTGATGCTGCGGGGAAGGCCCCACCTAGTGAATATGTGCTGCACTAGGATGTCAGCCGTGACCTTGGCTGTGTTAGTGCGGGTTGGAAAAGCTTCCACCCATTTACTAAAAGTGTCTACGATGACCAGGATGTATTTGTAACCTCCCACTCCGGGCGGTAGGGGACCAATATAGTCAGTCTGGAGATTTGTCCAGGGACCTTCCACAGGGCGAGTCTGCCTCAGTTCTCCTTTGTGGGCATATTTATCAGGATTGTTCTGTGCACAGATGATACAATTATCGACGTAATGCTGCACATCCTGTTCTAGGTTTGGCCACCAACACAATCCTTTGATTCGCTCACTTGTGGTTCCTGCCCCTTGATGGCCCTGGACATGGTGGGTTTGGAAAATGATTTGGTTACGGTCCCTGGTTGGGACCACATATAAGCCGTCCTTAAGGACAAGCCCATCCTGCACCGATATTGCGGCCCGCCATTTTTCAAAGGAGGCGGGGTTTGCCCCTTCCTGAATTTGTTTCAGGTCCTGTTCACTGCTCTGGGCCTGTTTTAGATCTTCGACCTTGGTCTGGCTAACAGTCACAGCTTCAATTCGCTCTGTAACTATTGGTTGCCAAAATTTCCCCTCTCTAGCACCCTGTTTGGCTAATTCATCCGCCCTTATGTTCCCAAGTGGGGAGGTGCGGCGATGGGCCTTTACTTTAATTATGCCAGACTCCCGGTCTTGGGCAGCCTGGAAAATAAATCTTAACAGTGGGGCTGATGGTAGAGGTTTCCCCATCTGCTGATACGAATCCCCTTGCTTCCCATAGGGGCATGAAGTCTATTAAACTGTTGCAGACATACATACTATCGGAGTGTATGTCCGCGGGTGTGGGGAACAGGTCAGAATGGCTGACTACGTATGCTATCGCTGCCAGTTCTGCAGCCTGTGCATTCATATGTGCTGGAAGTTTTAAGGCTATCTCTCTCAGGGGCTTGCCTTCTTGGTCTTCCACGTATATCCCACATCCTGTCCTCCCGTTTCCCTCTTCCACCATGGATGACCCATCTACAAACATTTTTAAACTGTCCTGAGCCTGGGTTTGGCTGATTCCCCTGGCTCCTCCCCCCTTTTGTTTTGGCAAAAATGGCCCCTTGGGGTCTTTTACTGCCAGAACCTGGCATTCATGGGGCTCCCCGCCGTAGGTTAGGTTGTCTGCCAGGAATGTGGGGACCCGGGTGTGTTTGACCGCAATGTCTCGACCCTGTAACATGAGTGTCCACCGTGCAATACGGTTTTGACTAACCGTCCCATCTTTAATTCGGCCGTTCAGCAGTAGTTGTGTGGGGGTGTGTTCTGTAAGTATAGTGAGGGGGTTCAAGCCGACTATGTAGTTAAAGCGGTGCACTGCCCAGAAAACTGATAATAAGTGGGTTTTGCACACCGAAAAACTTCGTTCAACCGGAGTTAGTATGCAGGAAGCGTCAGCAATTGGGCCGAGTTGTCCGTGCCGTTCTTGGAGGAGCGCGGCAGCTAGTGTGCTGTCGGTGGCCGCTACTTCAAGGGCAAAGGGGAGTTCAGGGTTGGGTACCTGTAAGGCAGGGGCTTGTGCAAGGGATTGTTTGAGGTCTGAGACTGCTTGTGTGTGTCGCGCAGTCCAGACCCACGGGGTGTTTTCTCAAATAAGTTCGGACAGGGGAGCGGCTTTAGTGGCGAAGCCGTCGATGTGGTTGCGGCAGTACCCCACTGAGCCCCACTGAGCCCCACTGAGCCCCACTGAGCCCAGAAAGGAGCGCAGGGAGCTCACGTCCTTTGGTAAGGGGAGGCGTGTTACAGATTCAATTCGCTTCCTTTCTATCTCATGCTTTCCCTCAGTCACTACTGGACCCAAGTAAGAGACCTGTCGTCTCATGATCTGGGCTTTCTTGGGATTTACCTTTAACCCGAATGTAGTGAGGAGGTTCAGCAGTTCATCCAATAACTTTAGATGTTCCCTCTTGTTTCAGTCTGTAAGAGGAGATCATCTACGTATTGTACCAAACATTCTGGTCTGGAGAATCCCTCCAAGCCTTTTGCTCAGCGCTGGTGAAATATGGACGGGGAGTTAGAAATCATAGAAATCATAGAAACCCTACAGTGCAGAAGGAGGCCATTCGGCCCATCGAGTCTGCACCGACCACAATCCCACCCAGGCCCTACCCCCACATATTTTACCCGCTAATCCCTCTAACCTACGCATCCCAGGACTCTAAGGGGCAATTATTTTTAACCTGGCCAATCAACCTAACCCGCACATCTTTGGACTGTGGGAGGAAACCGGAGCACCCGGAGGAAACCCACGCAGACACGAGGAGAATGTGCAAACTCCACACAGACAGTGACCTGAGCCGGGAATCGAACCCAGGACCCTGGAGCTGTGAAGCAGCAGTGCTAACCACTGTGCTACCGTGCCGCCCTTATGAAAACCTTGTGGTAAACACGACCAGGTGTACTGTTGTCCCGGAACGTGAAGGCAAATTTGTATTGACAGTGGTGATCTAAGGGAATTGACCAGAAGCCGTTACTGATGTCCAACACTGGGAAAAGTTTTGCGTGCGGGGCTTGTTTCATCATGGCTTCTGGGCTAGTCGCCACTGTGGGAGCTGTGACGGGGGTAGTCTGATTTAGGGCTCGATAATCAATTGTGAGTCTCCAGGAACCGTCCGGTTTCCTTCCCGGCCATATGGGGGAGTTGTTAGTGGAAGCAACAGGACTCCTTGTTTTAATAAACTGCTAATCACTGGCCACTTCCCCTTCAGCTTGCTTAGGGGTTTAGGGTCAGGGCCTTCTATGATTACCTCCCCTGTTATTCGGCCGCAGTCATGCTTGTGACTGGTGAATGCCTGTGTGTGTTTGGTTAATATACCCTGTGCTTCAGGGTCTTCCGTCATTTCTGTGGGCCTGATCCACAATTCTCCAAAAGTAGATATTCGGTCTACGTATCTGCCGGTGGCCACCTCGACTGGGGATTGACAGGTGGTTGGCATTTGCCAAATGCAATAGTTAGCAGGGTCAAATGATAGGTTGCATTTCCTCATCAGATCGGAATCTGGAATGTGCTCTGCCTCTGGGTGGAGTTTAACCAAGATAGCTGGGTGATAACATATATTACCCAGTCAAAATTCTAATGGGTCTGATTCTAAGCCTTCCTGTAAATGTCCCGTAAAGCCACTTAACATTATTGTTTTCCTGGTAGGCCAAGTGCAGCGGAGGTCACGGGATGTGTTAAGAGTGGTACGGGATCCCCCTGTGTCCCATAGGAACTCGATGGGGTGGCCTCCTACTTTGCCTTTTACAAGGGGTCTCCCTACGCTATCCCATTCAGTGTTGCAATCCCAAGCTGGGGAGGTCTGACACAGTCATGCTTCCAGTCCGGAGTCTAATTGGGGGTAGAGGCTGAAAGGGGTGTCGGAGGCATCCACCGGGGTTGTGATGCATTGTCTGGCAGGTCCTTCTAATGACATAGGTCGGGGTTCTCCTCTGTGAAATCGTTGGGGCGGTTGTGGGGTCTGGCTGGGCGGGGCTCTACATTCCCTGGCGAAATGGCCGATCTGGCCACAGTTGCAACACTGCGCTTGTGGGGGTGGATATCTGGAAGTGGCTTTGTCTTGTTCCCTGTACCTGGGGTTGGGAATATATCGGGGTTCTGCGCGGGGCTGCGGTTTTCTGTATCGATGATTGGCAGGGGTATATGGGGGTGGATGCCCTGAGTTTCCCTGTCCCCTGTTTCCACCTCCCCCTTCGTTACGCCAAACCGGGGCCGGGTCTGTGTGGATCGGGTTCATCAATCCGTGTTTTGTGGGCTTGGGGGTGTCTGTTTGTCTGACTTCCCGTTCCCACACTCGAGTCATTTTGCGGATGGCCCAGGCTTCTGTATGTGTATTATCATCAGGGTCAAAATTCTCACAGGCTTTCCGACTCCCCTCGGTGGCGTGTGCTATCAGGGTCCGGATCCATGTGGACCGGTGGTGTGATTTAATTGGACTCGATTTAATTGGCCGAAAACCGCAACAAATTGGTTCCAAAGTCGGCCAGCATAGGCGTTCCCCTTGCTTTTGTTGCCAGTTGTTTAAACCTTGTACCGGGTCATCCCTATTGTAGCCTATAGCGGCCAGAACGGCCGCCTTCATTTCTGGTAGGGTTCCCCCGGCCACGTTCTGGGGTTCGGGTAGGGCGGAACGGATGGCAGGACTTAAACATAGCAGAATAAGTTTAACCTCTTCTGCCTCGTCTAGGCCGTTTAAAACACACTATTGGGTGACCTGGTCAAAGAGAGCATGTGGATCCCCGGAGGGTTCAAATACTCCAATCGCTTTAGCTATGTCAGTGAGCTGTGTCATGGTGTATGGAGTTACATAAGTCTCATTGTGGTTCTGTCCGTCCTGTCGTTGGGCGGTGACCGGATTCATCGGTACAGGAACCGGATTAGTGACTGGGCTTATTGGGATGGTAAAAGGACTAGGAGCTGAGACTGAGTTTTCCGAGATGGGGGCTGGATTAGGTGGTGCCGTTGGTTCCATTACCGGGATCGGAGGTGGGGGTCCCCAGTCGGCAGTGACGCTAGCTCTTGCATAATGGCAGGCATCCTCTTCTAAATCCCCCCACTCTACCCCTGGGTCACTATCCCCTGTTTCGTGTATTGCACACATTACACCCATTTTTATGGCTAGTTGTGATTTTAAATCTGCAATCTCACGCAGGCATTTGGAGTGGTCTGTTGCGCGGGCTGTATTTGCTTTTCCTGCTTGGTGCAAAACTTTTACTGCAGCCTGTAGGTCGCTGCATTTACGTTTAACTTCCGCTACCTGTTGCAGCGCAGCCTCTCTCTCACGGACAGCACGCTGGGCCTTTTGGGAGGCTTTATCACATTGAGCCTGGAATTGGCTCATGTGTATCATGTTAATCTGGTTCCTTTCCTCGCGTGTGTTTACCGCCGCTTCCAATTGTTGTGTGCGCGCAGTAGCTCTCATTAAGTCCTGCTTTAGTTGGGTTACCTGGGCCTCTCTGTCCCGTTTAACCCGGATAATCTCCGCTTCTCTACCAAGGAGCTGACCGAGACAACTAGCAATCGCAATCGCCTTCCTAAGCTTATATGTTTCTATGAGATCCCCTCTCATTCTTCTAAATTCCAGTGAGTACAAGCCCAGTCGATCCAGTCTCTCTTCATATGTCAGTCCTGCCATTCTGCGAATCAGTCTAGTGAACCTTAGCAGGACTCCCTCAATAGCAAGAATGTCCTTCCTCAGACTAGGAGACCAAAACTGCACACAATACTCAAGGTGTGGCCTCACCAAGGCCCTGTATAACTGCAGCAAGACACCCTTACTCCTATACTCAAATTCTCTTGCTATAAAGGCCAGCGTTCCATTAGCTTTCCTCACCGCCTGCTGTTACCTGCATGCCAACCTTCAGCGACTGTTCCACCATGACATCCAGGTCATGTTGCACTTCCCCTTTTCCTAATAATCTTCCTTCCTGTTTTTGCCACCAAAGTAGATAACTCACATTATCCACAGTATATTGCATTTGCCAAGTATTTGCCCACTCAGCCAGCCTGTCCAAGTCACCCTGCAGCCTCTTAGCATCCTGCTCACAGCACACACTGCTATCCAGCTTAGTTTTTTTGGAGATATTGTATTCAATTCCTCCGTCCAAATCATTAATGTATACTGTGACTAGCTGGGGTCCCAGCACTGAACCCTGCGGTCCCCACTAGTCACTGCCTGTCACTCTGAAAAGGACCTGTTTATTCTCACTCTCTGCTTCCCGTCTGCCAACCAGTTCTCTATCCACATCAATACATTACCCCTAATGCCATGAGCTTTAATTTTGCTCACTAATCTCCTGTGTGGGACCTTGTCAAAAGCCTTTTGAAAGTCCAGATACACAACATCCAGCATCCGTAGGTACAGCAGGCAGTAAAGAAGGCAAATGGTTTTTGGCCTTCATAGCGAGAGGATTTGAGTATAGGGATGGGGATGTTTTGCTCTAATTGTATCAGGCTTTGGGGCCACACCTGGAGTATTGTGTGCAGTTTTGGTGTCCTTATCTGAGGAAGGATGTCCTTGCTATAGAGGGAGAACAGTCAAGGTTTACCAGGCTGATTCCTGGGATGGCAGGTCTGTCATATGAGGGGAGACTAAGTCGATTAGGATTATATTCCTAATAGGAGGCAAACTCGATAGGGTCTTTTAAGAAACTTCTGGATGAGTACATGGAACTTAATAGGATTGAGGGTTATAGGTAGGCCTATATATAAGCCTCGGTAGGGAGGGACATGACCGGCGCAACTTGTGGGCCAAAGGGCCTGTTTGTGCTGTAGTTTTTCTATGTTCTATGTTCTATATTCACTGGAGTTTAGAAGAGTGAGAGGGGATCTCATAAAAACTTATAAAGTTCTAACAGGGTTAGACAGGGTAGATTCAGAAAGAATGTTCCGGATGGTGGGGGAGTCCAGAACTGGGGGGTCACAGTTTGAGGATAAGGGGTAAACCTTTTAGAACTGAGGTGAGGAGAAATTTCTTCACCCAGAGGGTGGTGAATGTGTGGAATTCACTATCACAGAATGTAGTTCAGACCAAAACGTCTGATTTCAAGAAGAAATTAGATCTCATTCTTGGGGCTAAAGGGATCAAGGGATATGGAGGGGAAGGGGGGGATCAGGATATTGAATTTGATGATCAGTCGTGATCAAACTGAATAGCGGAGCAGGCTGGAAGGGCCGAATGGCCTCCTCCTGCTTCTAGTTTCTATGTTTCACCCTTGTCCACTCTACTGGTCACATCCTCAAAAGATTCCTGAAGATTTGTCAAGCATGATTTCCCTTTAGTGAATCCATGCTGACTCGGACCGATCCTGTCACCACTTTCCAAATGCTCAGTTATTACATCCTTAATAATTGACTCCAGCATTTTCCCCACCACCGATGTCAGGCTGACTGGTCTATAACTCCCCGTTTTATCTCTCCCTCTTTTTTATGAAGTGGGGTCATATAACTCGCTACCCCTAGTTATCACTAACTGTGCCAGCCATTGTTGTTACTACACAAATACTGGGTCACTCCATTGCCGAATGGACAGCCGATAATGATGGAAGTTGACACTGGGCAGTAGTTTCACTGGTGCCAGAAGCTATCTGCAATGAGAAACTCCCAACACATTCCCTTAACACATTCAAGGATAGTACTGAAGATGTACTTCAGAAGACAGCAGATATGTCACTGTACCTGGAGAAGGGAAACTATCCTGTGTCGGAGGGTCGTACAGAGCTGCTGAAGATTCGCCTGAACACGGCTGAAGTCAATGTGACCAATGGAGATTCAGGCTTCACAGAAATTGTTAAGAAGCATGATGGAGAATTAGGGAGACATTCCAGTCAAACTGCAAATAAAAGATGGAAGTCAAGTGAAGTGCTTGAAGGCAAGGTCTGTATCACATGCCATTCAGCTGAAGGTGGAGCCTGATTTTGAGCGACTGGTGACTGGAGTTCTAGAACCTGACAGCATCAGGGAATGGGCCACACTTATTGTTCCAGTCATCAAGGACGACGGATCCGTAAGGATTTGCGGAGACTTCACGATCACCAGGAATCCAATGTTATGTGCAGAACACAACCTGCCACCCCACATTGAAGACCAGCATGTGGGATTGGCGGGAGGCTAACATTTCAGCAAATTGACCTGAGCCAGGCTCACTTACACATGAATGAGGACAAGTAGTCACAGGAACTTCTGACAATCAGAACACAAAGGCTTGTTCCAGTACCGAAGATTGCTGTTTGCTATCACCTCAGCTCCTGCACTGTTTCAAAGAGCAATGGATCAGATCCTGAGTGGACTGAGTGGGTCCACTGCTATCTGGGTAACATCTGGAAGAGACAAAGAGGAACATCTTTGAAACTTGGATGCCAATCTCCAGACATTGGAAAACTATGGCCAGAGCCCGGAAGGACAAGTGTGAGTTTTTCTAATCCTCTTGAGTATTTGGGACATGTGATTGACACCACTGGTCTTCACAAATCTCCTTCAAGGAGTAAATTACAGAGGCGGTCGCACCTAGAACCGGAGAAATTATACAGCACAGAAGGGGGCCATTCAGCCCATCTTGTCCATGCCAGCCTGAGGACAGACAGGTGCCCTTTCCAATCCTACCTTCCTGCACCCGACCCATAGCCCTGTAGCTTACAGCACTTAAGGTGCAGATCCAGGTTCTTTTTAAAAAGAGTTTAGGGTCTGTGTCTCCACCACCAACTCAGGCAGTGAATTCCAGACACCCACCACCCTTAGCATAAAATAGTTCTTCCTCATGTCCCCTCTAATCCTTCTGCCACTTAGCTTGAATCAATGACCCCTGGTTTTTGAATTCTCTGCCGAGGAAAACAGGTTCCTTCTGTCTACTCTCTCACTCCCCCTCACAATTCTGTATACCTCAATCATGTTACTCTTCAGCCTTCTCTGTTCCAAGGAAAACCTCTTCAATCTCTGCTTGTAGCTACAATTCTCCAGCCCTGGCAACATTCTAGTAAATCTCTACACTTTCTCCAGAGCAATTACGTCCTTCCTGTAATGTGACCAGAACTGCACACAATATTCCAGTTGTGGCCTCACCAGTGTCTTATACTGTTTCATCAATATATCCCTACTTTTGTAGAACGTCAGTTATATTCCTTCCCAGGATTGTTGGATTATTATGGAAGATTTGTCCCAAACTTGGCAATAATTCTGAAACTATTACATAACTTCTTGTGCCAGAAAAAGATGTGGAAGTGGTTGGATTTTCAGACAAGCCAAGGAAGCGTTACTGAAGTCTGAAGACCTCACACACTTTGATTGAACTTTCCCCGTACAGTTAGCTTGTAGTGTAGCTCCTTTTGGTGTAGTGATCTTCCACATCAGACCATCCGCTGAAGTAAGATCCATTGCTTTTCCTTCTCCAATCTTGAGCAAGGCTCAGAGTAACACTGTCCAGATTGGACAGGAAGCGCCGGGATCATCCTTGGAATAAAGAAATTCCATCAGTTCCTGTGCGGGAGAGAATTTACATTGCTGACGGACCATCACCCGCTAATCTGCTAACCGCCATTTTTGGACCACACACGGGATTCTGTCACTGGCAGCAAGTAGAAAGGAGATGGGCATTGTTATTGTCTGCACATACTGACACCATGCCACCCACATCCGATCTCTTGAAAGCTCCAAAAGCGAAGGAGAATGTGTAACAGCACTGGTGGGAAAGCGAAGAGTGGAGATTACCACACGGAGTTCCGGCTCGGATCAACTCCACGGGGAGAAATGGCTTCCTGCCGCTGTCCTGGCACAGACTGGATCTGTCTCTCACACTATCCAGATCAGAGACGTCACTATCTGGAGGAGACATGCTGACCAGTTACTGGCTGGAAGGACAGATCCGCCAAATCAGAACCTATTGAAAGTTCAGCAGATTTGAGCCATCCGACACCCCCTACATGACCAGACCCCGATGAGGAAAGCAACACCTCACCTCTGTTCAAACACAGAGACAACCTCTCATTACTTTTAAACTTTTTAAAAAAGTTTTCCTTAAGTTTATTTATTAGTGTCACAAGTAGGCTTACATTAACACTGCATTGAAGTTACTGTGAAAATCCCCTCGTCGCCACGCTCCAGCACCTGTTCGGGTACACTGAGGGAGAATTTAGCATGGCCAATTCACCTAACCAGCACGTCTTTCAGATTGTGGGAGGAAACCGGAGCACCCGAAGGAAACCCACGCAGACACGGGGAGAACGTGCAGACTCCACACAGACGGTGACCCGAGCCGGGAATTGACCCAGCGGGTCCCTGGTGCTGTGAGGCAGCAGCGCTAACAGTGCTAACCATGTCCTACGCCAACACCAGTTAAACCAACCATCAAAGATGTCAGTGTGAAGCTGAAGATGCCAGAGGTTTGCCGTCACCTGTCCCGAGAGCGATGGCCTCCAGACCATCTGACTTACTAATAGTGACTGGCTTCCTGACTATTGTTCATGTTGACCTTGTTTGGGGACGTTCAGTTTAAAGGGGGAAGAAATATTGGCCGGAATTTTCCCGTCCCGCCCCACCACGGGAATCGGAGCGGGAGAGGGGCGGGACCATGGGAAGATCCATTGACCTCGGGCAGGACTTTGTGGTTTCAGGACGAGTGAGGTTGAAAAATCCCGCCCAATATGTTTTTGTGTTTATTCCTATTGGCTGACTGGAGCTCTGCTGCACTGGAAATGATGAGATAGCCCAAGCGTTGGGAACAGAGAGAAGAAGCAGCCATGGGAGAGATCACACACCGGTATAACATAGAAAAGCAAACAGGTCAGAGGGAATACAGCAGGAGTAAGTTTCAAGGGAGTAAGACAAGGCTGGAAGGCCTCTACTTTAATGCCAGGAGTACTAAAGGTAAAATGGATGAGATAAGGGCGAGAATTGACACGTGTAATTATGATATAATAGGCATCACAGAGACGTGCATGAGTGAGGGGCACGATTGGTAGTTCAACATCCCAGAATATAGAATCTTTAGGCAAGCACAGGAGGGGGTAAAAGAGGAGGAGGCATTGCATTATTAGTTAAGGAGGCAGTTACTGCAGTGAGGATGATACCTTGGAGGGGGCATCAAATGAAGCTTTGCGGTTAGAGCTTAGGAATAAAAAAGGGACAGCTACGTTGACGAGTGTTTATTATAGACCCCCCAGACAGCGGGAAATTGAAGAGCAAATATGTCCGCAATTCGCAAAAGGGTGTAAAAATAACAGGGTAATTATATTGGGTGATTTAAACTTTCCCAACATTAATTGGGAAAGCCATCAGGTTAAAGGCTGAGATAGAGTAGAATTCTTAAAATATATAGAGGAAAACTTCTTAGGTCAATATGTAGAGGATCCAACAAGGGAAGGAGCTGTGTTGGAGCTAATTCTGGGGAATGAAGCCGGACAGGTGGTTGATGTGTTGGTGGGGGAGCATTTTGGTGATAGCAACCACAACATGGTTCAATTCAAATTTATTATGGACAAAGAAATAGACAAGTTGCAGAAAAAGGTTTTGGATTGGGGGAAAGAAGATTTTAACAAAATTAGGCAGGATCTGGCCAAGGTAGACTGGAGCAAGTTACTCGTGGGGAAATCTACAGAGAGCAGTGGAGGGTGTTCAAAGATGAAATGGGGAGGGTACAGGCCCAACCATGTTCCCTCTAGGGTAATAGGAAGGTGTAACAAACCCAGAGAACCATGGATGACTAGAAACATTCAGGATACAATGAGAAGGAAGAGAGGCTTTTAACAATTATAAGGAGATTAAGTCTGTGGAGGCATTAGTGGAATGCAGAAAGTGCAGGATGGAGCTTAAGAAATCAATTAGGAGAGCAAAGAGGGAGTATGAGAGAGCTCTGGCTCCTAAGATATTCTATAAGTATATCAATGGGAAGAGGATAACCAGGGAAAGAGTAGGGCCCATTAAAGACCAAAGGGGAAATCTGTGGGTGGAGGCAGAGGACATTGGTAGGGTGTTAAACAAATATTTCACACCTGTCTTCACCCATGAGAATGAGGAGGTAATTATGGAACTCGAGGAGAGAGACTGTGAAGCTCTAGAGAAAATTATCCTAGGGAGTGACAAGGTATTGGAGGTATTGGCGGGCTTAAAAGTGGACAAATCTCCAGGTCCGGATGAATTGTGTCCCAGGCTGTTGTGGGAGGCAAGGAAGGAAATTGCAGGGGCTCTGACCCAAATATTTAATTCCCCCCTGGTCAATGGGGAGGTCACAGTAAGAAGTCTCACAACACCAGGTTAAAGTCCAACAGGTTTATTTGGTAGCAAAAGCCACTAGCTTTCGGGGCGCTGCTCCTTCGTCAGGTAAGTGGGAGTTCTGTTCACAAACAGGGCATATAAAGACACAAACTCAATTTACAAAATAATGGTTGGAATGCGAGTCTTTACAGGTAATCAAGTCTTAAAGGTACAGACAACGTACCGTGGAGAGAGGGTTAAGCACAGATTAAAGAAATGTGTATTGTCTCCAGACAGGATGGTTAGAGAGATTTTGCAAGCCCAGGCAAGTCGTGGGGGTTACAGATAGTGTGACATAGAACATAGAACATAGAACATAGAACATTACAGCGCAGAACAGGCCCTTCGGCCCACGATGTTGCACCGACCAGTTAAAAAAAAAAACTGTGACCCTCCAACCTAAACCAATTTCTTTTCGTCCATGAACCTATCTACGGATCTCTTAAACGCCCCCAAACTAGGCGCATTTACTACTGATGCTGGCAGGGCATTCCAATCCCTCACCACCCTCTGGGTAAAGAACCTACCCCTGACATCGGTTCTATAACTACCCCCCCTCAATTTAAAGCCATGCCCCCTCGTGCTGGATTTCTCCATCAGAGGAAAAAGGCTATCACTATCCACCCTATCTAAACCTCTAATCATCTTATATGTTTCAATAAGATCCCCTCTTAGCCGCCGCCTTTCCAGCGAAAACAATCCCAAATCCCTCAGCCTCTCCTCATAGGATCTCCCCTCCATACCAGGCAACATCCTGGTAAACCTCCTCTGCACCCTCTCCAAAGCCTCCACATCCTTCCTGTAATGTGGGGACCAGAACTGCACACAGTACTCCAAGTGCGGCCGCACCAGAGTTGTGTACAGTTGCAACATAACGCTACGACTCCTAAATTCAATCCCCCTACCAATAAACGCCAAGACACCATATGCCTTCTTAACAACCTTATCTACTTGATTCCCAACTTTCAGGGATCTATGCACACATACACCTAGATCCCTCTGCTCCTCCACACTATTCAAAGTCCTCCCGTTAGCCCTATACTCAACACAACTGTTATTCCTACCAAAGTGAATTACCTCACACTTCTCCGCATTAAACTCCATCCGCCACCTCTCGGCCCAACTTTGCAACCTGTCTAAGTCTTCCTGCAGACTACGACACCCTTCCTCACTGTCTACCACACCACCGACTTTGGTGTCATCAGCAAATTTGCTAATCCACCCAACTATACCCTCATCCAGATCATTAATAAATATTACAAACAGCAGTGGCCCCAAAACAGATCCCTGAGGTACACCACTTGTAACCGCACTCCATGATGAATATTTACTATCAACCACCACCCTCTGTTTCCTATCCGCTAGCCAATTCCTGATCCAATTTCCTAGATCACCCCCAATCCCATACATCTGCATTTTCTGCAGAAGCCTACCATGGTGAACCTTATCAAACGCCTTACTAAAATCCATATATACCACGTCCACTGCCTTGCCCCCATCCACCTCCTTGGTCACTTTCTCAAAAAACTCAATAAGGTTAGTAAGGCACGACCTACCTGCCACAAAACCATGCTGACTATCATCTATCAATTCATTACTCTCCAAATAACTATAAATCCTATCCCTTATAATTTTTTCCAACATCTTGCCGACAACAGAAGTGAGACTCACCGGTCTATAATTCCCGGGGAAGTCTCTGTTCCCCTTCTTAAACAATGGGGCAACATTCGCTAACCTCCAATCTTCTGGTACTATACCAGAGGCCAACGACGACCTGAAGATCAGAGCCAGAGGCGCTGCAATCACTTCTCTTGCCTCCCAGAGAATCCTTGGATAAATCCCATCCGGACCAGGGGATTTATCTATTTTCAGACCCTCCAGAATATCCTGCACATCCTCCTTATCAACTGTAATACTGTCTATTCTACTCCCTTGCAACCCAGTGTCCTCCTCAGCTATATTCATGTCCCCTTGCGTGAACACCGAAGAGAAATATTGGTTCAATGCTTCACCAATCTCCTCCGGTTCCACACATAACTTCCCTCTGCCATGAACCCAAGATCCCGGTTGAGGCCGTCCTCATGTGTGCAGAACTTGGCTATCAGTTTCTGCTCAGCGACTCTGCGTTGTGTGTTGTGAAGGCCACCTTGGAGAACGCTTACCCGAAGATCAGAGGCCGAATGCCCGTGATCGCTGAAGTGTTCCCCAACAGTTTTTAGCATGGCCAATCAACCTAACCCGCACATCTTTGGACTGTGGGAGGAAACCAGAGCACCCAGAGGAAACCCACACAGACACGAGGAGAATGTGCAAACTCCACACAGACAGTGACCCAACCCAGGAATCGAACCCAGGTACCTGGAGCTGTGAAGCAGCAGTGCTAACCACTGTGCTACCGTGCCGCCCGATTGAATTTAAATTCCACCAGCTGCTATGATGGGATTTGAACCTGTGTCCCCAAATCATTAGCCTGGGTCTTTGGATTACTAGGCCTGTGACATTACCACTGTGTCGCCATCTCTCCTCGATGAATGGGTCTACCTTGTTAGTTACTCACTGTGTATTTCCAGCTTGTTCTGTTCTATTTCTGCTTTGCAGTATGTGCAGTATTGTAGCAGCAGGAAGCAATGTACTGGCTCTCGTTCTGAGGGGATGAAGTGGGTGCTGATAATATCATCAGCTTTAGGATCACTGTGGGAAAGACCAACGTACAATCCTGCAGGAGGACTAACAGAGCGATTGTAAAGCCAACTGACCCAAATGGATTCGTGGGTCAGACAGAGTAGACACATTCCGTAACAGAAAAAGGAAGGACAAGCAAAGCTGGAGTTTCCTGGATGTCTAAAGAAACAGAGATTAAATAAAATAACTGAAAGGTTCATAACTGAGTTGAGAAAGAAGTTGAATGGAGAAAGTACAGAAGAGAAATAAGAAGCAAAGAGAGGTAAAAAGAAAGTGTGAGAACAGATTAGCGACCAATGTAAAAGGGACTTTGAAGGTCTTTTGTAAACACATCAATAGTAAAAGAATAGTCAAAGGAAGGGTGGGGTCAGTGATAAAAAAACTGTGAAGACAAAGCCAATGGGATCCTGACTTTATTACTGAAGGGGAGGGGGCCGGGGGTGTGGGGGGCATTGTGTGAAGGGTGCCGGGAGTGTAGGAGACTGGAGAAGCTGAGATAAAGACAGAAACCTTTCATCATCAACCTGAAACATTAACTCTGATTCTCTCTCCACAGGTGCTGCCAGACCTGCTGAGTATTTCCAGCATTTTCTGTTTTTATTTCAGATTCCAGCATCTGCTTTTGTTCCAGAGAGGCAGTTTATTTTTCTTGATTCATTTGTGGGGCATGGGCGTCGCTGACTGGCCGGCATTTACTGCCCATCCATAATTACCCTTGAACTGAGCACCTCGCTCAGCCGTTTCAGAGGCAGCTGAGAGTTAACCACATTGCTGCGGCTCTGGAGTCACATGTAGGCCAGACCGGGTAAGGACGGCAGATTTCCTTCCCTAAAGGGACATTAGTGACCTAGATGGGTTTTTACAATAATCGACAATGGTTTCATGGTCACCATTACTGAGACAAGCATTATATTCCAGATTTAGGAATTTGAGTCATTAACCTTAACCAGAAAACCATCATCTCCGCAGAGGCAACATGAGAAATAATTTTTCACGGTTACTTGATGTGATCTGGCAATTGCTGCCTAAACGGTTGCTGGAAGCAGATCCAATCAGAACTTTCAAAAGAGAATTGGATAAATACTTGGAGGGGAAAATCGAGGAGGTCAGAGTCTTAGGATAAGGGGGAGCAAATTTAAAACAGAGTTGAGGAGAAACTGCTTCCCCCAGGGTTGTGAATCTGTGGAATTTGCTACCCCAAAGTGCAGAGGATGCTGGGACAGTGAGTAAATTTAAGGAGGAGTTAGACAGATTTTTAATTGGTAATGGGTTGTAGGGTTATGGGGAGAAGGCAAGAAAATGGGGGTGAGGAGCGTGTAGAAACATAGAAACAGAGAAAAACTACAGCACAATACAGGCCCTTCAGCCCACAAAGTTGTGCCAAACATGTCCTTACCTTAGCGATTACTAGGCTTACCTATAACCCTCGATCTTACTAAGTTCCATGTACTTATCTAAAAGTCTCTTAAAAGACCCTATCGAATCCGCCTCCAGCACCGTTGCTGGCAGCCCATTCCACGCACCCACCACCCTCTGAGTGAAAAACTTACCCCTGACATCTCCTCTGTATCTACTCCCCAGCACCTTAAACCTGTGTCCTCTTGTGGCAACCATTTCAGCCCTGGTAAAAAGCCTCTGACTGTCCACTCGATCAATACCTCTCAACATCTTATACACCTCTATCAGGTCACCCCTCATCCTTCGTCTCTCCAAGGAGAAAAGGCCGAGCTCACTCAACCTATCCTCATAGGCATGCTCCCCAACCCAGGCAACATCCTTGTAAATCTCCTCTGCACCCTTTCTATGGCTTCCACATCCTTCCTGTAATGAGGCGACCCAGAACTGAGCACAGTACTCCAAGTGGGGTCAGACCAGGGTCCTATATAGCTGCAACATTATCTCATGATCCCTAAACTCAATTCCTCGATTGATGAAGGCCAGTACACCATATGCCTTCTTAACCACAGCCTCAACCTGCACAGCTGCGTTGAGCGTCCTATGAACTCGGACCCCAAGAGCCTTCTGATCTTCCACTCTGCCAAGAGTCCTACCATTAATATTATATTCCGCCATCCTATCTGACCTGCCAAAATGAACCACCTCACACTTATCTGGGTGAAACTCCATCTGCCACTTCTCCGCCCAGTCTTGCATCCTATCAGTGTCTCGCTGCAACTTCTGACATCCCTCCACACTATCCACAACACCTCCAACCTTTGTGTCATCAGCAAACTTACCAACCCATCCCTCCACTTCCTCATCCAGGTCATTTATAAAAATCACAAAGAGTAAGGGTCCCAGAACAGATCCCTGGGGCACTCCACTGGTGACCGACCTCCATGCAGAATATGACCCATCGATAACCACTCTTTGCCTTCTGTGGGCAAGCCAGTTCTGGATCCACAAAGCAATGTCCCCTTGGATCCCAGGCCCCCTCACTTTCTCAATAAGCCTTGTATGGGGCACCTTATCAAATGCCTTGCTGAAGTCCATATATACTACATCTACTGCTCTTCCTTCATTAATGTGTTTAGTCACATCCTCAAAAAATTCAACCAGGCTCGTAAGGCATGATCTGCCTTTGACAAAGCCATGCTGACTATTCTTAATCATATTATACCTCTCCAAATGTTCATAAATTCTGCCTCTCAGGATCTTCTCCATCAACTTACCAACCACTGAGGTTAGACTCACTGGTCTATAATTTCCAGGGCTATCCCTACTCCCTTTCTTGAATAAAGGAACAACATCCGCAATCCTCCAATCCTCCGGAACCTCTCCCGTCTCCATTGATGATGCAAAGATCATCGCCAGAGGCTCAGCAATCTCCTCCCTCGCCTCCCACAGTAGCCTGGGGTACATCTCATCCGGTCCTGGCGACTTATCTAACTTGATGCTTTTCAAAAGCTCCAACACATCCTCTTTCTTAATATCTACATGCTCAAGCTTTTCAGTCCGCTGCAAGTCTGCACTACAACCACCAAGATCCTTTTCCATAGTGAATACTGAAGTAAAGTATTCATTAAGTACCTCTGCTATTTCTTCCGGTTCCATACAAACTTTCCCACCGTCACACTTGACAGGTCCTACTCTTTCACGTCTTATCCTCTTGCTCTTCACATACTTGTAGAATGCCTTGGGGTTTTCCTTAATCCTGCCTGCCAAGGCCTTCTCATGACCCCTTCTGGCTCTCCTAATTTCCTTCCTAAGATCCTTCCTATTAGCCGTATACTCTTCTCGATCTCTAACATTACCGAGCTCCCTGAACCTCTTGTAAGCTTTTCTTTTCTTCTTGACTAGATTCATTACAGCCTTTGTATACCACGGTTCCTGTAACCTACCATAACTTCCCTGTCTCATTGGAACGTTGCTATGCAGAACTCCAGACAAATATTCCCTGAAAATTTGCCACATTTCTTCCATACATTTCCCTGAGAAAACCTCTTTCCAATTTAAGCCTCCAATTTCCTGCCTGATAGCCTCATAATTCCTCTTACTCCAATTAAACACTTTTCTAACTTGTCTGACCCTATCTCTCTCCAATGCTATTGTAAAGGAGATAGAATTATGATCACTATCTCCAAAATGCTCTCCCACTGAGAGATCTGTCACCTGACCAGGTTCATTTCCCAATACCAAATCAAGGACAGCCTCTCCTCTTGTAGGCTTATCTACATACTGTGTCAGGAAGCCCTCCTGAACACACCTAACAAACTCCTCCCCATCTACACCCCTTACTCTCGGAAGATTCCAATCAATATTTGGGAAATTAAAATCTCCCATCACGACAACTCTGTTATTATTACACCTTTCCAGGATCTGTTTCCCAATCTGCTCCTCAACATCCCTGTTACTATTGGGCGGCCTGTAGAAAACACCCAGTAAAGTTATTGACCCCTTCCTGTTCCTAACCTCCGCCCTCAGAGACTCCGGAGACAATCCCTCCGTGGTGTCCATCTTTTCTGCAGCCGTGACACTATCTCTGATCAACAGTGCCACTCCCCCACCTCTTTTGCCTCCCTCCCTGTCCCTTCTAAAAAACCGGAAACCCATATCAGCCATGATCAAATGGTGGAGTGGACTCGATGGACTGAATGGCCTAATTCTGCTCCTATATTTTATGAATTTATGAACTTATGAAGGAGCAGAGGAATGGGAATTGGATGAATTGAGCTTTTCAAAGACTAGGATGTGCATAAAGGGTTGAATGGCCTCCTTTATAAAGACTCATTCCAAGATTCTATGATTATTACACTGCTCTTGGTGGGATCGTTCTGTGCAAGAACTGACTGCTGTTTTTGACAACAGTCACCATCATCATTGGCTGTCCCCCATGAGTGGGTGATGAGGTCTGGGTGCGACTGAACAGCCGTGTCTCCGCTCACAGACCCTTGGGCACTGGGACAGGAGCTGCTGTGAGGCAGTGGGATCAGGAACGCCGGATTTCCTTCCCTGCCGCTGCTCTGTCCGTCATTCAAGCGTTTTGGACACAAATCGAGAAGTTGTTTGATGGACAGGTTGTTGTCATTTTGAACGATCGGCAGTGAGCTTGACCCAGTCACTAAGGTCAAAGCAGCCGGATTACAGAGTATTTCCCAGCTCAGCTCTCTGAGTTAGTGACGACAGGTTAAAAGTACGTCATTAATTGTAAAGCATTTTGGGATCTCCTGCAGTTATGACAGGTGCTATAGAAATGCAGGTTTGTCTTTCCCAGGATCTTAATAAGTTTCCTTTCAAACTCTTGCTGTAAATCTGCATCAATGTTGTGATTCTGGCAATAGACATTAATTCTGTCCAATATCTGTCCAGGTTTTTGTGATTACGGAACATTTCCGTGGGTTCCCCATTTTCTATTGAACGATCTCGCTGAATTCGCCTGTGTGATAGGCTCTGCTTTCTCCAGGTACTCCAGAACTCATCAAATCCGAGCAAAGGCTCTTGCACAACCAGCTGAGATTATCGGAAAGATACCAGACGGAATTTTATAGGAATGATTCTAAGGGCCCTATTTTACCATTTTAATTTGAAGCGCTGGACTCCCTCAGTACTGACCCTCTGATAGTGCGGCACTCCCTCAGCACTGACCCTCTGATTGTGCGGCACTCCCTCAGCACTGACCCTCTGACAGTGCGGCACTCCCTCAGCACTGACCCTCTGATTGTGCGGCACTCCCTCAGCACTGACCCTCTGATAGTGCGGCACTCCCTCAGTACTGACCCTCTGACAGTGCGGCACTCCCTCAGTACTGACCCTCTGACAGTGTGGCACTCCCTCAGTACTGACCCTCTGACAGTGCGGCACTCCCTCAGTACTGACCCTCTGACAGTGCGGCGCTCCCTCAGTACTGACCCTCTGACAGTGCGGTGCTCCCTCAGTACTGACCCTCTGACAGTGTGGCACTCCCTCAGTACTGACCCTCTGACAGTGCGGTACTCCCTCAGTACTGACCCTCTGACAGTGCAGCACTCCCTCAGTACCGACCCTCTGACAGTGCGGCACTCCCTCACTACTGACCCTCTGACAGTGCGGCACTCCCTCACTACTGACCCTCTGACAGTGTGGCACTCCCTCAGTACTGACCCTCTGACAATGCGGCACTCCCTCAGTACTGACCCTCTGACAGTGCGGCACTCCCTCAGTACTGACCCTCTGATAGTGCGGCACTCCCTCAGTACTGACCCTCTGACAGTGCGGCACTCCCTCAGTACTGACCCTCTGACAGTGTGGCACTCCCTCAGTACTGACCCTCTGACAGTGCAGCACTCCCTCAGTACTGACCCTCTGACAGTGCGGCGCTCCCTCAGTACTGACCCTCTGACAGTGCGGCGCTCCCTCAGTACTGACCCTCTGACAGTGCGGTGCTCCCTCAGTACTGACCCTCTGACAGTGTGGCACTCCCTCAGTACTGACCCTCTGACAGTGCGGTACTCCCTCAGTACTGACCCTCTGACAGTGCAGCACTCCCTCAGTACCGACCCTCTGACAGTGCGGCACTCCCTCACTACTGACCCTCTGACAGTGCGGCACTCCCTCACTACTGACCCTCTGACAGTGTGGCACTCCCTCAGTACTGACCCTCTGACAATGCGGCACTCCCTCAGTACTGACCCCCTGACAGTGCGGCACTCCCTCAGTACTGACCCTCTGACAGTGCGGCACTCCCTGATGTTAAAATCTAGGTCAGAAGGTCCATGATCTTTATGAAGTTGACCTAAACTCTCAGAGGCTTTTTCCCACGGTGGAAATGTCTGCTACGAGAGGACACAGGTTTAGGGTGCTGGGGGGTAGGTACAGGGGTGATGTTAGGGGTAAGTTTTTCACGCAGAGGGTGGTGGGTGAGTGGAATCGGCTGCCGTCAGTGGTGGTGGAGGCGAACTCAATAGGGTCTTTTAAGAGACTGCTGGATGAGTACATGGAGCTTAATAGGATGGAGGGTTATAGGTAGGTCTAGAAGGTAGGGATGTGTTCGGCACAACTTGTGGGCCGAAGGGCCTGTTTGTGCTGTAGTTTTTCTATGTTCTATGTTCTAAACCGTAGGTTTTGCACCTTGAATTTGGCGCAGGTAAGCATGAGATATTTCACTTCAGGTATGATTCAAGTGATCCATTAGGGAACTTTTACCAAACAAAGTTTATTTAAGAATACTGTTAACATATAGAAAGAAAATTAGGAATACTTTTTACCAATTGTAAACAAGAAAAAACACCCATGTTACCATATAAACCTTAACAACCAAACACACTGTTCCAACCGAACAATCCTCCTTTCAAATTTACACCTGTCCCAGGCTTAGCACAGAAAGCAAGTATGCTCACGTGATGCTGAAACTTGCAGCTCTGCAACACCTGCTGTGATTTGCTCATTTGAATGGAGAATTGAAATTCTGGCATCTCCGTTCTGGAACCCCCAGCATCGCGAGGTAGAGATAGAGCCACTGCTGGCCTCTTGTTAGTAAACCACCCACAGCAAAGCTTTTACTCCAGGAAGGCAAGAAAAACTGCAAACAACTAGCCAGCAAAAATTTCTAATACCCGGGAGAGACACAGAAATACTGATTTTCAGTCTGGAGTTTAGCATCCTCTCACCAGCCTGCAGCCAAAACTGAAAATAGCAGAACTCTTGGGAGAGAAGACAAAACTGTCCCACCTGACTTGTCAATCATTCTTCCCACAACAATAGAACATAGAAAAGCTACAGCACAAACAGGCCCTTCGGCCCACAAGTTGCACCGAACATTTCCCTACCTACCAGGCGTACCTATAACAATTTGAAAGGTTGTAAACTCCCAGAGAGTGCATTAGGCCAAGGTTAAAAACAAACCAAACCCCATTTAAATCATTTCAGCAGCAAAAAAATGTTTGCTAATCAGACAGGTCGGCAACAAGCACAGCAGACCCTCCGAAAAGAACTGCAGAGAAACATGATTAAAGCACATTTCTTAAAGGCACAGTATCGCACACCTCCCCCTTAAGGGAAAAATGAATCATCGATATTCAAAGCTGGCTTCATTTTTCAAACCCTTTCAGTTTCACAGTACTAGCACTCCACAATAAATACACATACACTTTACAAAATAACCACATGCAAACATATTCATAAAAATGTCCATTTCCGTTCTTGTCTTCCACCATCGAACACTCCTTCTGGTATCACATTTGTGACAAACTGCTTCTTCTCCAAGACTTTCCTTCTGTTCTTAATCCCACGTTGATTCCAAGTTCAAACTCAATTTCTTGTTGCGATGATAACTTAGCTCTGGTAATGTCCTCACAGAACTAAACAGGATCAGCAGGATAACACATTACATGTGTGCAGTCAGGGCCTTTCAGAAAGGTCATTTTATCTCTGTCCCTTTGTTCATTGGCCGTAACTCCTCCTCTGCTAAGCAGTTTGACTTCTTTGTTTGTTCTGAATCTGCACCATCATTTTCTGCACACTCTTTGGCAAAGACACATGGCAGATTGCATGTGTCAGAACCTATTTCAGCCATGGTTCCACAGATCACTGTGACAGTTATGTTGTTGTGAAAACCATCGTAAGTTATTCGAACATCAGCTGTGTTCAGTAATGTTTCACTGGGTAAACACATCTGTGCAATCTGTATGAATTCCAGATGCCAGCAGTTCATTTCAAATGATGATACACTTTCAGCAAACAGTCTTATTTCACGTTGTTGTCCTTTCCTTTGATCCACATTAGTACAATACTTCCACTCCTCAATCTCCTTTTTGAGATTAAACATGACTTGATTCATCTACACTTCTCCCCACATAGATGATGATCTGTTTTTGACAGTCCCGCAGTTTATGTTCAGGCAATTTGAACCACTCAGGAACACGTTCCAAAACAGTCAACTTGTCTTGTCTCGCTCTCCACACTGCTCACTTTCTTTGTTCACTTTATTGTCCAGTTTCTCCTTCTCCACCTCCACCAGTTTTATGTGATTGATTGAGACTCTCAGCTGCTACATCTCAGACCGAATAAACAGCAACTTCCCCTTCTGAACCTGTGCCAACTTTGGAAGATTATGTCCACAAGGATGTTGTTTAATTGGAACAGCATTTCCTTCAACTACCTCATTGATAATTATTTTAGTACTTCCCAGCTTATTCGCAGATATTTGTCCGTGTGATTTCTCCTTTTCCCTTAACCTTTGACTTTATGACCTTGTTACTATACAACTACAGTAGGCATCACTCCCCGTGCGATCCAGCTATATCGTGACTCAAGAAAAACTGTATCCCTGGACAAGATAATGTCTCTATCACTCCTACTAACATTTCACCACTCTTCACTGGATACTCCAACCCCATCATATAGAGTAGAACACTCCTCTTCTCACCCTGAATTCCACATATTACCAACTTTTCTGGCAATAATCCTTCCAAACTACACGACACCCTTTAAAATCTGACTGCAATCAGTATATTGCCCCATCTCGGGTCACTGGGTTAGATACAGAGTAAAGCTCCTTCTACACTGTCCCCATCAAACACGCTCAGGACAGGTACAGCACGGGGTTAGATACAGAGTAAAGCTCCTTCTACACTGTCCCCATCAAACACGCTCAGGACTGGTACAGCACGGGGTTAGATACAGGGTAAAGCTCCCTCTACACTGTCCCCAACAAACACTCCCAGGACAGGTACAGCACGGGGTTAGATACAGAGTAAAGCTCCCTCTACACTGTCCCCATCAAACACTCCCAGTACAGGTACAGCACAGGGTTAGATACAGAGTGAAGCTCCACTGTTCCCATCAAACACTCCCAGGACAGGTACAGCACGGGGTTAGATACAGAGTAAAGCTCCCTCTACACTGTTTCCATCAAGCACTCTCAGGACAGGTACAGCACGGGGTTAGATATAGAGCAAAGCTCCCTCTACACTGTCCGCCATCAAAAACTCCCAGGACAGGTACAGCATGGGGTTAGATACAGAGTAAAGCTCCCTCTATACTGTCCCCATCAAACACTCCCAGGACAGGTACAGCACGGGGTTAGATACAAAGTAAAGCTCCCTCTACACTGCCCCCATCAAACACTCCCAGGACAGGTACAGCAGAGGGTTAGTACAGCGTAAAGCTCCCTTTACACTGTCCCCCATCAAACACTCCCAGGACAGGTACAGCACGGGGTTAGATACAGAGTAAAGCTTCCTCTACACTGTCCCCATCAAACACTCCCAGGACAGGTACAGCACGGGGTTAGATACAGAGTAAAGCTCCCCCTACACTGTCCCCATCAAACACTCCCAGAACAGGTACAGCATGGGGTTAGATACAGAGTAAAGCTCCCTCTACACTGTCCCCATTAAACACTCCCAGGACAGGTACAGCACGGGGTTAGATACAGAGTAAAGCTCCCTCTACACTGTCCCCATCAAACACTCCCGGGACAGATTGTGGTGAACCATCGTTGGTTCCCACTGGATAGTCCTGAGGCAGGGTCTGGCCAGTACTCCAAGGATGTACATATGTTACTGTTGGGTTGTGCTACTTGTTGCTGTTGGGGCTAGGGTGGGGGACCCCGGCTACATCCATAGCGACAGGGGCTCGTCATTCATGAGCGATGACTTGAGGCAATTCCTGCTCTCATACGGGATTGCCTCTAGTAGGACCACGAGCTACAACCCTAGGGGTAACGGACAGGTGGAACGTGAGAATGCTACCGTCTGGAAGGCTGTCTTACTGGCGTTGAAGTCAAAAAGTCTTCCAGTCTCCCGTTGGCAAGAGGTGCTCCCTGATGCGCTCCATTCTATTCGCTCCCTCCTGTGTACGGCAACCAATGCTACTCCCCACGAGAGGATGTTCTCATTCCCTCAGAAGTCTTCCTCGGGAACCTCATTACCGTCTTGGTTGACGTACTCAGGACCCGTCCTCGTGCGGCGACATGTAAGGGCCCGCAAGTCCGACCCGTTGGTCGAACAGGTCCATCTCCTCCACGCCAACCCTCAGTATGCCTATGTGGCATACCCTGACGGGCGAGAGGACACGGTCTCGATCCGAGACCTGGCGCCAGCAGGGGAGACCCCCACCCTAGCCCCAACAGCAACAAGTAGCTCAACCCAACAGTAACATATGTACATCCTTGTAGTACTGGCCAGACCCTGGCTCAGTACTATCCAGTGGGAACCAACGATGGTTCACCACACAGGTACAGCACGGGGTTAGATACAGAATAAAGCTCCCTCTACACTGTCCCCATCAAACACTCCCAGGACAGGGACAGCACGGGGTTAGATACAGAGTAGAGCTCCCTCTACACTGTCCCCATCAAACACTCCCAGGACAGGTACAGCACGGGGTGAGATACAGAGTACGCTCCCTCTACACTGTCCCCATCAAACACTCCCAGGACAGGTACAGCACGGGGTGAGATACAGAGTAAAGCTCCCTCTACACTGTCCCCATCAAACACTCCCAGGACAGGTACAGCATGGGGTTAGATACAGAGTAAAGCTCCCTCTACACTGTCGCCATCAAACACTCCCAGGACAGGTACAGCACGGGGTTAGATACAGAGTAAAGCTCCCTCTACACTGTCCCTATCAAACACTCCCAGGACAGGTACAGCACGGGGTTAGATACAGAGTAAAGCTCCCTCTACACTGTCCGCATCAAACACTCCCAGGACAGGTACAGCACGGGGTTAGATACAGAGTAAAGCTCCCTCTACACTGTCCCCATCACACACTCCCAGGACAGGTACAGCACGGGGTTAGATACAGAGTAAAGCTCCCTCTACACTGTCCCCATCAAACACTCCCAGGACAGGTACAGCACGGGGTTAGATACAGAGTAAAGCTCCCTCTACACTGTCCCCATCAAACACTCCCAGGACAGGTACAGCACGGGGTTAGATACAGAGTAAAGCTCCCTCTACACTGTCCCCATCAAACACTCCCAGGACAGGTACAGCATGGGGTTAGATACAGAGTAAAGCTCCCTCTACACTGTCCCCATCAAACACTCCCAGGACAGGTACAGCACAGGGTTAGATACAGAGTAAAGCTCCCTCTACACTGTCCCCATCAAACACTCCCAGGACCGGTCCAGCATGGGGTTAGATACAGAGTGAAGCTCCCTCTACACTGTCCCTATCAAACACTCCCAGGACAGGTACAGCACGGGGTTAGATACAGAGTAAAGCTCCCTCTACACTGTCTCCATCAAACACTCCCAGGACAGGTACAGCACGGGGTTAGATACAGAGTAAAGCTCCCTCTACACTGTCCCCATCAAACACTCCCAGGACAGGTACAGCACGGGGTTAGATACAGGGTAATTGTTCGACTTTTTCTTTTCAAACAAAATCTTGATCCAAATCACATTTGTTCCCCAGATGGCTGTTTTAGTGTCTGGAAGCCAGTGTCCAGTAGCGTGCCACAGGGATCTGTGTTCGGCCCCATATTATTCATAATTTATGTAAATGACATTGATGACTATGTGGAGGGTAGAATTAATAAGTTTGCGGATGATACAAAGATTGGCCGGGTGGTTAACAGTGAGGTGGAGTGTCTTGGGCTACAAGAAGATACAGACGGAATGGTCAAATGGGCGGATAAGTGGCAGAAGGAATTTAACCCTGAAAAGTGTGGGGTGATACACTTTAGAAGGAATAATTTGACAAGGAAGTACTCAATGAATGGTAGGACACTAGGAAGTTCTGTGGAACAAAGGGATCTTGGCGTGTGTGTCCACAGATCTCTGAAAGTGGAAGAGCATGTTAGTAGGGTGGTGAAAAAGGCATATGGGACACTTGCCTTTATCAATCGAAGCATAGATTACAGAAGCAGAGAGGTCATGTTGGAGTTGTATAGAACTTTGGTGAGGCCAAGTGGTTTGCGATGTATCTCCAAACAGTTCCATCACTTGTCATCGAGAAACTGTGACCAGGTTTCTGCGCGTATGGGATACCTGAAGTCCGGGTCTCTGACGCTGCCATTGCCTTTACTCGCACCGAGTTTCAGACCTTCATGCTTCCCAATGGAATCAAACACATTCAGACAGCACTCTATCACCCCTCATTGAATGAGTTGCTGAACAGGCGGTGCTGACTTTTAGGCTCAGGATGAAAAAGGAACCTGCAGTGTCCATAGAGACCAAACTAGCATGATTTTTATTCGACTATCGGACTACCACTTGCACAACAACAGGAATCACTGCAGCAGAATTGTTAATCGGACAGAGGCTTCATTAAGCTATCTTTTTCCAAACCTGGCAGGGAGGGTAGAGTCCCAACAAGAGAATGAAAAGAAGAACTATGATTCTGCGAGGACAGAAGGAACGTTCAAAACCGGTGACCCGCGTGAGGAACTTCGGGGCCGGCCTCTGTTGGGTCCCAGGGATCAGAACGGGAAAACGGGACCAATGTCTGAGAAGGTTCAAGTGCAGGGCAGAATTGTCAGGAAGCACCTGGGCCATCTCAGGAGTAGGAGCCTATGCCAGTGCAGGCCTCATTAGCAGCCATGGGGATGACCACTGGCAGCGTCGAGCCACAACTACATGTTGACCCTACGCTTGCCCCTCTGGGTGATGAGGACTCAGGTGGAAGCGAAAGAAACTGGTGTCCCAACTGAAGCAAGAAGTGAACTGGTGCGACAACAATAATTTCTCCCTCAATGTCAACAAAATGAAGGAGATTGTCATCGACTTCAGGAAGCGTAAAGGAGAACATGCCCCTGTCTACATCAACGGGACGAGGTAGAAAGGGTCGAGAGCTTCAGGTTTTGAGGTATCCAGATCACCAACAACCTGTCCTGGTCCCCCCATGCCGACACTATAGTTAAGAAAGCCCACCAACTTTCTCAGAAGACTAAGGAAATTTGGCATGTCAGTTACGATTCTCACCAACTTTTACAGATGCACCATAGAAAGCATTCTTTCTGGTTGTATCACAGCTTGGTATGGCTCCTGCTCTGCCCAAGACTGCAAGAAACTACAAAAGGTCGTGAATGTAGCCCAATCCATCACCCAAACCAGCCTCCCATCCATTAACACTGTCTACACTTCGCGCTGCTTGGGCAAAGCAGCCAGCATAATTAAGGATCCCACACACTCCAGACATTCTCTCTTCCATCTTCTTCCATCGGGAAAAAGATATAAAAGTCTGAGGTCACGTACCAACCAACTCAAGAACAGCTTCCTCCCTGCTGCTGTCAGACTTTTGAATGGGCTTACCTCGCATTAAGTTGATCTTTCTCTACACCCTAACTATGACTGTAACACTACATTCTGCACTCTCTCATTTCCTTCTCTATGAACGGTATGTTTTGTCTGTATAGCGCGCAAGAAACAATAATTTTCACTGTATGTTAATACATGTGACAATAATAAACCAAAAGCGATGGTTGTGGAAGCAAGTGTTTTGAAATGGAAATGAGAGAGGCTGGACTGGGAACGGCGAGCAGTGTGAATGGAAATTTGCATTCGGAAGGTAAGGGAAGTGTCTTGAATTTTAACTCTTGTATTTCACAAGTAGCATGTACAACTGGAGGAGATCATAAATGAAATAAAGCAAAGAATTATGTTTATGTTTATCCAAAAGGAATGGCCATAAAAATACCGATAAAGACTTGTACATTCTGAGAATGGGAACTTCTAAAGCCAGGTAAAAGAATAGAGTTCAAGATGGAAGAGAAAAAACATATTTAAGGAGAGAGATGGAAGATGGAAACCTGTGAATAAACAGCTCCCGCCACCCTCAGAGAAAAGATTTTGGTCTTGACTTTACCAGCACGCCCGTCCTGAAATTGGGACGGGCGAGACTCACAGAATGGCATTTTCCGTTGGCCTCAGGCGTGATCTTACGAGCCTTGGGTGGGCGCACCAGTAAAATTCTGGTCTTTGTGCCTGCAAGGTTTTGGAGACAAACTTTGGTTCCAGTATCGAATGAGAAAAAGAAAAGCCTGTGTAAAATTTCCCTTATAGCAACTGTGGATTTTGTGATAACGCAACTGGAATTTTACAGCTTCAAATCTATGAGGATTTAAAGGGATGTTTAGCTCTGAGTTAATTAAACAGAAATGTTTGTAGAAGTACCATTAACGTGTAAATGTAATCTTGTGTCTTTAAGTTTCATTTTTTTCCTTTTTTGAAATAAATGTTTAAATTTAGTTTAAAAATTTTTTTAAAGTAATTTGAAATTCTTTACCCGGACTTCAGATACTTTCTTATAAATTATAGATTGAAAATAGTTGTGATAGCTTGTTCAAGTTTCCCTTTGAGATTTGGACAGCCTGCCACTTACCCCCCTGCCACATCATAGCAATTTGACTTGTGGGTTTGACAATAGTGCTGGAACAGTTCTTCCACTTCAATGTACCGATACTGTTCGTTTTAACCATTTCCCATGGTAATGAGTCCCACATTTTCACATTTCTCCTGATTCCCTATTGGATTTATTAGTTAGTATTTATACTGATGGCCCTTAGTTCTGGCTTCACCCACAAGTGGAAACATCTTACCTACGTCTACCCAGTCAGACTCTTTCATGTTAAAGACTTCCATCAGTTCAGCCCTCAACCTCCTCTTTTCTCATGAAAAGAGACCCAGCCAGTCCCATCAGCGAGAGGGTGCAGAATATTCTGCAGGAGGAAGGATGTGAGCGAAAAGTTATGATACAGGTCGATACGAATGGCAGAGAGCGCAGATATCGAGTTCCTATGGTCAGATTTTCAGGAGCTAGGGAGGAAGTTAACGGAAGGACAGTGAGGGCAGGAGGCTCTGGATTACTCCCACTGCCACACACAAGACAGAGTAGAAACAGGAAGATAGGGAAGATTAACGTGTGGCTTGAAGTATGTTGCAGGAGGAAGGGCTTCAGATTCTTGGGGCATTGGGAGCAGTTCAGGGGTAGGAGGCACGGTGGCACAGTGGTTAGCACTGCTGCCTCACAGCACCAGGGACCTGGGTTCGATTCCCGGCTTGGGTCACTGTCTGTGTGGAGTCTGCACGTTCTCCTCGTGTCTGCGTGGGTTTCCTCCGGGTGCTCCGGTTTCCTCCCACAGACCAAAGACGTGTGGGTTAGGGTGCATTGGCCATGCTAAATTCTCCCTCAGTGTACCCAAACAGACGCCGGAGTGTGGCGACTGGGGGATTTTCACAGTAACTTTATTGCAGTGTTAATGTAAGCCTACTTGTGACTAATAAATGGACTTTATGTTCAAACAGGATGGGTTGCACCTCAATAGGACTGGGACCAATGTGTATTTGGCGAAAGTTTAAACTAAATCGGCAAGGGGATGGGCAATGGCATATAGAAGTAGAAAAAAGGGATCAGGTGTATAGGAGTATGTTGAACAGTCTGATAACCCCCATGAATCTCATGGGGAATCTCTAATTGATCTCCCTGTGGGGCTTGTTAGATACGAGTTCCCCTGGTAACAGGCAATGGCCGGCCCAGGTGGAACTCAACACCTAAGCCCTTTATAAAGCAGACACTGGGAAGGGTCTGCGGAACTGTTGTCCAGCTGGGATTTGTGTACATACAGCACGGAACGGAGGGTTCACTTTCTGATTTATAATAAACATCGATTCCAGTCGGCTGACTGAGTTACTGCAGACAGCACCAGTGAAGAGCTCGGAAACAGGGGTGAGGTAAGCCTGGGACTTTCAGAGGGGCCAGGATAAGAGGGCCTGATTGGTGCGGGGGGGGGGGGGGGGTTGCTGGGATCTATGGGGATGGGGGGTAGGGTGGAAAGGCCGGGGGAGGGGGGCACCCTGTGTAGGGAGAGGATGGTCCTGATTGCAAAAGGGGAGTTGTGAAGGTGGCATCCTCCCAATATCCTCCCAGTGGAGGCCCAGGAGGCCTATTCTGCTGTCCAGCCACTGCCATGGTCTTTCGTACAGAGTAAGATCCCACAAGCAGCACTGGGATCAGGACCAGCTGAGTGAATTTGACTGAGGGATAAATATTGTCCAGGACATTGGGAAAACTCTCTTTCTCTTCTGTGAACGAATGGCAATTGAGTCTTCTTGTATTCACCTGAGAGGAAAGGCTGGCCTCAGTCTAGGAAAGCTGCCGCTTGGAATAGCCTGGGGTGAAGCGAGGAGAGGATTCTGGAGGAGGGAATGAGGAGGAGGAGACAGGGAATGGGATCTCACATTCCTCACAAAGATGTGTAAAAAACTGATGACGACTGAGATGTTTGAGTTTGTATTGCTTCCTCTCTCGCTCTCTCTCCCCTGGTGACCCCAGTGGAGTTCAGATGGACTAATTAATACGGATTCCACACCTTGTGCTGCAATCACTTTGAAACATCTTTTGAGTTTGTGTCTGGGCCTTGAAGCATATTAAAAAATTCATGGCCAGCTGATATTGGGACTGGTGCTGATCTCATTAGTATTCAATCAGTGTGCCTCTCCTTCTGAAGGCAGGCGTACAAAACCTCTCCCAATCACCCCTCAATGTGCCCGCAGGGATAGAGAATATGGCTCTGAATATTGAGGGGCTGCTTTCCCCAGGTTTGCTTCAGTTGATGAGCTGGGTTGATGTAAGCGTGCGAGGACCTAACGTCACAGAACCTTGGGCTGCAAGCAAAGGAGGTCAAGGTTCATGGAAAGCAAATCTTGTGCGATTTAAATAAAGTTCCTGATAGCAGGAAACGGAGAAACGTCAAAGCTACAGATTCCTGCTACTGAACAGGACTCTGAGCATTCACACCACAAACCTTTGATTGAGAGGGTTTCAAGGAAAAAGATGAACATCAACAGAACCTGGCAGCGCTTCCCACAGCAAAACACAAACTATTTTACAATTTGGGGGAAATTTCTCTTTATTGAAAACTGGAAAGGATTTTACTCTTTAATCACTGAGCTGTCAGTAAAATAGCCTGTCCAACATTGTCCTGGGAAACAGCGAGAGAGATGCAGCAACTCACCCATTCAGGGGTTTGGAAATATTGCCAATCAACCACTGGAACTCATTTAATGAAATGAGCTGTGGTTCCTTCACCTCTGGCATGGATTAGTGACCTGGTCAGTACATGGGCAGGAGCAGGGACAGGAGGCTGTAGACAGGGCCCCATGGGAAGGCCCCCGGCTGTCAATGGATGGACAGCTTCTTGTCCAGAGGGGCAATGTTTTCACACAGAGGGTGGTGAGTGTCTGGAACAAGCTGCCAGAGGTAGTAGTAGAGGCGGGTACAATTTTGTCTTTTAAAAAGCATTTAGACAGTTACATGGGTAAGATGAGTATAGAGGGATATGGGCCAAATGTGGGCAATTGCGACTAGCTTAGGGGTTTAAAAAAGAAGGGCGGCATGGACAAGTTGGGCCGAAGGGCCTGTTTCCATGCTGTAAACCTCTATGACTCGATGACTCTATGATTGGGGAGGCCGGGAATTCCTTTGGTGATTGGGGTGGAACATTGCTGAACACTGTGGAGCAAACATTGGAAAACACCGTAACAGTGCCAGATGCTGCCAAAGTCTCCTGTTTCTGCTCCCCTCCCACCACCCCCGCCGCCCCCCCCGCACACCGCCCCCCCCCGGCCCCACCCCCGCCCCAACCCCCCCCCCCTCCGGCCCCACCCCCGCCCCAACCCCCCCCCCCCCCCCTCCCCGCACACCGCCCCCCCCGGCCCCACCCCCCGCCCCAACCCCCCCCCATCCCGCCCCGCCCGCCAGGGTTCAAAGAAAGAGAAGTTTCTAAAACTGGCCTCTGCTCTATGGGCCGGTTGCTAGCCGTGTCCTCCCGTGTGGAGATTAATATTAGGTTACAGTGATGTGTCCTGGTCTGATTTTAGCCGGAGCGGAATCTTCACACAGAATATTACACCGTCAGGAACTCAGCAAATTATCACTTTTAAAATTTTAACCCATTTCAGAATTTGCTGCAGTGTCTCAGGTTCAAACCAAAATAGCTTCAAACCACATTATATTTCAGAATAGAACCTGAACTGGAAGTCACCAATTGGCCAGAATCCGGAACATTTACTGGACAAGCAATTTCATCTTAATCTTATCTATTTCAAACTCAGTGTTTTAAAGAGGTTGTGAGTATAAGCCCGACAGTTACAGGCCAGTCAGGTTAAGACCTTTCTGTTTTTACAATGACTCCCAGGGAAATGCTTTAGCTCATCCCGATAAAGCCAAAATGGGCTCACTTTTTAAAAATTCATTTGTGGGACATGGGCATCGCTGGCTGGCCAGCATTTATTGCCCATCCCTAGTTGCCCCCTGAGAAGGTTGTGGTGAGCTGCCTTCTTGAATCGCTGCAGTCCATGTTCTGTGGGTTGACCCACAATGCCGTTAGGGAGGAAATTCCAGGATTTTGACCCAGCGCCAGTGAAGGAACGGCGATATATTTCCAAGTCAGGATGGTGAGTGGCTTGGAGGGGAACTTGCAGGTGGTGGTATTCCTAGGTATCTGCTGCTCTTGTCCTTATAGATGGAAGTGGTCATGGATTTGGAAGGTTCTGGATTGAATCAAACCATCCTTCAATGATGCTTTGTCACAGTTTCTGCAATGTGGAATCTTTCACCCTTTCCTCTTGTGCCTGCTGACTTGGACATTGTGGAAAAGTTTGGTTCATTTGCAGCTGTTCATGTCTAAATTCAGCTGGAAATCTTTCCTCGAGCCTCAGATGGGTTGCTATGGAAACCGGACCTGCTGCTAGTCGAAGGTGATAAAGTGCAGTTGTGAATATGATTGATTTGGAGAAAAACTTCAAGTTCAATGTTAATGAAGTCAACTTGTAGATCCAAGGATATTCCTTCTGTTTTCATTGGCTTACATAATCTGCTGAGTGTATCCGATGTGATCTTCCAGTCCCTGATCTCACAATCATAACCTTGAACCTTTATCAAGAAATGTTGCGATTCTGGTGGAGCATTGGTCAATGGTTTGCACCAAATCCTCTCCTGTGGCATCTGGTCACGTCTTGTGCCAAATAGACAAGATTCCACACATTTAAACGAATGCTTCTCGTGTGATGTTGGATTGCATTCTGGACAAAGACTTTGAAGTAAATGCAATTGCTTTTCCTTTCGGTGAGGCTTGTATCTCCAGGGTAATTATTTCTTTAGGATTGTGAAAGTACAATCTTAATGCCTCTGATAATGACCATTTCAGTTCTTCAGAGATATTGACGGTTTCATGACACAAGAAAGACACATCCTTTCTCAATAATTCCTTAAGCAATGAAGATTTTTGAGTGAAATTGGGAATGCATGGAGCAAAAAATTAGAGGCCTAGATATTTTCAAAGATCACGCTTATCTTGAAGAGTTGGCACAGCTCTAATACCCTCGACTTCACTGGGACTGTGACATGTGTTAGTCCGGGGTAAATTGCCCTGCTGCACACTGATGTTGGACCTCAGACAGCTGAACATCACCCTTGTGTATTTGCATCACTAAGTGCAGATAATGGTCATGGTCCTGCCCTCAACACCAATGTCATTGGCGATAGAGATGCATTCTGGCACTGTGCATGGGATGCAGACCATGTGAAATTGAGAGAGATCCTGGATAATAGATAGCCCAAAAGAAAGTAATTAAAAACTGTATCATTCAAATGGGGTAGAAAATATTGTAAACTTTTGGACTTCTCCACGAGATTCGCTGACCAGAGAAAATGCTCGGCTTCAAGCTTTGGGAAAATTTTGCACCTACAAATTTCACCTACTCTTCGAATGTGGGTATGTTGTAAGGACAATGTCTCAAAGCTGTGATTAAATGTCATGAATTGAGGCACACTCTCAATGACACGTGATGGCTCTGCACAAACCTACGCGTTTCTTGTTCTCTTTCAATGATTCCGCCTTTCTCCATTTTTATTTCCATTTTGAAAGTGGATTCTGCACTTACCTGATGGATCACTTGACGGATTTGCATTCTCCTGTAAACGTGATTTTGCAGCTCCCTTGAAAATCCCAATTTTGTCAAAACGTTGTGGATATTTTGCTGTTGGCCGATTGGTGCAGTTGTTGAGGTTGTTCTGCCTGTGATGCCTGACTGTTTCCATGGATTATTACTGTCATGAGGCCTTGACAGGCCAGGAGCCCTGCAATTGCTGGACCTTTTGCTTCCATGCTGTAGAATGTCTGTGGAGGATTGACTGGAAGTTGCAGTTCCAGACTGTGGATTCTCTACATGGAATTAGTGAACCGTGACACGTTTCACAGCACAGCAGCATCCACCATGGGCTTCCTCATCTGTCAATACATCTTTTAGATTTCACAGAGGCAGCAAGTTGGCATTTACCCCATGGCCAATAACAAATAGTTACCAACTTTCTTAGGGCAGAGAATTTGAATCTCGGCAAACACTTCAGACAATTGAATGTTCTGATGTTTTCCACAAGACTAACAATGTGAAATATTATTTCTGTTTGTATCACAGCTTGGTATGTCTCCTGCTCCGCCCAAGACCACAAGAAACTACAAACGGTTATGAACAAAGCCCAGTCCATCACTCAAACTAACCTCCCATCCATTGACTCTGTCTACACTTCCTGCTGCCTCGGCAAAGCAGTGCATAATTAAGGACCCCACACATCCCGGACATTCTCTCTTTCACCTTCTTCCTTTGGGAAAAAGATACCGAAGTCTGAGGTCACGTACCAACTGACTCAAGAACAGCTTCTTCCCAGCTGCTGTCAGACCTTTGAATGGACCTACCTTGCATTAAGTTGATCTTTCTCTACACCCTAGCTATGACTGTAACACAACATTCTGCACTCTCTCTTTTCCTTCTCTATGAACGGTATGTTTTGTCTATAGAGCGCGCAAGAAACAATACTTTTCACTGTATGTTAATACATGTGACAATAATAAATCAAAATCAAATCGAATGTTTTTACTGCTCTTACTCTCACTGTGTACATCACTGTCATTTTCCAGGTTGTCAGTTACCATAGGAATGTGTTTCTGACAGGATACCGGATGATATTGTGATTGAAGCACCGGGGTGTGTACAGTCTGTTTGGATCAGTGCCTGGCTCTCTGTAGCTCCATCAGTCTTTGCTCTCATGCACTGCTGCTGCCAATGACCCTCTTTGCCACACGCGTCACAGAACTGATGGAAAGCTGAGCTTTTCCTTGGTGGGTGCAGAAGGTCACACCTTTCACAGACTTTGCTGGGTTCAGGTGTTCCACTGAATGTGTCAACAGCTGGGTGGTAATTAGGACCTGCGAGCATCGCTTCATTCTTACATCCATCCCTGAGTAGTTCATTGATGCTGTGCACTTTGGGCTTGTCCAGCAGAACTTTCTGGAACGTTTCTATAGAACTGGATGTGATCTCCAACTCAACAATTCTGTCTTCTAGCTCCTCATCTATAAAGATCACAGCACGTCTCCCTTTCTCTGCATCTCTGTGATCTCTGGATTCTGGAGGCTGTTGTCACAATGACACAAACTTGAGTTGATGTAAATGAAAGTTGAACCTGATTCCAGTGCGGGCGTCCAAAGAACAAAGAACAAAGAACAATACAGCACAGGAACAGGCCCTTCGGCCCTCCAAGCCTGCACTGATCATGTGTTCCTAACTAGACCATCCGTTTGTATCCCTCTATTCCCAGTCTGTTCATGTGGCTATCTAGATAAGTCTTAAATGATCCCAGCATGTCCGCCTCAACCACCTCACTTGGCAGTGCATTCCAGGCCCCCACCACCCTCTGTGTAAAATACATCCCCCGCATATCTGTGTTGAACCTTGCCCCCCTTACCCTGAACCTGTGACCCCTTGTGTTTGTCATTTCTGACCTGGGAAAAAACTTCCAACTGTTCACCCTATCTATGCCCTTCATAATTTTATAAACTTCTATTAGGTCACCCCTCAACCTCCGTCTTTCCAGGGAGAACAACCCTAGTTTACTCAATCTCTCCTCATAGCTAATACCCTCCATACCAGGCAACATCCTGGTAAACCTTCTCTGTACTCTCTCCAAAGCCTCCACGTCCTTCTGGTCGTGTGGTGACCAGAACTGGACGCAGTATTCCAAATGTGGCCTAACCAACGTTCTATATAACTGCAACATCATATGCCAACTTTTATATTCTATGCCCCGTCCAATAAAGGCAAGCATGCCATATGCCTTCTTCACCACCTTTTCCACCTGTGCTGCCACCTTTAAGGATCTGTGGACTTGCACACCCAGATCCCTCTGTGTGTCTATACTCCTGATGGTTCTGCCATTTATTGTATAGCTCCCCCCTGCATTAGATCTACCAAAATGCATCACTTCGCATTTATCTGGATTAAAGTCCATCTGCCATTTCTCCGCCCAATTTTCCAGCCTATCTATATCCTGCTGTATTCTCTGACAATGTGGTCCAGTGTGGTCCGGATCCTTTGGGGATCTTTTAGTTGTTCTGCTGTTAATGCTGATGTGTTCAGCCAGTTAGACCTTTATTCACAATAACTAGGAGAGTTTTTGAGGTTGTTTGTCTGGCTCAGAAACACCTGAATCCAGAAGCCATCCTTCTGGCTGCTGTTGGATTGATTTGGAATTGGAAGGTATGTTTGCTGCCTCCTGATTAATCTGACAATATCCTTTTGACCTTCTTCATTCTGCAGCACCTGGGCTGTGAGTTGTGTCAACTGCTTCTGTGTGTATTCCCAACTCTCTGTCTGCAAAGATAAGCTCTCACGGGAATGCAGCTTGGAGTAAGGGCGCCTTTGCTTTATTTGATTTGTTCTTCAGCATATTAACCGCTGTGATCACGGGATTCTCTGGGTGATTTTAATGAGTTTATTAGTTTTGTTTGCCTCTCTCTGGCTCATTATCGATGAGACCCACACCCTCTCCTGACTGGGCTAAGCCAGCGCAGGGCCTCTCGATTCGCTATCCCACTCACTGAGCTGCCAGGCCGAGCGCTGGCATCTACCACCGGGGATCCGACCGCAAACTGGCTTCAGCACTTCCCCCACACCGAGTCCCTCGGGCTTCCCCACAGTGAGTCATGGAGTCAGAGAGGTTTACAGCACGGAAACAGGCCCTTCGGCCCAACTTGCCCTTTTTTTAAACCCCGAAGCTAATCCCAATTGCCCGCATTTGGCCCATATCCCTCTATACCCATCTTACCCATGTAACTATCTAAATATTTTATAGACCTCTATAAGATCACCCCTCAGCCTCCTGCGCTGCAGAGAAAAAAGTCCTAGTCTATCCAGCCTCTCCTTATAACTCAAACCATCAAGTCCCGGTAGCATCCCAGTAAATCTTTTCTGCACTCTTTCTAGTTTAATAATATCCTTTCTATAATAGGGTGACCAGAACTGGACACAGTATTCCAAGTGTGGCCTTACCAATGTCTTGTACAACTTCAACAAGATGTCCCACCTCCTGTATTCAATGTTCTGACCAATGAAACCAAGCATGCCGAATGTCTTCTTCACCACTCTGTCCACCTGTGACTCCACTTTCAAGGAGCTATGAACCTGTACCCCTAGATCTTAGAAATCTTAGAAACCCTCCAGCACAGAAAGAGGCCATTCGGCCCATCGAGTCTGCACCGACCACAATCCCACCCAGGCCCTACCCCCATATCCCTACATATTTACCCACTAATCCCTTTAACCTATGCATCCCAGGCCACTAAAGGCAATTTTAGCATGGCCAATCAACTTAACCCGCACATCTTTGGACTGTGGGAGGAAACCAGAGCACCCGGAGGAAACCCACGCAGACACGAGGAGAATGTGCAAACTCCACACAGGCAGTGACCCAAGCCGGAATCGAACCCAGGTCCCTGGAGCTGAGAAACAGCAGTGCTAACCATTGTGCTACCGTGCCGCCCTTTGTTCTCTTTGTTCTATAACTCTCCCCAACACCCTACCATTAACTGAGTAAGTCCTGCCCTGGTTCAATCTACCAAAATGCATCACCTCGCATTTATCTAAATTAAACTCCATCTGCCATTCGTCAGCCCACTGGCCCAATTGATCAGGATCCCGTTGCAATTGGAGATAACTTTCTTCACTGTCCACTGTGCCACCAATCTTGCTGTTATCTGCAAACTTCTAACCATGCCCCCTAAATTCTCATCCAAATCATTAATATAAATGACAAATAATAGTGGACCCACCACCAATCCCTGAGGCACACCGCTGGTCACAGGCCTCCAGTTTGAAAAACAACTCTCTACAACCACCCTCTGGCTTCTGTCATCAAGCCAATTTTGTATACAATTGGCTACCTCACCCTGGATCCCGTGAGATTTAACCTTATGCAACAACCTACCATGCGGTACCTTATCAAAGGCCTTGCTAAAGTCCATCAACTGCACTGCCCTCATCAACCTTCTTGGTTACCCCTTCAAAAAACTCAGTCAAATTTGTGAGACATGATTTTCCACTCACAAAGCCATGCTGACTGTCCCTAATCAGTCCTTGTGTCTCTAAATGCCTGTAGATCCTGTCCCATGGGATTCCCCACAGCAAGTCCCTCGGGATTCCCCACAGCAAGTCCCTCGGGATTCCCCACAGCAAGTCCCTCGGGATTCCCCACAGCAAGTCCCTCGGGATTCCCCACAGCGAGTCCCTCGGGATTCCCCACAGCGAGTCCCTCGGGATTCCCCACAGCGAGTCCCTCAGGATTTCCTACAGCGAGTCCCTTGGGATTCCCCACAGCGAGTCCCTCAGGATTCCCCACAGCGAGTCCCTCGGGATTCCCCACAGCGAGTCCCTCAGGATTTCCTGCGCACTGTCCACTCAGTTTTATAGCATTCTCTGCAATCTGGACAAAATGTGAAAGGTCATCTCGTGCCGTAGAGGTGGATCTCCATCTGCTGGCCACATCAAACCCATACTTTTCATTGCTGCCAGCTGCCTCACCAACACTCATGACCACTGTGTAATTACAATGAGATAGAATGCACCAATCACTGATGGATATGGTAACTGTGACAAGGCGAGATTTATTAAGATGAGGTGAGAACAGCGAGCCATTGGCTTGAAGCTTGAAGACATCAGAGTTGTGTATTCCGTGCCCTGCTCCAAGAAAGCTGAAACCAGGACTGCATTGCATGACACATTTCCCTTCGAGTGATGGCATGCTGAGATCCTTAAAGACATGACAACAGTTTGCTCTGACAGAACAATTCTTGGTTAATTCACCAGGTTTAACAGGAAATGAATTTATTCTGCAACTTATACTGAGGCACAGTCTGAAGGAGGGACTGACGAAACTCTCAGACAGCACAGTCACAGGGTCAGTACTGAGGGAGTGCCGCACTGTCAGAGGGTCAGTACTGAGGGAGTGCCGCACTGTCAGAGGGTCAGTACTGAGGGAGTGCTGTACTGTCAGAGGGTCAGTACTGAGGGAGTGCCGCACTGTCAGAGGGTCAGTACTGAGGGAGAGCTGCACTGTCAGAGGGTCAGTGCTGAGGGAGTGCCGCACTGTCAGAGGGTCAGTACTGAGGGAGTGTGGCACTGTCAGAGGGTCGGTACTGAGGGAGTGCTGCACTGTCAGAGGGTCAGTACTGAGGGAGTGCTGCACTGTCAGAGGGTCAGTACTGAGGGAGCGCCGCACTGTCAGAGGGTCAGTACTGAGGGAGCGCCGCACTGTCAGAGGGTCAGTACTGAGGGAGCGCCGCACTGTCACAGGGTCAGTACTGAGGGAGTGCCGCACTGTCAGAGGGTCAGTACTGAGGGAGTGCCGCACTGTCAGAGGGTCAGTACTGAGGGAGTGCCGCACTGTCAGAGGGTCAGTACTGAGGGAGTGCCAAACTGTCAGAGGGTCAGTGCTGAGGGAGTGCCGCACTGTCAGAGGGTCAGTGCTGAGGGAGTGCCGCACTGTCAGAGGGTCAGTACTGAGGGAGTGCTGCACTGTCAGAGAGTCAATGCTGAGGGAGTGCCGCATTGTCAGAGGGTCAGCGCTGAGGGAGTGCCACACTGTCAGAGGGTCAGTACTGAGGGAGTGCTGCACTGTCAGAGGGTCAGTACCGAGGGAGTACCGCACTGTCAGAGGATCAGTACTGAGGGAGCGCCGCACGGTCAGAGGGTCAGTACTGAGGGAGTGCCGCACTGTCAGAGGGTCAGTACTGAGGGAGCGCCGCACTGTCAGAGAGCCAATGCTGAGGGAGTGCCGCACTGTCAGAGGCCAGTACTGAGGGAGTGCCGCATTGTCAGAGGGTCAGTACTGAGGGAGTGCCGCGCAGTCAGAGGGTCAGTACTGAGGGAGCGCCGCATTGTCAGAGGGTCAGTGCTGAGGGAGTGCCGTACTGTCGGAGAGTCAATGGTGAGGGAGTGCCGCACTGTCAGAGGGTCAGTACTGAGGTAGTGTCGCACTGTCAGAGGGTCAGTGCTGAGGGAGTGCTGCACTGTCAGAGAGTCAATGCTGAGGGAGTGCCGCACTGTCTGAGGGTCAGTGCTGAGGGAGTGCCGCACTGTCAGAGGGTCAGTACTGAGAGCTTCTATAGGTATGTTAGGAGCAAAAGGAAAGTGAGGGATAAAATTGGTCCTCTTGAAGACCAGAGTGGTAGACTGTGTATGGAACCAAAAGAGATGGGGGAGATACTAATTGGTTTTTTTGCATCCGTATTTACTGAGGAAACGGGCATGGAGTCTACGGAAATAGGGCAAACAGGTAGGGAGATCATGGAACCGTTACAGATTAAAGGGGAGGAGGTGCTCGCTGTCTTGAGGCAAATCAGAGTGGATAAATCCCCAGGACCAGACAGGGTATTCCCACGGACATTGAGGGAAGCTAGTGTTGAACTTGCAGGGGCCCTGGCAGACATATTTAAAATGTCAGTATTCACGGGGGAGGTGCCGGATGATTGGAGGGTGGCTCATGTTGTTCCATTGTTTAAAAAAGGTTCCAAAAGAAATCCGGGAAATTATCGGCCAGTAAGTTTGACGTCGGTGGTGGGCAAGTTATTGGAAGGTGTGATAAGGGATAGGATCTACAAATATTTGGATAGACAGGGACTTATTAGGGAGAGTCAACATGGCTTTGTGCGTGGTAGGTCATGTTTGACCAATCTATTAGAGTTTTTCGAGGAGGTCACCAGGAAAGTGGATGAAGGGAAGGTGGTGGATGTTGTCTACCTGGATTTCAGCAAGGCCTTTGACAAGGTCCCTCATGGGAGGTTAGTTAGGAAGGTTCAGTCGCTGGGTATACATAGGGAGGTAGTAAATTGGATAAGACACTGGCTCAATGGAAGAAGCCAGAGAGTGGTTGTGGAGGATTGCTTCTCTGAGTGGAGGCCTGTGACTAGTGGTGTGCCGTAGGGATCGGTGTTGGGTCCATTGTTGTTTGTCATCTATATCAATGATCTGGATGATAATGTGGTAAATTGGATCAGCAAGTTTGCTGATGATACAAAGATTGGAGGTGTAGTGGACAGTGAGGAAGGTTTTCAAAGCTTGCAGAGGGATTTGGACCAACTAGAAAAATGGGCTGAAAAATGGCAAATGGAATTTAACGCAGACAAGTGTGAGATATTGCACATTGGAAGGACAAACCAAAGTAGAACGTACAGGGTAAATGGTAGGACTCTGAAGAGTGCAGTTGAACAGAGGGATCTGGGAATACAGGTACAGAATTCCCTAAAAGTGACGTCACAGGTGGATAGGGTCGTAAAGAGTGCCTTTGGTACATTGGCCTTTATGAATCAGAGTATCGAGTATAAAAGTTGGAGTGTTATGGTAAGGTTATATAAGGCATTGGTGAGGCCGAATTTGGAGTATTGTGTACAGTTTTGGTCACCTAGTTACAGGAAGGATGTAAATAAGGTTGAAAGAGTGCAGAGAAGGTTCACAAGGATGTTGCCGGGACTTGAGAAGCTGAGTTACAGAGAGAGATTGAATAGGTTGGGACTTTATTCCCTGGAGCGTAGAAGATTGAGGGGAGATTTGATAGAGGTGTATAAGATTTTGATGGGTATAGATAGAGTGAATGCAAGCAGGCTTTTTCCGCTGAGGCTCGGGGAGAAAAAAACCAGAGGGCATGGGTTAAGGGTGAAAGGAGAAAAGTTTAAAGGGAATATTAGGGGGGGCTTCTTCACGCAGAGAGTGGTGGGAGTGTGGAATGAGCTGCCGGATAAAGTGGTAAATGCAGGGACACTTTTAACATTTAAGAAAAACTTGGACGGGTTCATGGATGAGAGGGGTGTGGAGGGATATGGTCCAAGTGCAGGTCAGTGGGACTAGGCAAAAAATGGTTCAGCACAGACAAGAAGGGCCAAAAGGCCTGTTTCTGAGCTGTAATTTTCTATGGTTCTATGGTCCTATGAGTGCCGCACTGTCAGAGGGTCAGTACTGAGGGAGTGCCGCACTGTCAGAGGGTCAGTACTGAGGGAGTGCCGCACTGTCAGAGGGTCAGTACTGAGGGAGTGCCGCACTGTCAGAGGGTCAGTACTGAGGGAGTGCCGCACTGTCAGAGGGTCAGTACTGAGGGAGTGCCGCACTGTCAGAGGGTCAGTACTGAGGGAGTGCCGCACTGTCAGAGGGTCAGTACTGAGGGAGTGCCGCACTGTCAGAGGGTCAGTACTGAGGGAGTGCCGCACTGTCAGAGGGTCAGTACTGAGGGAGTGCCGCACTGTCAGAGGGTCAGTACTGAGGGAGTGCCGCACTGTCAGAGGGTCAGTACTGAGGGAGTGCCGCACTGTCAGAGGGTCAGTACTGAGGGAGTGCCGCACTGTCAGAGGGTCAGTACTGAGGGAGTGCCGCACTGTTGTAGGAGCCAGCCGGTTTTCTGACCTTGGTTCTGACGGGTGTCATGGGCATAGAATCAAGTGGGAGTCACAAGATAGCGTCACGTTGGCAGGATATCCCCGTCTGACTGTCCCCGTGGTCCACCCAATGGTGTGGTCGTATTCCTGCTCAGGTGACTGCAGCAAAGCCCCCTCCAGGGTTTGTTTTTCAGAGTGTTTCGGAATGTGGTGGGTCAGGGTGTCAGTGTTGTTGGCCCTCCCACCCGTGCCCCACTCTGAGACAACTCCCCCAGAGTTGTCCCCGAAACCTCCTGAAACTCTGCCAATTCCAGAAAAGGTGAAATCCTTCAGCCATGTTGGGCCCAGTTTGAACACTCGGATGGTTAATAACGTTGATCTGCTTGTAGCTACCACACTGGCTCCAAGGGAAAGGTTAGCAGAAAGATCCGGAAATGTAGCAGGAGTTTGAAAACTGGGGTTCACCTGGAGTTTTTCCACCAGGAAGGGAATCTCTGCCCTGGCAGGGATTAGGAAGTGAGCTGGATTTGGAGAATCACTGATCCACACACACTCTCTGAAATGTGAAGATCAGAGCTGTGTGGAAGTTGGGAATCTTTGTGAAGAGGAAGGGAAGCTTCCTGCTGGCTGTGACGTGTTGCTTATTGGAAACCAGAATCTGTTGCTGCTACAATTCACAATTTGCCATCGCAGTTCCAGCTCTAACCTTCCTTTCCCAGCAATACTGAGCTGATCTATATTGGTTACGCACGGGCTGAACAATAGCACACAGATACATTCTCTCTGACTGACTCACTCAGGTCCCTCAGTCTCACACACACACTGGAGGGGGCTGCATCCGTTACCATGGCAATTGCTGCAAAGCTACGTGAACTTGCTGTTGATGAGAGTTTGGAAGCTGCTTTTTGTCTGCATCACTCTGCCTCCATCTTCCAAAGCCTGCCCTACCTTCCCCGCCACTGCCACAGGGTCCCATGGCACAGCGCGCCATTATCTCGCAACACTTGTTACACCAAGTCTAACCAGGGTGAGTGCTGCCATCCAGAGCTTCTCACACTCACACTCACTCTCACACTCACTCACTCACACTTACATTCACTCTCACCCTCGCACATTCACTCACTCACACTCAAAAACCTTTGCACTCACACAAACTCACACTCACTCAAACACCCTCACAGTCAAACACCCTCACACTCAAACACATTCAAACTCACACAAATTCACACTCAAACACACACAGAGTCAAACACACTCACACTCACTCACACAAACTCACATTCAAACATTCACTCATACACACACACTCACACTCACTTTCACTCAAACTCACACTCACTCTCACACTTACACACTTGAAATAACTCCTCAGAAGCCGGTGTCCCTTCACCAGATTCTCTTTATTTACAAACTCTATTCCACTCCCTCGAGTGTTTCAGGGACAAAGTCAGGATCTGGAGTTCCAGTGGACCTGACACTCCCAGATTTATATCCAGGTGAAGCTCTCTGATTGGGCAGACAATTATGACCTCAATCAGGGAGCTCATAGTCCAAGAGGCCGACCTCATGGAAGCCATTTCACCCCTCGACCCCAATTCTGATGAACCTTGGCGGTTCACACGCCTCATGGGTCTCTTGCGATGTTTCAGCGCTGGGCCTGGATCCTCCAACTCGGCGTCTGACATGGGAGGGGTGTATCTAACAAGCACCCGCATCTTATGACGTGAGCGCTGGAGTTCTGGTTCACTCCCTTCCTCTGGAGGCAGAGGAGTAGCCACGGCTTCACCTGCAGTGTCCATTTCGGACTCGAAGGTCCTAACTACGGGTGACGGAGAGCCGGGGGAGGCCGGTCCGGGAGGACGCTCCTGATTCTTGGTCCACTGGGCACTGTTGCCTCTGGGATGAACTGTGATTTCAAGGCCTGCACCTGATCCAGATGGTGTTTCTGAATAGCCTCACCCAAGCATATTTTGTAGGGTACAGATCTTGT